>NC_091988.1:56755597-57055597 GCF_044704955.1 Pristiophorus japonicus
CCATCCCCCCCTTTCTCCCCCATCCCCCCCTTTCTCCACCCTCCCCCCCTTTCTCCACCCTCCCCCCCTTTCTCCACCCTCCCCGCCTTTCTCCACCCCTTCTCCCCCCTCCCCCTTCTCCCCCCCTCCCCTTCTCCCCCCTCCCCCTTCTCCCCCCCTCCCCCTTCTCCCCCCTCCCCCTTCTCCCCCCCTCCCCCTTCTCCCCCCCTCCCCCTTCTCCCCCCTCCCCCTTCTCCCCCCCTCCCCCTTCTCCCCCCTCCCCCTTCTCCCCCCCTCCCCCTTCTCCCCCCTCCCCTTCTCCCCCCCTCCCCCTTCTCCCCCCCTCCCCCTTCTCCCCCCTCCCCTTCTCCCCTTCTCCCCCTTCTCCCCCTTCTCCCCTTCTCCTCCTCCACCTTCTCCACCTTCCCCCCCCCTTTCTCCCCCCCCCCTTTCTCCCCCCCCCCCTTTCTCCCCCCCCCCTTTCTCCCCCCCCCTTTCTCCCCCCCCCCTTTCTCCCCCCCCCCTTTCTCCCCCCCCCTTTCTCCCCCCCCCTTTCTCTTCTCCCCCCCCCCCCCCTTTCTCCCTTCCCCGACGAATGTCTGCCCCACCTGTGACCGGATCCGTGGCTCTCGCATTGGACTGTTCAGCCACCAAAGGACTCACTTTAGGAGTGGAAGCAAGTCTTTCTCGATTCCGAGGGACTGCCTATGATGATGTGAAACCTTTAGGAAGTTTCCAATGCTAATATTTAGCAAAGGAACATGGACAACTATTGGCAGTTGTCTCAGATTGTGCTGATTGACTATTGGAAGAAGCTGGATTTTCAGTGATCAGTAATATAGCCACGCTATTTCAACACCTTTTGATTAAACATGATATTTTCAGTCATTTGAGCAATTAAAATACCTGTGAGTAAGTACTTATCTTTGGATATGGCTATGGATGGCTTGTCTTTGTTGCTGATGACTACAAGAGTATTTAGATGTGTGGTGCCTGCTCTAGTTTGCAGCTAAGGTGTTGTAACAAGTGGTTAGATCAGAGCCAGGCAAATATAGAAATATTGGAACAGGAGTAAGCAATTCAGGCCCTTGAGTGTGTTTTGCCTTTCAATGAAATCATGGGTGTTTTGTATCCTAACTCCATTTACCTGCCTTGGCTCCATATCTCTTAATACCCTTAGCTAGCAAAAGTCGATCGATCTCTGATTTAAAATTATTAATTTTTTTAGCATCTACTGCTTTTTGTGGGGGAGTGTTCCATGCACCCTTTGTGTAAAGAAGCATTTCCTAACTTCTCTGCTGAATGGCCTGGCTCAGATTGCAAGGTTATGCCCCCTTGTCCTAGACTGCCCCACCTGTGAAAAAAGTTTCTCTCTAGCTACCCTATCAATTCATTTCAAAATCCTAAAAACCTCAATCAAATCACCTTCTATATTCCAGGGAACGCAAACCTAGTTTATGTAATCTCCCCTCATGATCTGACCCTTGGAGCCCTGCTAACATTACTGGTGAATCTCCACTGCACTCCTTCCAAGGTCACTATATCCTGTCTAAGATGCAGTGCCCAGAACTGTACATAGTACTCCACATGTAGTCTAGCCAGGGCTTTGTACAGCTGTAGCAAAACTTCATTCCCTTTATATTCTAACCCTCTAGATATAAAGGCTAACATTCCATTAGCCTTTTTGATTATTTTTGTACCTCGCTAGCAGCTATATGAAACAGCAGAGTAAATATGAACTTCATTGGCTATGATTGATCATTATTCACAAAAGCAATTTTCTCTTTCCTGTCATCATTCTGCTTCTCATTTTAGTTCTTTTTCTGTGTTCTGGGCTAGATTTGAGGCCAGCTCTCAGCTGTGAAAGGGGCCATTGTTCCAGTTCATTGTTGCACAGCTCCCTATTAATCCCAGAGATTTTATTTTTCAAAAAGGAATAAGAAGGTCTGGTGTTGTTGTGGCATGCCAAATACATGGTACCATGGTTTTAAGGATGCCCTTATTTGTCATCGTCATAGGCAGTCCCTCGAAATCGAGGAAGACTTGCTTCCACTCCAAAAGTGAGTTCTTAGGTGACTGAGCAGTACAATATGGGAATTACAGTCTCTCTCACAGGTGGGTCAGACAGTCGTTGAAGGAAAGGGTGGGTGGGAAGACTGGTTTGCTGCACACTCCTTCCGCTGCCTGCGCTTGCTTTCTGCATGCTCTTGGCGACAAGACTCTGGGTGCTCAGTGCCCTTCTGGATGCTCTTCCTCCAATTGGGGCGGTCTTTGGCCAGGCACTCCTAACGGTCAGTGAGGAATGTTGCATTTTATCAAGGAGGCTTTGAGGGTGTCCTTGAAACGTTTTCTCTGCCCACCTGGGGCTCGCTTGCCATGTAGGAGTTCCGAGTAGAGCGCTTGCTTTGGGAGTCTCGTGTCAGGCATGCGAACAATGTGGCCTGCCCAGCGGAGCTGGTGGAGTGTGGTCAGTGCTTCGATGCTGGGGTTATTAGCCTGATCGACGATGCTAAGGTCGGTGCGTCTGTCCTCCCAGGGGATTTGCAGAGACATCTTTGGTGGTATTTATCCAGTGATTTGAGGTGTCTACTGTATGTGGTCCACGTCTCTGAGCCATACATGCGCTTATTTATATTGCAAAAACGGCCACCATGCTCCACCCTTTATCTATGATTAATCCCCTTGGAGGATACGCCGCACCCTGAAGTTTCACTGGAATGAGGAACTGGAACTGCCCATCCCAAGCTCTCATTGACTTTGCAAATTGTAACTCGATCCATCTTGACTTCCTGAAGCGACAGAGGACAGAGCTTCCCAGAAGACAGCAAGGGCCAGCCAAAGTGCCTTACCCCTGCCCCAAGTGCATCCCTCCCCAAGCCAAAGTGCCTTACCCCTGCCCCAAGTGCATCCCTCCCCCCACCCCATGATCCGTCTGTCTCTCTCTTCCCCCCCGCCCGCCTGTGTCTGTCTGTCTCTCTCTCTCTCTCTCTCTCTCTCTCTCTCTCTCTCTCTCTCTCTTTTCCCCCCCCCCCCCCCCCCCCCAGCCTCTGTCTGTCTCGCTCTCTCTCTCCCACCCAGCTTCTTTCTCTCTCGCTCTCTTTCCTCTCTCTTTCCCCCCCCCCCCCCCCCCCCCAGTCTCTCTTTCTCCCCCAGTCTCTCTTTCCTTTCCCTTCCCAAGGCTAGGCCGCCCGCCACCGCTGCTCTCAGCCCCCGCAGAGATTGGGTCGGCAGTCTCGGGCCTTGGGTCCTGCTTCTCGGCACCATGTGGAGTGAATGATTGGGGGGGTGGGAGAGGGGGCAGAGCTTGACAGATGCGGCATGGGGGACGGGGCTTGACAGACGCATGTGCAAAAAAAGTGCAGTGCAAATAGTTGCATCGTTTTAAATACCAGTCTCGCCTGTTTTTGCATGAAGTGGCTCATGGCCAGATGCCTTCCATATAGCGAGGAGAGACTCCAAAAGTTGCTGGGTGACATGAGTTGTGCCTATCAGGACTTTGAATAGCACTGCTGAAGGCCTTGGAGCTAGTCATGTGCTCGGGACAAAGTGATGTATGCCCTGGAGAAAGAATGGAGACATTTCATAATATTTAAAGGTTTAAAATAAATTAGCATGGTGGAAAGAGGTTATAAAATGATCCTATTTATTGAATATCATAAGTTTGAATTCTTGTAGCGATCAAAATGCATCTAGAAGAGATCATTATTTGTGCGTACATCACAAACTGGCCGTCTCATTATATTATTTGTATAGAAATGTTGTATTGATTCATTATTGGTTATTCTGATTAATTTTTGAGCTTGTTTAAATAACCCGAAATGGTTGCCAGCACATTTAAAACTATACATCAATTCTTGAAAACACCTAATGCACCCTATTCATATTGACTGGATGCTAGATAATGGGTGTGGATTGTTTCACACCCCAACAGATCGGATCCAGCAGGGCTGAGGAAATAACTGGAAAGAAAGATTTATAGTTGTTGAATTGCATTGTTTTTCGGTATGGTCAATGAATTGTTGAGTCCCAGAGGCGATTTCGGAGAGTGAATGTTCTGAGAGAGGCAAAAGCGATCTATGGCCAATTCAGGAGTCACCTGGAAAAAAATCCTCTTCCCACCCTCACATATAATCAGGCATATTCCAGAAAGTACCCTAATCATTAATTGCTATCCAAATTTTGTCTTCTAGTATTATATAATGGAGCTTGTATTTTCCAAGTATATTAAAAGAAAGAAAAACATAAGCGTTGATATTGCGATTTATGTGTGTCTCAAATGTCTAAAAGCTTTTCACATGCAATGAATTGCAAGTGCATCAACCACTGTGAACACAGTATGGTCTCACACAAAGTACAGATACAAGTTCTAGTTAGTCACGCTACAGCACTCCTACCTTTGTGCAGAAACACTGTTCACTTTACTATGCTTTGTCTGCAGGAGGACGGAATGGAGCAAAAGGGGAAAGTCAGGCCAGTGATGATGAACTCGCCAGTGAAGTGCTCAGCCATTGCAGCAGTGCCAGCGAGACGACCAGTGTTCCTGAGGAAGGTACTAACCAGATGCATTATCTATAGTGATTGAACTCTCAAGACCTGGTGCATAAGTTACTTTTGAAGAAAATTCTGAGCCCTTTAGGTTTCAGAGAGTGAATCAGCACCATATCGATACTTGAGACTTTTCAAAGTCAAATGCAGATTGATACGACTTTTTCACTTAATTACCATTGGGATGAGGCAGAACATCATTCTCTTCCCTCCTTCCCCTTTAGAGGTGCTAACTGTAGATACTCGTGTCTCAGGAGATTAGAAAAATTGTGGGGAATCGATAATGGCGGTTGATCTACATGACCTTTTCGAAGAAGCGGGCATGATTGGCTGAATAATGTTTACATTTATGCATCCAGCACAAGAAAAGGCCATCAGACCGGCCCATGCGTGCTTGTGTCCATTCTTTTGTAAGTGTGCATCAACCATCAACCACTCACCTCCTGAGAGAGGAAAACAAAAGAGATTTGTAGCTAATTCAGGAGTCATCTGACACAACATTTCTCTCAAACCCTCAGGTAATCAGGCAGACCTCAGAGGGTAGCCTAACTACCCATTACTATCCAGAAAAAAATTATGATCACCATGTTTTCCAGAAGTCCATCTAACACCTAACTCATCAGTCTTCACTACTGGTTTCACAAATCAGCCACCCTCTTGACAGTAAGAACACATCTGACATCTAACTTTACCCCCTGCTTCCTCAGTTTGTATGGGTTGGCCCTATTTCTACACATCAAACACTTATCTATTTGCATGATCATGCATTTAATAATCTTAAATACCTGGATCCTTTCTGAACGATAATGTATTTTCTGTAACAAATTATGTTTGGGACTAAATGTATTGCGGGGGGCGGGGAGGAGGGGAATAATTCTTATTTCCCTTTAGAGATTTTGTTAAGATAACAGCAGAACAGAAAGTAGAGTCCAAATGTATTATTTTTCTTAGATGTTCCCTTCCTCTTTCCCCCCCCCAACCCCCTCCCAGAAAAGAGGGGCAATGGCAGGAGCTTCAGGAAGAAGAAATACTTACAATACAAAAACTGAACTATACTCCAAGAAAACAATGAAATAAAATGAAAACCACACTAGGAACTGATTTGGGCTATCCGGAAGACCATCTGTAAACACTTGAGATTGTGACATATACTGCATGTCAATGATGTACTGTCATTTTGTATAATATTTGGCATACTTTAATCCTGCAAGTTGCAAGCAAAATGTTTGATTTAAAAAGTTGCTGTGATGCAGGGAAGCTTTCCTTTTTTGGTTCTCGGGATATGAGTGATGCTGGCACAGCCGCATTCATTGTCCACCCTGAGTAGGTGATGGTGGGTCTCCCTTTGTGATGGTGCACCCACAATGGTAATAGGCATGGAATTCCAAGATATTGAACAAGCAACAGTGAGGGAATTGTGATTATGTCCAAGTCAGGGTGGTGTGTTCCCGGAAGGGAACTTGTTTTTTTTTTTAACCCATGACATTGCTGCTCTTGTCCTTCTCTGTGGTAGAGGAGGTTGCAGGGAGGGAGGTGCAGTCGAAGTTACTACAGTGCATCGTGTGAATCTTGTATACTGCAGCCACCGTGCACTCATGGCAGAGGGGAGTGAATATTGGGTCCAGTGGCAGGGGCGACTGATGGTGTCGAGCTTCTTCTGTGTTGTTTTGGCTGCGCCCATCCAAACGAGTGGTGATAGGGAAAGTCATTGATGAAGCAGCTGAAGGTGATTGGGCCATGGAGACTACCCTGAAGAACATAGGCAGTTCTGATGCTGGCTTCCGACAACCACAAACACTTTCTTTTGTGTCGGGTATAACTAGCTACTGGCGGGTTTTTCCTTTGACCCCTGTTGACTTCAATTTTTCTAGGACTACTTGATACCATGCTCGGTGGAATTGATGTCAAGATCTGTTACTCGACCCTTTCCTTTGACATTCAGCTCTTGTATTTGTGTCTGGCAACGGGGTCTGGAGTTGAGTGGTTTTGGTGGAACTCAAACTGAATGTTGATGAGCAGGTTATTGATGAGATGGGCTTCTTGATGACACTGTTTATAATTCTTTCATCACTTTACTAATGATTCGGAGTGGCTGATGGGTGATAATAGGCCAGGTTAGATTTATCCTGGTTTTTTTCTAGTTAGGACATAGCCATGCAATTTTCCACATTGTTGATAAAGTTATAACTGTACTGGAATAGCTTGGCCAGCAAAAGATGGAAGTGAGCAGTGCTGCTAACTAATGCAATGGAATGAAAGTGAACAGTGCTGTTAACCTACTGCAATGGACTGGCTTTGTGCCTGCATTTTTCCAAGTAGAGTGTGATCTTGGAGCTCCCTGGGACAATCTGAGGGCAGAAATCATCACTTTGGACCGTTCTTGTGCACCTCTTGCTGCCTAGATCAATGTTGGCTTCAAACAAGATTTTCAGTTGGGCTACATTCCTGCCACTTCATGCTGAGAAGCCAATGAGCAGACTGGCATAACTGATTATACCACTCTTCCATCCCTTTTGGGAAGTGCCTGATATCTACTTATGGCACTGACCATATCGAGGAGCACAGCACCAGGAACTGAATTGCACAGAATATACAATAAAGAAACAGGCCATTTGGTCCAACAGGTATATGCTTGTCCACACGAGATTCCTCCCATCCCTCTTCATCTAACCCTATCAGCATAACCTTCTATTCCTTTCTTCCCCATGTATTTATCTAGCTTCCTCTTAAATACATCTGTGCTATTTGCCTCAACTACTCCTTGTGGTAGCGAGTTCCACATTCTAACCCTCTGGTTATTTTGCAACTGCAAATTTGTGTTGCACTACCCTTGAGAGACAAATATTCTCCATTGCATCATCTAGATGAAGATTTTAATCTTTCGACCGCAATTTCTGTAATTATGTACTTTGTGTTTTGGAAGATTTTAGTTTCTCACTTTTCTCTCATCCTCTGCTCTCCCTAATGTCCAAGCAGATTGGTGAAAAATGGTAAATACCCATGTTTGCTTCTTTTTTAGGAAATGAAACCATGAATGAACAAATGGCCCAAGAGGAAGCTGAAGATAAGTTGAAGGAATGTATTGATAATACAATGGATAAAAGGTGAGGCAGGTTTGAGAGCATTGCATTTGCATTTGGGCTTGTATATTAGCTAGAGTTACTTGTCATGATGTGTTTTCTTTTATTGGATTCATCTTTTTTCTGTTTTTAGTGCGAAAACCAGACAAAATGCTCTTGAAAGCCTCAAGTTAGCATTTTCCTCCAAAATCGTATCAGACTTTTTGGTGCAAAGGAGAGTCACGCTCACTGATTGCTTGGAACGCTGTTTAAAGAAAGGTACGTGTATCTTGGTAAACTGATGTATGAGGTTAAAAGATATCCAGCTTGAAGAGGTGGTTGGTGGATCCTTACCTTGCAAAACTGACCCCAATTATTCCAAACATTGCATTATATTCCAAAGCTTCATCCTCACCAGTTCAGATTTTGCCAAGATGAGCTACAGTTAGACTTGAAATAAAATGCTGGAAACACTCAGCAAGTCAGGCAGCATTTATGCAGGGAGCAATAGATGCAATGCTTCCGGTCGATGATTTTTCATCCGAACTAGGAAGATGCTGGCAATGAACAGTTTTTAAGCAAGTACAGAGCCAGGGAATGAATAAAAGAGAAAGGCCTGTGATAGGGTGGAGGGTAGGAGGGATTAAATGACAAAAGGAATGATGGTGAAAGGCAAAAGGAGCTGATAATGGGACAAAAAATGAAAACAAAAGATGGGTCCAGAGGAGATGTAAATGGTTACAGAATGTCCAAGAGAAAATGGATGTTTAAGTTTTAAAACAACTTCAGTTTTGCATTTCCTTTTCTTTCTGAAGGGAAGGGTGAAGAACAAGCCATTGCAGCTACTGTCACAACCTTATTGTGTATTCAGCTGGGATCATGCAAAGAAGGCGAAGATGTTTTCCAAACCCTGAAGTCTGTTCTAATTAATATCTTTACTGACAAATCAGCTAGCTTGGCTGCCAGACACAGTGTAAGTAATGTATTTTCTAAGTGATGTATGTACACTGCTACAATACATAGTCCATAAGCCTTAATGAGATCCAAACACTGTTAGACAGTGGACTCTGCAAAAACGTTCCCAGAGATTCTTAAAATAAATATTACATTGAATTTTTGATAATTCTGTGGCAATCATTTCAGGAAATGGGAGTGGTTCACAATGTAGGAATGTAACCTATCTGTAATGTATGCACCTGCTGTTGCATTGTGAGTGGCTTAGCCAGTCACGTGATGGTCACAAGACTCAATAAACCCCCAGTCAGTTGGATCTAGGTCATGCACGATGAGGTATGCAGTTGTGAACCGGTAAAGTGTAATTTGATAAACCTTTGTTAATAAACCAACTTGTTATTAATAGCAATGTGTTGCTATGAATTCTTAAGCAAGAACCCATGAAGCAAATACATTTTCCTCCCCTAATAAGTTCTGGGCACAAGATAGATATTTGTGGTGTTGAATATAGGCAGTGCCACACTTGGTCTTCTACTCCCGTGTTCCCTTAAAAGTCTCGGACCTGTCATTGCACCAGTTTGTTTTATCCATATCCAAAGGTTCTTTTCCTCTCATTACCAAAGTCCTGGACAAAGATGTCAGCCTCTCTATAGCAGTAGATGAGATTAGACCGATAGAACCAAACATTGTGTTTAATTTGACTTTCCCAGGTTTTTGCTTTTTAGGGTTCCCAGCAGTCTGGTGTCAGCACCAATTGACAGAATTCCAGAAAATACTACCATTTTTTTTGTCACAGGCATACAAAAGAATGAAAAGCTAGACACTTCTGATCATGTAGTATACTCAATGACCAGTCCCATGCTCATCGGCAGCAATGCTCATTAGAGTAAATGAAGCAGGCTAAACAAAGGATCATAGGACAAAGCACCAATTGAATTTTAATTTACCTCAGAGAATGGCCTATACAGTATACCCTTTTACACTAACCTATATTATGTCCATCAAAATAAGTTCCCCCACAGATGGGTCACCATATCTGCACCAAGATCAGCTAAACCTTTAAATGTGCAAAATGCAGTCGCACAATATCTGAAGCTCTTGATTGATTTGACAAAATTCTTGTTATGCTGTGACTGCCCAAATTTGCCTCTAAATTCATGAGACACGCCCATAAAGAATGGTTGCACCTACATTATCTATAATAGGGTAGACAAACTCAGTAATTTTAAGACTTCCAGTCAGGTTCTGTAGAGCAAATACTAGCACCAATCAATGCTGATAAGAAACTGTATGCTGCCAAGGACCAAATGACTATTCGATGCTAGGAACGAACCACGTTAGACTGCCAAGATAATGCAATCTGGCACCCTTTTATGCCCCTTGGTACTGAGAGTTTACGGATAACAGAAGAACAATAATAGCACTTACTGGTACCAATGTATGTAAAGGAAAGAATATAAAACTTAATTGATTCAAGGATTTAGCTATCATTCTAGAAGCGCAGGTTCCACTGGAGTATTTTTGGAATGACTGGAAATAGCATTTTGTCTGGTGGTGTCAGTATATAACTGGGCTTGTTCTGATTCATGATATAGGACCGATGAAATATTAAAAATGACAAAGGCCCACTTGGTCCACACTGTTAATTGGCTGAATTGGTGCGTTTAGTCAATTAGTGGTTTACAACTGCATTGAGCTGATTTTGGAAAATCAAGTGTGACTATAAAACCATTAAAGTACCTTCATTGTTAAAGGTGTAATTTGTCCAAAGCAGTAAAATTATCAAAAGTTTGAACATTTTGGCCTCACAGACCTATATGATGTGCATCTTTTGCATGGTTCCCACAGCCCTGCATATAGTTTAGTAATTTCAAGATGGGCTAAAAGATTAATGGACTAAACCTTTAGGTTTGTAACCATCAACCATTCAGCCTTTCAGTTGGGTAATACATTTGGGTATCTCTTACTTAATGTTTGCTGTTGCTTCTGTTTAGTGTGCCACCGCTCTTGGAACGTGCTGTTACATCGCTGCTAATGAAGCGGAGGTAAGTCTTGATTTGTTGGATAACTTTGTGAGTAGATACTTGTTTCTGTGGCACCTGATGCAACATGCCATCAATCTTGTTGAATACTACATTAATGTAAAGTAGTGCACTCTGGTGCTGATTATTTTGAGGCTCTAGGCTCATTGATAGTCTTTAAAAAAAAAAAAATTAAACTTGTTCATTTATGTATATGTGAGCGGCGGACCATGGGGCCAGTTCAAATGCTCTATCCAACTATGGAAATGGCATCTGTGGAATGAAATTAATCGGAGTTAAATAATACAGATTGTAATGTTAGATTTGATAACCTGGAGTTTTGCTAAATTTATTTTGGGGACCAGTGAGAAATTTTACAGCACTTTTGTTGGCTAGTTCCTTCTGGAGTCTAAATTGGATAGGGCCCCTAATGGGGAAAATTGTATCTGGTCTGTAAAAGGAATTGATTTAAATAATTAAAAGAAAAGCAAGTCTGAAATATAAGCACACAATACTGGAAATACACAGCAGGTCAGTCATCATCGATATCCAGCAACTACAGACCAGTCAGTTTAATCTCGGTAGTGGGAAGCTTTGAGAAACAATAATCCATGACAAAATTAAAAGTCATTTGGACAAGTGTGGATTAATTAAGGAAATCCAGCACAGATTTGTTAAAGGCAAATTGTGTTTAACTAACTTGATTGAGTTTTTTGATGAAGTAACAGAGGGCTGATGAGGGCATTGCGGTTGATGTGGTGTACATGCACGTCCAAAAGGCATTTGATAATGTGCCACATAATAGGTTTGTCAGCAAAGTTGAAGCTCATGGAATAAAAGAGACAGTGGCAGCATGGCTACGAAATTGGTTAAGTGATGGGAAATAGAATAGTTTATGGTTGTTTATCAGACTGGAGGAAGGTACATAGTGGGGTTTCCCAGGAGTTGGTACTAGGACCACTGCTTTCCTTGATCTATATTAATGACTTGGACTGGGAGTACAGGGTACAATTTCAAAAGTTGCAGATAACGCAAAATTCGGAAGTATAGTGATGGACTTCAAGAGGACATGGACAGGCTGGTGAAATGGGCGGACATGTGGCAGATGAAATTTAACGCAGTAAAGTGCAATGCGATACATTTTGGTAGGAAGAACGAGGAGAGGCAATATAAACTAAAGGGTACAATCTAAAGAGGGTGCATGAACATAGAGACCTGGAGGTATATGTCCACAAATCATTGATAGTGGAAGGGCAGGTTGAGAAAATGGTTAAAAAAGCATACGGGGATCCTGGGTTTCATAAATAGAGGCATAGAGTGCAAAAGCAAGGATGTTATGATGAACCTTTATAAAACTCTGGTTTGGCCTCAACTGGTGTATTGTGTCCAATTCTGGGCACCGCACTTCAGGAAGGATGTAAAGGCCTTCGAACGTGTAGAAAAGATTTAGGTGAATGGTGCCAGGAAGGAGGGACTTCAGTTACGTGGATACACTGGAGATGCTGGGGTTGTTCTCCTTGGAGCAGAGAAGGTTGAGAGGAGATTTGATAGAGGTGTTCAAAATCATGAGGGGTCTAAACAGAGTAGATAGAGAGAACTGTACCCAATGGCGGAAGGATTGAGAAGGTGATTGGCGACATGAGGGAAAGCTTTTTTACGCAGCGAGTGGTTAGGATCTGGAATGCACTGCCTGAAAGGGTGGTGGAGACAGATTCAATCCTGGCTTTCAAAAGGGAATTGGATAAGTACCTGAAGGAAAACAATTTGCAGGGTCTGGGGAGGAACTTGCTTGCAGAGAGCCAGCATGGGCTCGATGGGCCTAATGGCCTCCTGTGCTGTACCATTCTACATTGAGAGAAGACAAGTTACCGTTTTGGGTGCAGTTCTTGATGGAAGTTATACACCCGAAATGTTGACCATTTTCCTCATTACAGATGCTGTGTAATTCTAGCATTTTCTGTTTTATTGAAGGAATTGAGTTGATGAGCTGAATTTTTTTTAATTCGTTCTCGGGATGTGGGCGAAGCTGGCAAGGGCAGCATTTATTGCCCATCCCTAATTGCTCTTGAACAACTGAGTGGCTTGCAGTTGAGAGTCAACCACATTGCTGTGGGTCTGGAGTCACTTATAGGCCAGACCAGGTAAGGACAGCAGATTTCCTTCCCTAAAGGACTTTAGTGAACCAGATGGATTTTTACGACAATCCAGTAGTTTAATGGTCACGATTACTGATATTAGCTTTTTATTTTAGATTTATTTAATTAACTAAATTTAAATTCCACAGCTGCCGAGGTGGGATTTGAACTCGTGTCAGCTGTGGCTCAGTGGGTAGCACACTCGCCTCTGAGTCAGAAGGTTGTGGGTTCAAGTCCCACTCCAGGAACTTGAGCGCATAAATCTAAGCTGACACTCCAGTGCAGTGCTGAGGGAGTACTGCATTGTCAGAGGTGCCGTCTTAAAAGATCCCATGGCATTATTTCAAAGAAGAGCAGGGGAGTTATCCTCTGTGTCCTGGCCAATATTTATCCCTCAATTAACATAATAAAAACAGATTATCTGGTCATTGTCACATTGCTGTTTGTGGGAGCTTGCTATGCGCAAGTTGGTTGCCACATTTCACAGATTACAACAGTGACTACATTGGCTTTGAGACGTCCGGTGGTCATGAAAGGTGCTATATAAATGCAAGTCTTTCTCCGAATCATTATTCGTCCATTAACATAACCACTATGCTACCGTTCCCTAATGGCATTTGCATTCATACTTCTGTCTGTCATTCAATCTTTGCATGTAAATGATCAACGGGTGTGAATCTACTTTGATATATTTCATTAAAGTATGTTGCTTCACAAAATTCAAAATTATTTCCCATTTGTATAGACAATTCGTGTTTGTATGGAGGAAATAATCCACAGATATGCCAATTATAGAGTTAAAATAAAAAGGGAAAACTGGTGTTTCAGGTCTGTACATTTCATCAGAACTCTAACTGTTTAATAGAAAACTTAGATGATATCAAAAATCAAAAGTGAGGTGATAGGGAGATACAAGATAGAGAAAATAAAATCAGAAAATGCTGGCATAACGCATAGAATCCGCCAGTCCTGGAAAAAAAAACAGATCAACTCTAAACTCCCTGCCAGCGCTGTGTTCTGATAAAGACTCTCGACCCCAAATGTAAATCCACTTCGTCTCCCACAGATATCAACGGTGAGCATTTTCCCCCTCTGTTTTTTCCACCATTGTTTTCACCATTCTGTTTCTCCGAGCCTTTCTCATGCTTTAATAAGGAAAAATTGTTGGGTCTTGCCTCTCTGCTCAGTTGATTCCATTATGTGTGAATATTGCAGCAGCATGATACTCTTATTTTAATAATAATTGTACAGAGTTATGGAAGTACTCCAATATCATTCACGTCACAGCTGATTTTACTGAGAAAGAACCATTAGAATGGAATTTTCTGACTTAGTCATATTACTTTAATATAATCTAATCGAACAAATAACTGATGTCTAGTTTTGTAAACTGTATGTGATAGTTTAACTGGTTGAATGCTACATGTAATACTTCTGTTGGTTTTGCCAAACCTTAAGCTACCGTGACATGTCTAAAGGCATTAGGAGTTACTGGGCACAACATGAGACATCTAGTTCCAGTCAACCCACCATGCGATAGATGTTTGCTTGCATATTACACATATTTACATATAATTTCCAGCACAAAAACAGACCATTTGGCCCAACTTGTCTATGGCTGGTGTTTTTGCTCCACACGAACTTCCACCCACCTTACTTCATCTAACTCCATCAACAGATCTTCACTGTGGGAGGACAGAAGATTGGGAAGCTTTTAAAAGCCAGCAAAGAATGACTAAAAAAAATGATTAAGAAAGGGAAGATAAGACTATGAAAGTAAACTAGCACGAAATATAAAATCAGATAGCAAGAGTTTCTACAGGTGTATAAAAAGGAAAAGAGTGGCTAAAGTAAATGTTGGTCCCTCAGAGGACGAGACTGGAGAGTTGGTGATGGGGAACATGGAGATGACAGAAACTCTGAAATATTTTGTATCAGTCTTTATGGTAGAGGACGCTAAAAATATCCCAACAGTGGATAGTCAAGGAGCTATAGGGGGGGAGGAACTTGAACACAATCACAATCACTAAGGAGGTGGTAAGATAATGGGACTAAAGGCGGATAAATCCCCTGGACCTGATGGCTTGCATCCTAGGGTCTTCAGAGAAGTAGTGGCAGGGATCGTGGATGCATTGGTTGTAATTTACCAAAATTACCTGGATTCTGGGAGGTCCCAGCAAATTGGAAAACTGCATATGTAACGCCCCTATTTAAAAAAGGAGGCAGACAAAAAGCAGGAAACTATAGACCAGTTAGCCTAACATCTGTGGTTGGGAAAATGTTGGAGTCCATTATTAAAGAAGTAGTAGCAGGACATTTGGAAAAGCATAATTCAGTCAGGCAGAGTCAGCATGGATTTATAAAGAGGAAGTCATGCTTGACAATTTTGCTGGAATTCTTTGAGGATGTAACAAACAGGGTGGATAAAGGGGAACCAGTGGATATGTATTTGGACTTCCAGAAGGCATTTGACAAGGTACCACATAAAAGGTTACTGCACAAGATAAAAGTTCACTGGGTTGGGGGTAATATATTAGCCTGGATAGAGGATTGGCTAACTAACAGAAAACAGAGTCAGGATAAATGGATCATTCTCGGGTTGGCAATCAGTAGCTAGTGGGTTGCCGCAGGGATCAGTGCTGGG
This sequence comes from Pristiophorus japonicus, assembly GCF_044704955.1. Lineage (NCBI taxonomy): Eukaryota > Metazoa > Chordata > Chondrichthyes > Pristiophoridae > Pristiophorus > Pristiophorus japonicus. The sequence goes on from NC_091988.1 coordinate 56,770,935, forward strand.
ACCCCAACTATTTACAATCTATATTAATGACTTGGAAGAAGGGACTGAGTGTAACGTAGCCAAGTTTGCTGATGATACAAAGATGGGAGGAAAAACAATGTGTGAGGAGGACACAAAAAAACCTGCAAAAGGACATAGACAGGCTAAGTGAGTGGGTAAAAATTTGGCAGATGGAGTATAATATCGGAAAGTGTGAGGTTATCTACTTTGGCAGAAAAAAATCGAAGAGCAAGTTATTATTTAAATGGATAAAAATTGCACAGTGTTGCATTACAGCAGGACCTGGGGGTCCTGGTGCATGAAACACAAAATGTTAGCATGCAGGTACAGCAAATGATCAGGAAGGCCAATGGTATCTTGGCCTTTATTGCAAAGGGGATGGAGTATAAAAGCAAGGAAGTCTTGCTGTGGTTATACAGGGTATTGATGAGGCCACACCTAGAATACTGCGTGCAGTTTTGGTTTCCATATTTAAGAAAGGATAGAAACAAAGAAATTTACAGCGCAGAAGGAGGCCATTCCAGCCCATTGTGTCCGCACCGGCCGACAAAGAGCCACACGGCCCTTGGTCAGCAGCCCTAAAGGTTACATATAAACCTATGATCAATGATGGAAAGGCAAAGAGCACCCAGCCCAACCAATCCGCCTCACCACAACTGCGATACCCCTTATACTAAAACATTCTACACTCCACCCCAACCGGAGTCATGTGATCTCTTGGGAGAGGCAAAAACCAGATTTAAAAACCCAGGCCAATTTAGGGAGAAAAAAAATCTGGGAAAATTCCTCTCTGACCCATCCAGGCAATCGAAACTAGTCCAGGAGATTCCACTGCAGTACTTACCATTTATATCTGCTCCGTCCAACAAAGGGTCATCCGGTCTAATCCCAATTACCAGCTCTAGGTCCATAACGCTGCAGGTTACTGCACTTCAAGTGCCCATCCAACCATCTCTTAAAAGTGTTGAGGGTTTCTGCATCCACCACTCTTCCAGGCAACGAGTTCCAGATCCCCACAACCTTCTGCGTAAAGAAGCCCCCCCTCAAATTCCCTCTAAACCTTCCACCAATCACCTTAAAACTATGCCCCCTCGTAATAGACCCCTTAACCAACAGAAATAGACCGCCCCTCAATATTTTGTACACCTCAATGAGATCTCCTCTCAACCTCCTCTGTTCCAATGAGAACAAACCCAGCCTATCCAATCTGTCTTCATAACTAAGATTCTCCATTCCAGGCAGCATCCTAGTAAATCTCCTCTGCACTCTCTCTAGTGCAATCACGTCCTTCCTGTAATACGGCGACCAGAACTGCACGCAATACTCCAGCTGTGGCCTAACCAAAGTATTATACAATTTAAGCATAACCTCCCTGCTCTTACATTCTGTGCCTTGGCCAGTAAAGGCAAGCATTCCGTATGCCTTCTTAAACACCTTATCCACCTGGCCTGCTACTTTCAGGGATCTGTGGACAAGCACTCCAAAGTCCCTTTGTTCATCTACACTATTAAGTGGCCTACCACTTAATGTGTATACTCTTTCCTTATTAACCCTCCCAAAGTGCATCACCTCACACTTCTCTGAATTAAATTCCATTTGCCACTGCTCTGTCCACCTGACCAGTTGATTGATATCCTCCTGCAGCCCATGACGTTCCTCTTCATTATCAACCACACAGCCAATTTTAGTCTCGTCTGCAAACTTCTTAATCATACTCCCTATATTCAAATCTAAATCGTTGATATATACCACAAAAAGCAAGGGTCCCAGTACTGAGCCCTGCGGAACCCCACTGGAAACATCCTTCCAGTCACACAAACATCCATCAATCATTACCCTTTGCTTCCTTCCTCCAAGCCAATTTTGGATCCAACTTGACACTTTGCCCTGTATCCCATGGGCTTTAACCTTCATGACCAGTCTACCGTGTGGGACCTTATCAAAAGCTTTGCTAAAGTCCATATATACTACATCGTACGCACTACCCTCGTCGACCCTCTTGGTTGGATATACTTGCTTTGGAGACAGTTCAGAGAAGGTTCACTGGGTTGATTCCGGAGATGTGGGGGATGACTTATGAGGGAAGGTTGGGCCTCTACTTACTGGAATTCGGAAGAATGAGAGGTGATCTTATCGAAACGTATAAGGTTATGAGGGGGCTTGACGAGGTGGATGCAGAGAGGACGTTTCCACTGAAAGGGGAGACTAGAACTAGGGGGGCATAATCTTAGAATAAGTGGCCGTCTATTTAAAAATGAGATGCAGAGGAATTTCTTCTCTCTGAGGGTTGTAAATCTGTGGAATTTGCTGTCTCAGAGAGCTGTGGAAGCTGAGTCATTGAATACATTTAAGACTGAGATAGACAGTTTCTTAATCGATAAGGGAATAAGGGGTTGTGGGCAGGGAAGTGGACCTGAGTCCATGATCGGATCAGCCATGATCGTATTAAATGGCAGAGCAGGCTCGAAGGGCCTACTCCTGCTCCTATTTCTTATGCTCTTGTGTTCGCATTCCTTTCTCCCTCATTCCCCTTAAATGCATCTATGCTATTTACCTCAGCTTCTCCATGTGGTAGCAAGTTCCACATTCTAACCATTTTCTGGGTAAAGAAGTTTCTCTTGAATTCCTTACTGGATTCATTATCTGTATTGAAATTGATTTGCCATTTACATGCCCATTTTTCAAGTTTATTATCATCATCTTGCATTTTGACGCAGTCACCTTTAGTGTTAACTATAACCCCCAATTTGATGAATCATCCTGATCATTCTTTCCTGCGCCCTTTCCAAGCATCAGTTATTTTTGAGGTGGCATGCCCAAAATTTTTGTTCCTATCGTATTTCAGGACATAGTTGGAATCCAAGTTTCATCATTGAGTTGCATCAGGGCATCATTGCTAAAAGTGATTAGTACAAAGCTGGTTTAATAGGTTGGATAAGTTGTGAATGACTAACCTCGAGATAATTCATAAATATTCTGATCTGTATAATAAAGATTTAAGAATACAAGGAATAGCAGGTGTAGGTCATACAGCCCTCGATCATGGCTGAACTTCTACATCAACTCCACTTTTCCGCCCGATCCCCATATTTCTTGATTCCCATAAGTGACCAAAAATCTGTCATTCTCAGTCTTGAATATATTCAAGATTTGTTCAAAACTGCAGCAAATCATTGAGTGTTCTATTTCTAGATTTTTAATACCTTCATAGTAGACAGCGATACTGAAATTCAGCTGTTATGACTGCTCAGGAATTGTCATTGACATCAGCTGATCTTCGCTACTGTCAGACCTTAAATGTTGGGTATTTGTAAGGCTGTAGGAGGTGATTCAATATAATAAAAATGTTGAACAGCCAGTTATATTAACTAAACTTTGGGTTAGGAGGAGAAACACAGGTATTTATAATGAAAGATTGAAAGTACCTCTCCCAATACCAGAGTTCCTCTTTATGGTATATAGTTTGTGCATTCACATCAGAAATGGACATATCACACTTTAAATGTGCTTTGTAAAACTACTTGTTTGCTTCTCACTATTGCATATATCTATTTCAGGACCTTGCATCTTGCCTGACGTGTTTGGAGAGTGTCTTTAGTGCTTCATATATAAAGGGGAATGGATCCGTGCCCTCCCACAATTCTCAGACTCAAGTCCTTCACTGCAATGCTCTTCAGTCCTGGTCCTTACTGCTTACTATCTGTCCACCCTCCAAAATTCAGAAGTTCTTGGAAAAGTACGTGTGAACGTTTATTAGAAATGGCTACTGCTGCAGGTCTGCTGCCTGTTGCACCGTAATGTTTTATTTTAGCAACAGTTTATGGTAAAGGCCAAGTTGAGTGCCTTCAGATTGATCAGTAGTTAGCAGTATGAGGATTGCGCACAAAAGAGGAATGACATTCTGTGGCTTCAGGAGGTTGCTTTAAAAAGTTGTCCGATTTGAATCCCCTAACTTCCTGTTCAGCGAGAGAATAAATCACCCTTTTATTTAAAAAAATAATATTTACATTTTATTACACTAGGAAGAAGTAACTTTAATGTAAATCAAACTTCCTTCCCACTCCCATTTTTAGCTAATGAGCCAAAGATAATTCAAACCTCTGCCTCTTGATAGAAATCAGAATTTGGATTGCTTTATTGCAGCCTCATGCATACCTGAGGTTCTGAAAAGATCCAATCAGCTGATGCTACGGGCACTGAACTGGTCAGTGTTTTTTTTTTAATTGAATACCTGTCAAATATGCTCCCTTTCTGGTCTCTAGACAGCATGTCATTCCCTGACTATCAAGATGGGAGCCCACTCCCAGTCCTCTACCAATGCTGCAGTACAGCTAGCCATTAGAAGGTATGTGTGGGGTGCTAACTGGCCCTTTTTTTTCCCCCCTGTGGGAAGATGTATGACCTCGGCTGACTACCTCAGACTGATGAGACAGCTGAAATGACAACTTCACCCTGTGGGGAATTGTGAGTGTGAACCCGTGTCCTGTTGGTCTATGGCATACAACAACAACTTGTATTTATATAGCGCCTTTAACGTAGTGAAACATCCCAAGGCGCTTCACAGGAGTATTATGCACCGATTTGACACCGAGCTGCCTAAGTAGAAATTAGTGCAGGCTTGGTCAAAGGGGTATGTTTTAAGGAGAGTCTTGAAGGAGGAAAAAGAGGCGGAGAGGTTTAGGCAGAGAGTTCCAGAGCTTGGGGCAACGGAAGGCACGGCCACCAATGGTTGAGCGATTACAGTCAGGGATGCTCAGGAGAGCAGAATTAGAGCAATGCAGACATCTCTGGGTGGGGTGGGGGGCGGGGGGGGTGTTGAGGTGTTTAGAGATGGAGAGGAGTTTGAAATAGTTCATTGTAACTCTAGCTGGCTATACTGCACAAAGAACAGCAGCTTTAATTAAAAGGAATTGCAATTTTAAATGTCATGCTGATTTGACACACACATGTTGGACTAATGTATTAACTATATTTTCCAGTCATCTGCCCAAATTACCTGGTCTCCTGTGTAGTGACAATGTGACCTTGCGAATAGCAGCTGGGGAAGCGATTGCACTTCTGTTTGAGTTGGCACGCAAGACTGGTCAAGTAAGGAGCCCTTTTAGTTGTGTACACTCCTGCAGAGAAGTGACGCAATAATTTGTTACATTTTCTTAAAGCAATAAATTTACTATTTATTTGTGCAGAAATGTATTAAATATTCAAAGTTTCAGGATGTTTTGTCAACTTCCTCTTGCCTCATGACACCTTAGATTGGCAAAACTGCCTCTTGTGGGTCTTGAAGTGCAGTGTTTGCTTGTGATTTGAGTTTTTAATTGAGATAATTCTCAGTCTATCTGCTATTTTTGGTTTATTTTCTTTCCTGCCCTTAACTTTCAGTCAAAAAATACTGACCTGACTGTTTCCTTTATAACTGATTAAATGTTATTATGTAACATTTGCACCACACAAGTGTCAGGCAATGACTATCTCCAACAAACGAGAGTCTAACCACCACCCCATGACATTCAACGGGATTACCATCGCCGAAGCCCCCCATCAGCATCCTGGGGGGGGTGGTCACCATCGATCAGAAACTTAACTGGACCAGCCACATAAATGCTGTGGCTACAAGAGCAGGCCAGAGGCTGGGTATTTTGCAGCGAGTGACTCACCTGACTCCCCAAAGCCTTTCCACCATCTACAAAGCACAAGTCAGGGGTGAGTGTTGGGATATTCTCCACTTGCTTGCATGAATGCCACTCCAACAACACTCGAGAAGCTCAACACCATTCGGACAAAGCAGCCCGCTTGACTGGCACCCTATCCACCATCTTAAACATTCACTCCCTCCACCACCGTGGCTGTAGTGTGTACCATCTACAAGATGCACTGCAGCAATTTGCCAAAGCTTCTTTGACAGCACCTCCCAAACCTGCAATCTCCACCACCTAGAAAGACAAGGGCAGAAGGCGCATGAGAACACCACCACCTTCAAGTCACATACCATCCTGACTTGGCTGTGTTTCACCGTAACTTCATCTTCGCTGGGTCAAAATCCTGAAACTCCCTCACAGCACTGTGGGACTACAGTGGTTCAAGAAGACGGCTCACCACTGCCTTCTCGAGGGCAATTAGGGATGGGTAATAAATGCTGGCCTTGCCAGCGACACCCACATTCCATAAACAATTTTTTTTTTTTAAAAGGAAGCATTTATACAGGCAAATATCCTCATGATTAATGATACTAGAATTAACCGGATGCCCTGTTTGTCCATCAGAGGTTTATTAAGTTGGGAGAACTGGGGCTTTGTGTTAAAATCAGGTTCTCTGGTGCCTCCTTTACCTGTGTTCATGGATTGAATGAGGGTTTTCTCTCAACACATTTGTTAAGTGAGCCCTAGGTTGAACTACCAGGTTTGAATGTCATAAAACTCTGTGGCAAAGTGTAAATTATGGACTGGATTTTATGGTCATTCTCATCTGACTCTTAACTGTCCTCTGAGATGCCCTAGCAAGTCACTCAGTTGTACCAAACTGCTATGACAAAGTAACTCGCTCCCTAACAGCACTGTGGGAGTACCTTCACCACATGGATTACAGTGGTTCAAGAAGGCGACTCACCACCACCTTCTCGAGGGCAGTTAGGGATGGGCAATAAATGCTGGCCTTGCCAGCGACGCCCACATCCTATGAACGAATTTTAAAAAAAATTCTGTTCCTTCAAAATTGAATCTTGGTAAACAACTACTTAAAACTTACTTCAATTTGCTCTGAGGGAATTAGCAGTTAGTTTGCTGTTATATATTAATTCTGTTATCTGATCGTGGACGTCTTGCTGCTTTATTTTAAAGGAGTTTTTATATGAGGGTGCCGATCAACTTTGTGAAAAGCTGAAGGCGTTGGCAACCGACAGTAACAAATACAGAGCAAAAAACGATCGGCGAAAGCAGCGCTCCATTTTCCGCGATGTCATGCATTCCATTGAGGTAGGTTTTGTTCGTGTTACCTTTGAAGACAGGAAGATGGGTTTTATACTTTATTACCATCAAGAATGAGAACAAATCACACCACATAATTAATGGAAAACTTGTAGAAACTTTGCTTTCTTAAAATCAAGATACTCGTACCTAAACTTTTTGATGTCCTATTATCTTAATGTCTTCATATGCATGAGTTAGAGGCACTGAAACATCAGTGCTATTTGGGGTAAATTAGCTGGAAATACTTAGCAGGTTAGGCAGCATCTGTGAAGCGAGAAACAGTTAACGTTTCAGGTCGATGACATTTCGTCAGAACAGACAGTAAAATTCGTGTTTGAAGTAAAAAATATTTTCGTAAGACATTCTTTTTAATAAAAAAATTTTATTTTTTAAATAGCATACTTCACTGATGCTTTACTGGTTAAAGGTACTATGTGCAGTAATACTGGGCCATGCAAATCAGATAGGCCCTGGATTTTAATCCGGGGGGCTGCGGCGGCCGGCTGGTTTGAGGTTAAGAAGCTTGGAAAACCGGGTTTCCCCAATGTTCTGCAGTTTTTAACTGCAGGGCTCCTTTAAAAAGATTTTTGTCTTTACTGCCGACAGGCGGCCTGGTTGACCGGCTTGAGTCTTGTCGGGCGAGGAAGCCTACAGCACAAGGCCGCAGCCGATGAGAGCAGCTCGGTCTAGTTTGTGAGGGGGCAGATGGCGGTCAGGGTGGGATTGGTATGATGGAAATGGGGGGGGGTTCGATGGTGGTCGTGGGGGGGTAAGCAAATGGGGGTCGTCGGGGGTACGGGCAGAGGGGGGGGGGTGGAGAGCAGATAGTGGTCGGTGAAGGTTACTTGGGTAGCTTGTTGGGCCTGGGGGAGACACTCCTGGCCCACAAGCAGTGTTGTATAGGCACTTTACCTCATGGATTCAGCTCTACTTGCCTCCTTTCATGTGGTTTTCCAAGGTTTGGGAAACCTGGCCAACACGAGTTTAAAAATAGATTGACTTTTAATATGAAGACAGGCAGCCTCATTATAATATTTATATGACCAACTCGGCTCCCGTGAGCGGGTTGGTCTATCGTCGCACCTTTGTTAAACCTGGAAGAATGCGGGGTGGGTTCTTGTTTCAGATTGTGAATTTTTACCTCTGCCCTGATCCCAAACCAGTTAGCAGTTAAGATTCAGCCATAATGTCAGCGTGACTATTGGTAGTACTTTCTTCTCAGAGGCTTGTGGGTTCAAGTGAAAATTGTATTTGTAATCCAGAGACAATAACCTTATTCTAAATAAACTGGTGTATCCCATATTGCATGCAAGGTCCTTTGGAAACATGGGCTTGTCTAAGAAGCAGCACATAAAAAATATATCTAGAGACTATCTGGAGAAATGTATATGCGAGCTCTTCCATATTAGATTCTTGGCATGTGCTAAATTAAGTGCTTAATTTGTAGCGGATGCAATTTATCTTGAGCACATAATATAAATATAAGACTACTAAATGAGTGCTGCACAGTTCGAAGTGCCAACAAATGAGACATTAAACCGGGATCTCTATTTTAGTGGATGTTAAAGATCCTGTGGCACTATTTGAAGAAAAGTGATTTGGCCAACATTTTTCCCTCAATCAACATCACTAAAAATAGATTAACTGGTCGTTCATCTCATTGTTGGTTATAGGCCTTGTTATGCCCGATGTAGTTGTCGAGTTTATCTGCATATCATCGAGCCTACTGCTCAGAAATAGGCCATTTGGCCCAACTGGTCTATGCCAGCGTTTATGCTCCACGCGCACCTGTATGAAGTACTTTGGGATGTCTTGAGGGAAGTGATAAAGCGCATGAGATAAATAAAATATCGACTTTATGTTTTCTCTCTCAACTGCATTACTTACCTTTTAGAATAGTTTCTTTTAAGAAAAATACCACCCATAAAAGGCTCTGCATGCTGAAAAAATGACTATTATTCCATTGACTACATGAAATGATATAAATAAAAGCCAGTCAGGATAAAACCGTTGATTACTAAAAGATGGGTGCGTCTGGGTAAATGATCACCAAGCAAATCCCGGTTTCTATAAATTAGCGAGTCATCAGGCTATTAATCAATTACAAATGAGTGGTTAGGATTTGGAATTTGCTGCCTGGTAAGGAGATAGAAACAATAGCTTTCAAAAGGGAATTGGATAAATAATTGAAGGAGAAGAAATTGTAAGTATAATGGGGCAAGAGAAAGGGACTAAGTGGATTGTTCTTTGCAAGTGCCAATGCAGACTCATTGTGCTGTACTATTCTATGATTGATTCTATAATTTAACCAAGATATCCGGACATAATGATTGCCAAACAACACAGGTAGCCTTCAGCATACTTTTTGCATATGTGTTATGAAAATTGCTATCCATTATTAAAGCACCTGTGCCTCCTTTACTGACTTGCTCAAAGCATTTTCTGGATATAAAAATCAACTTTTGATGTGCTAGTTATTCACAGTTTTGACAAGCCATATAAACTTTTCCATATTAGATTCTTGGTTTTGCTAAATTTGGTGCTGCATGTGCACTTCATTTGTAGCGGATGCTATTTGTCCAGATAATCTCGTAAATTGGATAAACCATGTCTGTCCCCTGCAACATGCATGTTTTTTTTTGTCTTTGTTTTGACTTGACTATTGGTTTATCCTGAACAAACCTCTTGAAATTCTACAATGTTGTAATGTTTTCCAGCATTTCTTTCATACTATATTGTTTTATCCACCTCGATCCCAGTCTCCTACTCCACTCACTACTTTGTTTTCCTTCACCCACGAAGCATCAAGAAGTGTGTCTTCATTTTTTAGATTCTTGCTCTGATTTATCTGGTTATAATGAGCATTGTGTAAATTGGAGAAAAATCAAGTCTAGATATGTCTGCAACTTTTCACTAGGAAAGGGAAAGTAATCATCCCACATTCCCACCCGATTGCTATCCAGTAGGTACTGTTTGAAAGTGCGCGTATATGAATGTGTCTGGTAAAGACAACACCAGGCTTTGCTATGATACCCTTCTGCGATTAAATAGCCTGCTGACTCTAGGAGGGTATCAAATGGATGCCAGTGCCTGTGGAACCACATCTGGCAGGTGTCGGTGGTTTCAGCAGAGGATAGAAGAGCATTGGTGGTGGGGGATGGGGCGGGGGGCGGGCACTTGGTTTTCCTGCAGTGGCCCATTTGAACTTGGTTGTGTGAATTTCTTTAGTACAAAACTGATTCAGCTTTTTCACAAACGCAGTATCTTCAGCTGTGCTATAAATGAATTCATTGTTAAGCAGAATAGATATTAACTGCAGATCTAACCATGTGATAACTTGAGACCCTGAATAGGAGAGTTCTCCATTTTCTAGTGCCAGGATCCCTCGCCTTATGAGCATAAAAATTTGCCCTAAAAAAAAAGGTCCAATATCATGATGAATTTGGGTGCCTGTTTAATCAGTTAGGCAAAGCTTTTTGAATACAACTATTCAAATTGGCTCCTGGAACAGGCTAATTTATTTCTTGGTGTGATTATTTGTGATGTACATAGGTATATAGGCGACTGAAAAACTTGCATCTTTCCACTGCTGGTGAGACGTTCTTTAGGACTAATCACACGTAAATGTCACTGAGTGGCATTATTGCTCACCCAAATTGGGTAATAGATGACAGGAAGTGAGTTACGATGCTGTAATTCAGTCAAATGGTTTTGATTACAGACTACATGGAGCAAAATTTGACTGGTTTCTGAACTTTAGCCGAGGTTGGAATTTATATGACGCACTGTTGAATAATTGGAGAGTTTTTCTGCTCTCTGCAGCTGTGTTGAGCTTGTTTGCACTGTAGAAGCAATGCAGTGTACTTGATAGGACGATAAATGATTGATCTTAAACATGAAGTGCCAGCTATTGTGATGAAGTTGTTTCTTAACTGGTGATCTGCCAGAAAAGCAATTTAGCATAAGTAATATTTTAATTTTTAAACTGTCTCAGTAATGACTGTTCTGAGGGGGAAATGATTGTAACCCATTTGTAGCAGGGTGGGACAAAACAATTATGTATCTGTAAACCTGATCCAGGTGCTGTATTCTTGTGCTTTAATATGGAATCAAAAGTAATTTATAAATGACCAGTTTCTATATCTTTGTAGGATGAAGAGTGTCCAGAGGAAACAATCAAGTTTGGGATTGAGTGCCTTTACATAGATAGTTGGGTCAGAAGAAGAGCCTATGATGCCTTCAAGGAGATTCTTGGATCTGGTGTCAGACACCATCTGCAGGTAAAAAGAGAGGCACAAGGAGGACACATTAAGCAAAGCTTGGTTGAGACAACTCGTTATGACCAGTAGCTATTGGGATATGTATCGTGACATGAATACATGTGCAGTTTCCAGGAAAAAATTATGAGCAGGAACAAGCTAACTTCTTTCTTCCCTCTGCCCGCCAAGAATCCTAAAAGCCTCGACTCACAGGCCTTTGCAATGTTCCCTCTTTTTCTTTTTAAAAAGTGCGTAATCTCTTTAACTGGCTGCACTCTGCAGCTGCCAGGTTAAGAAAATGTACCAATTTTTAATTTAAAAAAAACTTGTTTGGAAATGATTCTGATTTCAACTCAAATTTGGTAACTGTTTCTGTAGCATAATGAATTGCTGCGGGATATCTTTGAACTGGGTCCTCCTCTAATGCTAGATGCTGCTGCTATCAGAGCCAATAAAATTTCAAGATTTGAAAAGGTAAGTACTTTTCATCTCTGTAGATATTTAAATATAGCATATGCCACATATTTAACTTGAGTGTGTATTTGAAATGCTTATGATGTTGATAAGTATTTACTTTTTCTCATTCTCTTACCCCATTTGCAAAGCTGGTAGGGGATGAGCATGAATGAGTCACATTTCCCTTCCCTTACTCTTGGGGAATAGATCTGTTGTGATCTAGAACTTGCCATACCAGGAATTTTGGACATTAAATAGTTGACTAGATGGTCTTGAGACTTGAACTTTGATTCAAATTTAAAGGCATTCTGTAACTGACTGGAACGTGCATGAGAGAACCCTTGGGTATATTCCCACTGCTCTTCCTCTCATCACTTCCTCCTTGAGTGGAGGTGCCTCCTATGCAGTCATTGCTCAAGAATTTGAGAGAGCTGTACCTTGGGTTACTACCACTCTACGACACATTGCATCCGATGCACTGGATTTATAATTGGGATATAGTCTCTTTTTGTTGAATTATTAGCTTAGGGTTTCCTTTTGCCTTTTGTATTTTAAAGCTTTGTAATTAATTTGGCAACTCCAAACCTTATTGAAGCTAACTGTCTTTGTGAACCTGTTACCCTTACAGTAAATTCTTGTTGGCCAGGTGGGTTTGATGCCACTTACTGGTTTGCTAGAACTTTGCTACAGCCCCAGTAGGAGTGACTGACTGTACTTCACCATTCGTATAACTAAAAAAAGATTCCGTTGTGGGAGAGTCCTGTTCTGTTCAGGTCCACCCCATGCAACGGGCTGGCTAAGAGGATGTGCAGAATGGTTTGTTAGGTATTTGCTGTTCCTGCTTGAAATTGACCCTTGGAAGGTGCATTAGATTAATGGCATACTTGCTGGTGGGGTATCTTGCATTTCCCAAACCCGCGACCTCTACCATCTAGAAGGACAAGGGCAGCAGGCACATGGGAATACCATCAACTCCACTTTCCCCTCCAAGTCGCACATCATCCTGACTTCGAAATATATCGTTATTCCTTTGTTGTTAGGTCAAGATCCTGAAACTCCCTCCCTACATAAGAACATAAGAAATAGGAGCAAGAGTTGGCCATTCAATGAGATCATGGCTGATCATCCACCTCAACTCTACTTTCCTGCACTATCCTCATATCCCTTGATTCCCTTAATATCAAAAAATCTATTGATCTCGGACTTGAATATACTCAACGTCTCCAGAGCCCTCTGGGGTAAGAATTCCAAAGATTTACCACCCTTTGGTGAAGACATTTCTCCTCATCTCAGTCCTAAAGGGCCAACTCTTATTCTGAGACTGTAACCCCTGGTTCTAGTCTCCCTGCATCTACCCTGTCGAGCACTGTAAGAATTTTGTATGTTTCAATGAGATCACTTCTCATCCTTCTAAACTCCAGAGAATATAATCCTAGTCTACTCAATCTCTCCTCAAAGGTTCATACTGGGATGGGAGGATTATCCTTTGTTGCATTTCCTCTGTGGGAAGTATTTACTTCCTTAGGCAAGGAGACCAAAACTGTACTCCAGGTGTGGTCTCACCAGGGTCCTAAATAATTGTAGTAAGACATCTTTACCCTTATACTCAAATCCTCGTAATAATATCCAACGTACCATTTGCTTTCTTAATTGCTTGCTGTACCTGCATGTTAACTTTCAATGATACGTGTACAAGGATACCTAGGTCCTTCTGAACACCAACATTTCCCAATCTCTCACCATTTAAAAAAAAACTCTGCTTTTCTATTTTTCCTATCAAAATGGATAACTTCACATTTCTCCACATTATATTCCATTGCCATGTTCTTGCCCACTCACTTAGCCTGGTCTATATCCCCTTGAAGTCTCTCTGCCTCCTCTTCACAACTTACATTCTCACCGGGCTTTGTATCAACAGCAAACTTGGATATATTACATTTGGTCCCCTCATCCAAATCATTGATATAGATTGTGAATAGCTGGGCCCAAGCACTAATCCATGCGGTACCCCATTATTTGCAGTCTGCCAACCTGAAAATGACCCGTTTATTCCTACTCTCTGTTTTCTGTCTGTTAACCAATCCTCAATCCATGCTAGTAAATTACAGGTTGAACTTCACTTATCCAGAACTCCCTTATCTGGAATTAACCCATGTCTAGAACTATTCCCAGCCACCGGGTGGCGCATGCGCAGAACTCCGACATGAACAAATTGAAGTCCTTCCTCGTTGCCGACTCCCGCAATCTCTGGCATGACCTCGCGATTCACTGTCTCTTTCCCCCCCCCCCCCCCCCCCCCATGATCTCTCTGCCACATTGCCAGCCCCGATATCCCTTGCTCAGTACCTATACTATCCAATTTAACGTGAACTCCCCTCATCCAGAAAGATTCCTTATCCAGAACAGGCCAGGTTCCGGATAAGGGAGGTTCAACCTGTACCACCAATCCCATAGGCTCTAATTTTGTTTAATAACCTCTTTGGCACCTTATCGAATGCCTTCTGAAAATCTAAATATACCACATCTACTGGTTCCCCCATATCTATTCTGCTAGTTAAAACCTCAACGAACTCTCGACAGATACGTCAAACATTGATTTCCCTTTCATAAATCCGTGCTGACTCTGCCCAATCCTATTATTATTTTCTAAGTGCCCTGTTACTTCCCTAACAGTACTATGGGAGCACCTTCACCACGCAGACTGCAGCAATTCACAAGGCGGAGGCTCACCACCTTCTCAATTTGGAATGGGTAATAACGTTGCTAGTGATGTCCACATCCGACGAACAAATAAAAAAAAAGATATACCGTTACCTTCTGATGAGCATATTTAGGGACTGCTTGCATGAACCTGCCACTTAAGGTTTTTTTTATTAATTCTAGGTCATTCCTGACAGAATTTTAAAAAATAGATTTGTATATACATTTACATCCATTTTTATATATAGTTAGAAGAAGAATAAATAACCTATTGATTTTCCTCTTTCCTGAAACAGCATCTGTACAACTCTGCTGCATTCAAAGCAAGGACCAAGGCAAGAAACAAAGTCCGGGATAAAAGAGCTGATGTACTTTGAGAAACCAAAACAGACATCATGTCAGACCTCTTTCTGTAGATTTTAATGTCCCTGGTCACTGTGATATAAAATACACTCAACAGGGTTTTCTGAATTGTGCAAGCAATCATGGGGCCTTTTAATACTGCATGCACACACAGTTCCCATTGCTGTGTCTGCTTTTTATTTAATTGTCATTTCAAAAAATCAGCATTTTAAATTGTATAAAAAGTTAGTATATAATCTGTAGATTGATTCACAAAAAATGTGCAACTATGGACTGATGCAGCCATCAGAAGAAGTAAATTAACTTGATTGTCTCATCGCCTTGCAGAGTGAACTTGTAAATTTAGTCATTTCATTCAAAATATATTATTGGGGAAATTGATTAAATATTTCAAATTAATTTAATTTTTCAAAAAAAAAAGAAAAGCACAAAAATAAAAGTGGGTAGTCTTTTGTAATTCTCTACCTACATTTTGTACCACCAGGTTTCTGCTTTTTAAAATAGTTAGTAATAGTGAGAGCTGGGACTGGAGTTGGGTTTGGAGAATGCTGAGTGAACAGACTCACTTTTGCAGATGTGGTAACCAGACATTATATGATATCTAAGACTTGGAATGGAAAATAATCCTCCTCTGGCTACCTTCTGGTTACACTCCTAGCCAGTATAACTGACCTCATGCAAGTTTAACCTCACCTCCAGACTTTCAAGTTTTCGTCCAGTGTAAAATGGATGCGACAGTGTGAAACTATTTTTGGCATTGCACTTCCCAGGGCCTCTGCCCATAATTTAAATCACACGCCACAGTAGAGAGCGTTTACAGTTGAGGTTGGGTTACTTGAAAGTATATGGTATTAGCATTTGAGGGACATGTCATGGCTCCGTGCATATATATCAGATTTGTGCTTTGTTTAAGTTATGTATTTTCAATATAGTATTTCCTCCCTGGGTCTGTGACATTTCAGTCTTAAAAGTATTTATTCAGGGCATACATTTATAATAGACTTGAAGCTGAAATTTTGTATATTCAATTTGTATGAAAGAATTAATGGGAAAAAAATTGTTTCTTAAACTTCGAACATTTCAGTTTAATTCTAGCCAGAGGGTAAAACAATGGGTGCTTTAATGTGATGATTCACTTTTTAATTTTGTTTTTTATAAATCTTATCTCTATTGTAATTTCCTGGGGGTACTGTCCCAGCCTCTGGCTGGGAGGATTCCGCAGGTTTTGCCAATGTTGCTCTGTGGCCAATAAGGATTGCCCGAGTGCTGACTGAGGTTGATTCTCCTCTTCCCCTGGTCAGTCAGGTGCTTTATCTCTGTTCACTGCTGCACCTGAGAAGCCAGCTAACAGTGGCATTCTTTCTTTGGGCAGTATGGGACTGAGAGAAGGTGAAAGAAGAGGAGAGTCATGATAGACCAATGCTGAGATTAACTATATGCCTACGATTTTGAACCCGGGGCTCCAATTTTACGACATGGTATGCAACCAGTTAGTCTGCTTGCTTATGCTTTTTTCCATTAACCCCATATTATCTTTGCAAATACACAAACTTACTGTGGAATTACTGTTGCTGACATTTGGGTGTTGCCCTTAAAAGTTTGTTTTTACTCAATCTGACAACCTAACTGCAGAGGTTTTGACCTTGCAAAGCATCTTACCCTGATGAAGATGGCACTAGAACTAATTCCAGACTGTTCTCAACTGACATAATTAGAATATTAGGTACTAAATGGGTATTTTGCTCAGGAAGCAGAATTGCCATACTAATATCATACAAGATTATTTTTTCTGCCTCGGGTGTGTTTGGTGCTGCCCAGTTGTCAGCCAGAATATTTTCTACATCCCCTCACTTGCCCATTGCCAACTTGAAAATGCACATTAAAAAAGAATATCCTCTGAGCCTCTTAGAGATGTAATGAAACTATTGCTTTTTGTTACCATAAACCATTGTTCATGAAAAGAAACTGGTTCATTTTCATCCACTGGTAACCAATTAGGGAAATTATTGCTCTCAAATCAAACTACAGTGGGACCAGGAGAGGTCATAAATTGATGTGGAATGCGGAGTTTGCATTTTGAAGCCCTTTATATCTGTAGATGACTTTGTTTGGTTGTGCTGCATGTAAACCTCATCCTTATGCCAGGTTTGGCAACACCCAAATGTCAGATGGAAAAAATGTTGCAAATGCATCTCCTGCCTTCCGCTGCCGTGGTAAATTGGATTCGGGGTACCTTAATCTTCCTTGTCTCTGCCACTCTGATAGATTGGATTTGGCTTCCTTGGTGACCTCCCCTTTCCCGCTGAATCTGGGGGACTAAATCTGGTTTCCGCCAGCTTTGATGGGTCTGCCTTCTGCTGCTTCAGACAAGTCACAGACACTTTCATGCAAACAGTTTTCAACAACTAAATCTTTTGCAAGTCTTTCAAACTCTTCAAAAAAAAAAGGAAGGATTTTTGTGTATGTGCCTTTGCATTATGTATGCTGTATCTGGAAGAGCTTATTAAATATTGCAAAAGTAATTGCTTTTTTTTGTATCTTATTGCTGGGTTGTTGGGGAGAGGTTTTGGAAGCATGGAAGGGTGGCAAGAGCCTGGCAGTGTTGTGGGGTGCAGGGTTTAGCAGCCTTCTGGGAAAACTGACCTAGGGAATGAGACCAAACTCATGCATGTAATCCCTTTTGAACACTTTGGTGCCACCTCGCATTTGTGCTATTAAAGTGGTCCCCATTATCTATATCTTGCTGCCTTTAAGCATTTAATGCACTGCTTGTCAGTTTGCCTACATACAAGGCTAGAAATTCGCTTCTCAGCGATAACTACTTTTTCGCCAAAACTGCCTTTATTGCATTGCTATCGGGCTGTAAATTCAGGCCTTAATTTCCGCAGCGGTAAAAATCAGCGTTGCACGAGGAACCTCGCCAACTTTAGTCCGAGGCCGATAGCGCTGCGAGTTGGACCTAGGGAGGGTGGAAAAACACCTAACAATACATTGGAAAAAACAAGACACTTATCTAGCGCATCGCTGCAGAAGAATTAAGGGCTGCAACGCAGCTTTTTTCCTGTCTGTATTTTTCGCGCAAAATACGGGTGCGCACGTAGCCAAATTTTTGGTGAAAGCGATATTTCGAGTCTTGCATAGCGGTGAACCTCTCTCCACTGTATTTGAAAACCACCACCGCAAAACGTCAACAGATTTTCCACCGACCAGGTTTTCGCAAAAAAAGTCGCAAAATTCTAGGCCACAGTCTTTAATAGACATTATTAAGCTTCACTTTCCATAAACACAAATTACCTAACAAAACACTTGTGCAGTTTCCATTTTTTTAAAGAACCATCGTCCCAAAAATAGTTCTGAAAAATATATTTTTTAATTGCCTAGTAAACCAAAGTAGAGAGGGAGAACCCTTCTGTAATCGACATGGATAGCAAGCAGTCATTCGATAATTCAGACCCTAATTTTTCAGATGGGTTTAAATCACTTGCGGTGGGGGGGGCGGAAATCAAGCTATGGTCGTCATCAACTGAGAAAAATGTATTCTTGATTATGTTTGCTGTCGACGAATAAACCAGAGATGCTGCTAATCACAGGAGTTACATGGAATTATTACGTAGAACGTACAACACAGAATGAACCAAATATAATTCACTTCTGTAACTTGTTGATGACGGATAGAAGGCCACACCAAAACACCGATTCCGTGTGCAGCTGAAACCAGTACCAAACCAAATTTAGTTTTGAGAAAATCTTGAATTAGTTCATTTGAGTGATAATTGTCAAAACTGTTTATAATTTAAAAAAAATTCAAAATCTGTGTAATTGTTGGCGAAAGTCAATTAGAAGAATGTACCAAAAAAGCAAGCAAGCATCATAGTGAGGCAATAACCATTAATCTGATCGTAGAATCTTACAGCACAGAAGGAGGCCATTTGGCCCACCGTGCCTGTGCCAGCTCTTCGAAAGCAATTCAATTATTCCCACTCCCCCGCCTTTTTCCCGTAGCCCTGCACATTTTTCCGTTTTAAGTATATATCCACTTCCCTTTTGATGAATTTTTACGTGACAACTGTGATCTTTGCACTTGCTATTTATGAATTTCCTCAGAACTCTTGGATTGCTGTTGACGGTCATTTAGTACTTGCTCTCTGTTCAGCTGCTTGTTGAAAATGGGCTGCTTGGCAGGACTGTGACAGCTGTCCTGGTGCCCCCTCCCCCCCCCCCCCCCCAATCCAGCTCTATTCACAGCTGCACTGCTATCTGAAGTGCCTTTAATGTAAACTGAGAAGCTATTTTTAACTCTGTTATCTTGGGATCACTCCTATTTTAGAAAGGAATTTTATTTAGTAAGTGAATGTCTGAGTGCCGACAGCAGGCCGTTGCCACAAAAAAAAATCCCATTGAGCGTCTTCAACAAAGACCTCTGGCGAGTTTCATCCGTTTCGTGGTAGCTTCCTTCCATTCTCTTACAGCTGCAGAGCCGCATAGTAGACAAGGAGGAAAGGGAATGTAAAAAGGATTCAGTCTCTGATTGCTGGCTAGTAGAATCGTTTTTATCCTGGCACTTTTAATCCAGGTAAGTGATTTTGAGCTTACAAACCGAGTTTGCAAGATAAGTGGTTTCACAACAGGATAATTAACTAAACTTTGCAATTGATAATGCAGCAATTAGATACAGTTCACACATTGTCTTTGTTTACAAATATACTTTCTTAAATAAATTAAATCCAGATTCAGTGGCATACCACTACAGTTGTTGACTCACATTTAAATTGTGAAATTCTATTTTGTAATATGGAGACCTCTTACTGCCACTGAATGAAGGTCTTTAAGTTTGACCAAATAAGTACAGAAATGTACTAAATAGGCCATCCAGCATGGTACTAAACCACACTGATAAGTGATTGAATTCTTTCTCTGCTGTATTAGTTGATCTCAGACAGTGATAGTATCTGGAGGCTACAATTGGTCTGGTGTCCTAGATAGATGATAATAAATAGATTTTTTTTTAAATCAACTTGAAAAACTTGTATTTATAAATCATTTAAAAATCAGCCCAAGTTCCTTCTCCTGATTGTTATTCAGTGGTGTTAGTATTGGGTGAGAGTGGGATCTTATTCTGCTGTGATGCATACCGTGGTCAAATACCAACTGAGTAGGCTCACGTGAAAATTGACCACTTCATTCTTGTATTTCTATAGGTCCTTGTCACACTGGTCATTCTGCACCAACATGCCACAAACAAAAGCAAAATACTGTGGATGCTGGATATCTTAAATAAAAACAGAAACTGCTGGAAATACTCAGCAAGTCAGGCAGCATCTGTGGATAGAGAAACAGAGTTAATGTTTCAGGTCCATGACCTTTTCATCAGAATTGAAAAAAGTTAGATATAACCGGTTTCAAGCAGGTACAGAGGCAGGGAAAGTTGAGTTTCGTGGGGGGGGGGGGGGGGGACAGAAAGAACAAAAGGGAAGGTCTGTGATAGGGTGGAAGGCAGGAGAGATTAGATGACAAAAGGGATGATGGTAATGGGACAAGTAAAGGAACTGAAGAACTGCTGCACCGTTGAAACTGTACTCCAGGAAAAGCCAGAAGCTTCAGGAGAAGGATGGAGAAAATTGTAAAAATGAATTCCAAAACTTGAAATACTTTTGTCGCAGCGATGCTTCGCAGAGGTTTTAAGCCCAATGGGCTAGCTCAGCCACCCTGAGTGCGAAAATATATAAAGGGCAAGTGTGAATGACCCTGTAATTAACCTCGCTGTGAATAAATAAGCATGCGATTCGCTATTGCCTTGGGTCAATCTTTTAATATGCTTGTATAGTTCTTTAGTATCTTTATTAAGGAACCTCTTTGACCAAGCTGTTAGTCACGCCTCCTAATATCTCCTCCTTTGGCTCGTTGTCAACCTCTGTCTTAATTACGCTTCTGTGAAGTGCCTTGGGATATTTCTGCATTGTAAAGGCGCTGTATAAATGCAAGTTGGTGATGTCTTTCAGCATTTCTAAATTTAATGTTACCGTATAACGACATTTGTTTAGACAAAATCATTTTGATTTGCACGCTTATTCTCGTCTATCTCCCACGTTACAGCTTGGCTGGATTTCTATTTTGCCTCAAATTCACCTCAGTCAGTCTGTCTTTCTCTTTCATATGGTAGTAGCAAATCAAATATCAATATCTAAGTTGGATATCCAGGCCAAAGCTTCCGGTGTAACAGTGTGGATATATTGTAGGCTGCCTGTGAATTTCCTCTGAGGGCAGTGCTCAATGATGTGCTCCAGGGCCTAATAGGAGCTCCACAGTCGCATGATGGGGACGCTTTAATCTTCCACCTATGGAACAGGTGGCAGCATCTACCATGACCAGTTCTGAGGTGGTTGATGGTTGTCCAATGTTTGTGAGGAAGCTTTGATCCTTCAGGTTGTACTGTAGGGTGCTGTATAAGGAATCCATTCTGTATGTCACAGTTCTTCCAAGCATTACATCATTAGTCATCAAGGCTGGAGGAGATCGCTGAAGGACTTCGGCGACGCTCCAAAATGGCCTAGATTTGAGACAGGTTGGTGGTAGGTTGTTCAAGTCAGCCTCAGGAAAAAATCGCTGTCTGTATTGTTTATAATGTAGCCAGAGAGATGCTTCCTCTGGAGGCATTAGTGGAAATCCATCGGTTTATGTGAATCTCAAAGCCAACAGATGGTGTAGTTCTACCTCAATAACACCACTGTCGTTGCAAAAAGAGTTGCAACTGGGCTACCACTGCAAGGTAAATGCTCAAGGGCTATTCAGGTGAAGGAGGCAATCCTACAGTCTTCCCATTTTAGCTTGTTTCTTGAATTAATTCAGAATACTGGCCTTCGCTATGTTCTAGTCACCTGTTCCAGCTTGTTGAGCTTCTTCTGTGTAAAGAAATAGTTTCTGATGTCTGTCATAAATTTGAGTGTCAGCAATGGCTCAGTTGGTAGCGCTCTCGTCTGAGTCAGAAGGTTGTGGGTTCAAGTCCCACTGCAGAGACTCTGCTGATATTCCAATACAATACTGAGGGCATGCTGCACTGTCGGAGGTGCCGTCTTTCGAATAAGACATTAAACCAAAGCCCCGTCTGCTCCCTCAGGTGGATGTAAAAGATCCCATGGCGCTATTTCAAAGATCAGGGGAATTATCCCAGGTGTCCTGGCCAGTATTTATCGCTCAATCAACATCACTAAAACAGAATATTTGGTCATTATCACATTGCTGTTTGTGGGAGCTTGCTGTGTGCAAACAACAGACTATACTTCAAAAGTACTTAATTGGCTATAAACGCTTTGGGATGTGGTGAAAGGTGCTATATAAATGCAATTCTTTTTTCTTTCTAAATTTGCCTTCACATCATTGCTCATGTAGGGAATGGAAACATTTACTTTGGTGCAGTAGAAGATTCTCTTGAGACAGGAGTTAAGGTATATTAGGACAGTGGAAAGTTAGCACCTAATTTGGGACTCGTTGCTAACATTGCATGCCAAAAAGTTTTCCATTCCTCAGCACTGACAACCCTCACCTTGATGATCAAAAATAAATAGATCCGGAGTAATGAGAATGGTGAGAAATCACTACGTTAATGACAATGACTGGGATCTTCCCATGCCCTAATACATAAATAGTACCAAAGCGTTATTGTGTGTCAGCCAGTGGCTAAGTTGGCCAGAACCTTGCCTTTGAGTCAGAAAGTTGTGGGTTCAAGTCCTACTCCAGACTTGAGCACAAAATTCCAGGTTGACACTCCAGTGCAGTACTGAGTGAGTGCTGCACTGTCGGAGGTGCCGTCTTTCAGATGAGACGTTAAACCGAGGCCCCGTCTGCCCTTTCAGGTGGACATAGGCGATACCGTGGCACTATTTCGAAGAAGAGCAGGGGAGTTCTCCCCGGTGTCCTGGCCAATATTTATCCCTCAATCAAATAAAGCAGATTATCTGGTCATCATCACATTGCTGTTTGTAGGAGCTTGCTGTGCGCAAATTGGCTGCCACATTTCCTACATTACAACATTTCAAAAAAGTACTTCATTGGTTGTGAAGTGCTTTGGGACATCCGGTGGTTATGAAAGTATCACCTACACATGTAAGAGAATACATGGTATAGGTTGCAATGCCCAACAGTGATGATTAATTCAGTGCTAAATGAGTGGTAACAAATACTCAGTAGTTTTTCTGAATTCCTGTTTTTCCCCAATCTCCTCTGACCCATGCACGAGTACAATCCGGCGCTATAGAAAAGCAAGTCTTTTTATTAGTGCTCAATGGAAAATAGTTTTTAAGCTGTAAAATTTACTTTGAATGGGTTGGTAGGTGTACGGTCCAGTGTAGAACTGAGCTGTACAGACTGCGATAACTGATCTGAACTCGAGTGATGATAGCAATGTTCCAGTGGCCTTGGACTAGGGGGAAACAATCAGCTTAAGTTAGCTCATTGTAAACTAGTGAGCCCTGCTGGAAAGCATAGATGTCAGCTGAGGAGATGTATGGGTTCAGCTGCATTGCATCCCGCTCACTCTGCATTCACTCACCAAGATTGGCAGTTTGTGAATTACAGAAGGATGACTAACAGCTGTGAAATTGTACTCGTGCATGAGTCAGAGGAGATAGGGGAAAACAGGAATTCAGAAAAAGAACTACTGAGTATTTGTTACCACTAATTTAGCACTGAATTAATCATCACTGTTGGGCATTGCAACCTATACCATGTATTCTCTTACATGTGTAGGTGATACTTTTAAAATTAAATTTGTTAACGTTTTATTTGGAAAGTGAGGAGAGTGCTGACTAGCTATAATGTGCGAACACTCCACCATGTATTACATAGAATGTACAGCACAGAAACAGGCCATTCGGCCCAACTAATCTGTGCTGGAGTTTATCGAAACGTATAAGATTATGAGGGGGCTTGACAAGGTGGATGCAGAGAGAATGTTTCCACTGATAGGGGAGACTAGAACTAGGGGGCATAATCTTAGAATAAGGGGCTGCCCATTTAAAATTGAGATAAGGAGAAATTTCTCTGAGGGTTGTAAATCTGTGGAATTCACTGCCTCAGAGAGCTGTGGAAGCTGGGACATTGAATAAATTTAAGACAGAGATGGACAGTTTCTTAACCGAATTGGGAACAAGAGGTTATGGGGAATGGGCAGGGAAATGGACTTGAGTCCATGATCGGATCAGCCATGATCTTATTGAATGGTGGAGCAGGCTCAAGGGGCTGCATGGCCTACTGCTATTTCTTATGTTCTTATACTCCACAAAAGTGTCCTCCCATTCTATCTGTCTCATAGAATGGTTACAGCACAGAAGGAAGCCATTTGGTCTTCGAGTCTGTGCCAGCTCTCTGCAAGAGCATTTCAGCTAGTCCCACTCCCCTGCCCTTTACCCCCAACTAAGCCTTCATCTAAGCCTTTCAGCCTATCTTTCTATTCCCTTTTCTCTCATGTACTCATCCAGTTTTTTTAGTGTCCTTCTGAAAGCATTTAAGCTATTTGCCTTGACCACTTCCTGTGCTAGTGAGTTCCGCATTCTCACCACTCTTGAGTAAATAAATTTATTTTTATTTCCCTATTGGATTCATTGTATTGATGGCCCCTAGTTTTGGATTCTCCCATAGGTGGAAACATTCCATATCTACCCTGTCCAATCCATTCATAATTTTAAAGACCTCTTCCAGGTTGCCTCTAAGCAATGTTCCCGTTAAGCTGTGCGGCGGTCTGGAGCTCCCAAGCAGGCCACTCACCAGATTTTCAATTGGAATAACCACGTATGTGCAAACATTTGAATGGGCCATGGACCCAAAATGAAATTACAGGGAGCATTGCTTCTAAGTCGTATCTTTTCTGAAGAAAAAAAGCCCCAACTTGGTCAACCTTTCTCTAGTGCTTCTATGTCCTTTTTATAATATGGAGAATTCCAATGCATAAAGCCAGGCAAGTGCGCACAACATATTAAAATTGAGTTTAACATCTAAAAGTGCTGCACTCCTTGTATGGGGATTAGGGAGAGGCTAGAGAAAATTCACAAGCTCTCCATTGCTTGTGTAATGATGGCAAAAATGGGACTATTTTGAGTTTATTTGAAAAGAATTGCCAACTCTGTACTTTGCTTCTAAAATGTTTTTGTTTTAAATTTTAAAAAGGCACCATGTTTTTTTCCACTCCATCAGCCATTGTTTTTTTTCTTCCTCCTTCCTCTCCTAAAGTCACTGATCCTTTGCTGCTGTACAGTTCTACAGACACTTGTTTCCCTCTGGTAACTTTTGCAAGAGGTCATTTTCCATATATAAGCCCAAATGGTTAGTTTCAAGAGGCTACTTAAGCACCGGTTTCCTAGCCAAACCCAGTCTTGCCTTCACCTGGTATCTATATGTGTTCAGTTCAAGCAGGTGTCAGGAATTGAAATCCCAGTCACGTTTCCCTCCTAAATCTATTGTCACCGAACTCCACCTAGACTGGGGATCAAAGTTGAACCTGTCATGGTCTTTATAATGCAGCTATTCATTGCTTTAATCAGCTGAGTCACCAGGGTACCTTACTGATTTCCTGTTCCTTGTTAGAAATAAGAATGTGAGGAATATAACCTCCTCTTTAAGTATATAGTATTAATATAAAGAACCGTAGCATTCAGTAGCCTTCACTTCCTCTGAAAAGTCAAAAATTATTGAAATAACAAAACTGTAACAATCATTAACCTTCACCTCCCAGCAAATACCAGGAAGTCAACCCAAGAATACAAATAAAGAAAGCAAATGAAAAGGTATTATTCAGCTCTGACTAGGAGAGACAACAACAACTGGCTTGTGTATAGCACCTTTAATGCAGAAAAAATATTCCAGGGCATTTCGCAGAGTTCTGCATCCCCGCCTACCTTCACTCCACCATTGGTGGCCGTGCCTTCCGCTGTCTAGGCCCCAAGCTCTGGAATTCCCTTTCTAAACCTCTCCTGCCTGTCTTTCCTCTTTTAAGACGCTACTTAAAACCTACCTCTTTGACCAAGCTTTGTCTCCTTTGGCTCGATGTCAATTGTTGTCTGATTACACTCCACTAAAGTACCTTGCAACATTGTACTATATTAAAGGCATTATATAAATGCAAGTTGTTGTTGATATAAGTCAAAAAATGGATGACAAGGCAAAGAAAGAGATACTACAATGGGGTGACCAAAAGCTTGGTCGATGAAGTGGGCTTTAAGGATGGTCTTAAAGGAGATTAGGGAGGTTGATGGGTTTAGGCAGCAAATTCCATAGAGTAGGGGCTATTCAACTGTGAATCCACAGTTGGAGTACTGGATTATAGTCAGGATGTTGGAATCAAGGCATGGCCACCAATGGTGGGGCTGGAGTCAAAGATTACCTTCCTTCCTGAAGATCTTTCCTTCTTCCCCACCCATCCCCTCCCCCTCACAAGTTGACTATCTGGATGCATGCATAAATGCCATATATGACTAATGACAGTAAGCTATGACAGTCTTGGACTGTGTTTCAGATAACGTAATAGATGGGAGGTGAGAGTGACTGGTTTCTAGGTTATGAAGGGACAAGCTTGGTGTTATGCTGGAAGACTTGCTTCCACTCTCAAAGTAAGTTCTTAGGTGACTGAACAATCCAATAGGAGAATTACAGTCCCCGTCACAGGTGGGACAGACAGTCGTTGAAGGAAAGGGTGGGTGGGACTGGTTTGCCGCATGCTCCTTCCGCTGTCTGCACTTGTTTTCTGCATGCTCTCGGTGACGAGACTCGAGATGCTCAGCGCTCTCCCGGATGCTCTTCCTCCACTGATCTTTGGCCAGGGACTCTCAGGTGTCGGTGGGGATGTTGCATTTTATCAAGGAGGCTTTGAGGGTGCCCTTGAAACGTCTCCTCTGTCCACCTGCGGCTCGCTTGCCGTGTAGGAGTTCCGAGTAGAGCGCTTGCTTTGGAGTCTTGTGTCAAGCATGCGAACAATGTGGCCTGCCCAGCGGAGCTGCTCGAGTGTGGTCAGTGCTTCGATACTAGGGATGTTGGCCTGATCAAGGACGCTAACGTTGGTGTGTCTGTCCTCCCAGGGGAGTTGCAGGATCTTGCGGAGATATCGTTGGTGGTATTTCTCCAGCAATTTGAGGTGTCTACTGTTTGGAGGACTGACATATGAGGAGAGACTGGACCGACTGGGCCTGTATTCACTGGAGTTTAGAAGGATGAGAGGGGATCTCATAGAAACATATACAATTCTGACGGGACTGGACAGGTTAGATGCAGGAAGAATGTTCCCGATGTTGGGGAAGTCCAGAACCAGGGGACGTAGTCTTAGGATAAGGGGTAAGCCATTTAGGACTGAGATGAGGAGGAATTTCTTCACTCAGAGAGTTGTTAACCTATGGAATTCCCTACCGCAGAGAGTTGTTGATGCCAGTTCATTGGATATATTCAAGAGAGAGTTAGATATGGCCCTTGCGGCTAAAGGGATCAAGGGGTATGGAGAGAAAGCAGGAACGGGGTACTGAAGGAATGATCAGCCATGATCTTATTGAATGGTGGTGCAGGCTCGAAGGGCCGGATGGCCTACTCCTGCACCTATTTTCTATGTTTCTATATGGTCCACGTCTCTGAGCCATACAGGAGGATGGGTATCACTACAGCCCTGTAGACCATGAGCTTGGTGGCAGCTTCATCCGCCACTGTCTGCTGGTCACACAGCTGCCTCTCAATCACCTGCTGGATCAAGCACTGCCCCCATTAAAGTAAGCTGTTAGCCTGTAAAGACTATCTGCTGTTTAAGCAGCTTTCACTATACTTTAATCCCTTTGTATATGACAATGGTGTTTTTGCTGTTGTTTTAACGCAGATATTGAAAGTGGCACCCTCCAGTTCATTTAGATCCTCAATGCAGAGCAACAGTGACCTGCACGAAATTGAGCTCCATGCTGTGGAGTCCATTAATGACCTACATCGCACCAACTCCAACCTTGAGGTTGCTAAGTCTTACTCAGGTAACTGCTGTGTTGACATCCTGTGTATTAGATCAAATCAAATCAACGCATCTGATAAAGATTAAGGTCCATGTTGAAGTGACGAGATGGATAGAGGGCTGCAGAGAGTAAGATTGACAAAAAGTAGCTAGGGGACATAGAAAACTTGAGGGAAATTGCAAGAGGACATATACAAATTGGGGGAGTGGGCAGATATATGACAAGTGTAGATAAATATGTAGGACATTTTGGGGGAAAAGAGAAAGGAAATATCTCCTAAATAGTACCCGCAGACATTTCAATGGAGTGGAGGAAAAAAGTGATCTCTGGTTACAGAAAGCTATATTCAAAAAAAGGGTAAATGACATTGTGGATTTTATATATGGTGGCACTGAGTACAAAAGCAAGCAAATGAAGATGAATCTGTGCAAGATATTGATGAGAGCACAGTTGTAGCACTGGATTATAGTCTGGATATTGGAATCAAGGCCAAGGTACATTATAAATTTACTGGGCTGATACCAGGGATTAAAGGATATAGTTATGGTGAAAGACTTAGAAAAACTGGAACTATATTCACTGGAGCATATTTGTGGCAGGGGGTATCTGATAGAAGTATTCAAAGTTTTGAAAGGCTTTGAGAGGGTAAACAGCGAAAAAAAAATGTGATGCATCTCCCCCCACCCCCACCACCCCTTTTGCATTTTATCAGCTATCCTGGAACTTTTTTTAAAAAAAATAAAGGATTTCTGATGTCAAACAGAATTGATTTTGACATTCCATAAAAGTAGTTGCTCACGTCTTCATACCAAACTATTTTCCTACAAAACAAAAAACAATTTTTCAAGATATTTTTCTTTCCAGTTTAGGGGGAGTATGACCTTGCTTTATGGGTGTGGACTGTTGCATTGGGTATGTGTTTAAAAACTAACCCCAATCATAACAAATGCCACTAGGAACTGTTTTAGATACTGTCCAAGTTCATTTCATCCAAGATCCTTATAGTTATCCAATTCGTTTAGGTTGCATTTGAACTCAGGCTAGTGGTGAAAGGACAATATTGTAAACCCATTGAAACACCCAGTCCTCTTTCAAAACCTGTTTATTATTGTGTATCCACAGCCTCACCCAACTTAGTAACCTACTCTAGAAATATATATCAGTGTGTGAAAAAAGGCTTACATTTAGTTAGTGCCTTTTATGACCTCCATTTAAGGTGTGAAACCTGCTCTGTCTCAGAACATTTCAGAAACCTCTTCCCAGTGGGAGAATTTAAAGCTTGACTTATTCATTAAAGAAACACGATGCACCATACTGATCTCTGCGATAAAGTAAATCTACCAACCCACCAGCTCTCACCGCGCCCTCGGTTTCTCCCACGCTTTTTAAAGGTTCTGCTCTCTGGCCAGTCGCTATTGGCCGAAACACTGGGTCAGGTATCTTAATCTCCCAGAGTGCAGAGCGGCCTGAGCTATAGATGGGGCCTTTTCTCTGCCATGTTGCATTGTGGGAAGGCGAGGCCGCCATCGTCGCTTCTGTTCAACCGACTCCTGGAATCCGTTCCTGAGCTCAAACCGGGCGCGAACGGGACAAGAAGCCCCCCTTCCCACTCTCCCCACCCCCGGGGTTTCTGTACATTGGTGTTTAGAAAGCAAAGATTGAATTTTTATCCAAAAATAAAGTTAAAAACCACTCCTGCCAACCAGCCGGCCAATGATTATGGCTCTCTTCAGGACGCAGACTTTTCCGGGGACATTGTTTGCCCAGGGAGACGATCCCTAATCCAGGGGGCTGTCCCCGGAAAATGGGGACAGATGGTCAGCCTACTTTTATGATTCCCACAGAAATCTCCAAAAAAGTCTTGTCAGAAAGCATTTCAATCGACGGGCAGATTTTGCATAGAAGCATCACCCAGCTGTTTAGAGAAGATGGTCGCAAATCTAAAACTTTGTTGCAATGTTCACATTGCAGGTCGAACCCGTTCGCGGCCTTCAACCATCTTTATTGGTCAAGAAACTTCTGCAAATGGGCTGGTGACTGCTCCTCTGCTGGAACAGAGACAGTGCGAGTCAGCCTTCAGTCATTCGGCTGATCCAGTCCAGGAGTCCCGTGATCGATGTGAGTGCAGCTGCATCTGCTGCCGGCTGACTGGCTATGATAAAGTTTTCTATGCAGTGTTAATCGTGCTGGTACTGGCCAGCATTGCCATTGGCCTGTTCACTGTGTACCACACAGGTAAGTTTGAATTGTCTGATCATTTTTTTTCAAACTCGACGCACGCCTTGGCCATTATTGCAAGTCGTGTGATGCCTTGATTTGCCAACTTCATACACCTCTGGAGGATTGTGCTTGTTTTTTTGTACGGTCTTCGAGAAATCACTACTACAGTTCTGCAATCCAGCTGTCTGTCTGCAGATAAGTGTCCTGTTATCAAATAGGTAGCAGCTACAAGGATCAGATGCATTGAATTGATAAATAGAAAGAAAGAACTTTCATTTATATAGCGCATTTTCCAACCTCAGGGGATTACAAAGTGCTTAATAATCAATTAAGTACTTTTAACGTGTAGTCACTGATGTTATTTATGTAAGGAAACACAACAGCCAATTTATGCACAACAAGTCCCCACAAACAGCAAAGAGATAAATGACCAGATAATCTGCGTTGATGATATTTGAGGGATACCAGCAGAATTCCCCTGCTCTTCTTCACATATTATCATGGGATCATTTACATCTTGTACAGAGGGTAGATAGGGCCTCGATTTAACAGCTCATCTGAAACATGGCATATCTGACAGTACATCTCTCCCTTAAGATCACTCCCTCATCACTTCCGCTTGATTGGCACCCCATCCACCACCTTCAACATTTACTCTTCCCAAACCCGCGAACCTCTACCACCTGGAAGGACAAGGGCAGCAGGCGCATGGGAACACCATCACCTGCAAGTTCCCCTCCAAGTCACACACCATCCTGGCTTGGAAATATATCGCAGTTCCTTCATCGTCGCTGCGTCAAAATCCTGGAACTCCCTCCCTAACAGCACTGTGGGAGTACCTTCACCACACGGACTGTAGCGGTTCAAGAAGGCGATTCACTGACACCTTCTCGAGGGCAATTGGGCAATAAATACTGGTCTTGCCAGCAACACCCACATCCCGGAACTAATTTACAAAAAAATAATAACTAATCAGACTGAAGCTCTTGTTTTTCTCCTATGACTAAAACCTGAGCTATCCTCCCTCTCCCCATCTCTGTGGCAGCTACCAGGTATTACGAGAGTGTGCTAGTGTGAAACCAAACATGTAACTTCAAGTCAGATGATGTATATTGACACAAGATTCAGTGACGTATAGCTCCTGAAATAAGTAGTACGCTTCTGGTTGACTTTAGATGAAAAGGTACTATGTGTGAAATAGAGTTATTGCTGGATATAAGTTGCTTTGCTTTAATGTATGCAAAATTATATTGATTGATCCGGACTAAATTATGTGCAGCAGTTCAGAGTATTTCCAGCACAGTATACTGAATTGGCCTGTGGGCTGAGTGCACTGAGTGGAGATAACCTTCTGTTTCAGTAAACTAATTGCATCCAACTGTATTCAGCACTCCAGCAAAACAACTTGCATTTGTATCGTGTCCTTAATGTAGTAAACCCTTCCAAGGCGCTTCACGGGAGCATAATCAGACAACAATTGATACCGAGCCAAAGAAGGAGACATTAGGATAGGTGACCAAAAGCTTGATTAAATAGTTAAGTTTTAATGAACATCTTAAAGGAGGAGAGATAAGTGGAGAGGTTTAGGGAGGGAGCTCCGGAGCGTAGGGCCTAGACAGCTAAAAGCACAGCCACCAATGATGGGCTGAAGGACATCAGGGATGCACACGAGGATAGAAACATAAAAATAGGTGCAGGAGTAGGCCATTCGGCCATTCGAGCCTGCACCACCATTCAATAAGATCATGGCTGATCATTCACCTCAGTACACCTTTTCTGCTTTCTCTCCATACCCCTTGATCCCTTTAGCCGTAAGGGCCATATCTAACTCCCTCTTGAATATGTCCACTGAACTGGCATCAACAACTCTCTGCGGTAGGGAATTCCACAGGTTAACAACTCTGAGTGAAGAAGTTTCTCCTCATCTCAGTCCTAAGTGGCTTACCCCTTATCCTTAGACTGTGTCCCCTAGTTCTGGACTTCCCCAACATCGGGAACATTCTTCCCGCATCTAACCTGTCCAGCCCAGTCAGAATTTTATATGTTTCTATGAGATCCCCTCTCATCCTTCTAAACTCCAGTGAATACAGGCCCAGTCGATCCAGTCTCTCCTCATATGTCAGTCCTGCCATCCCGGGAATCAGTCTGGTGAACCTTTGCTGCACTCCTTCAATAACAAGAATGTCTTTCCTCAGATTAGGAGACCAAAATGGAACACAATATTCCAGGTGAGGTCTCACCAAGGCCCTGTACAACTGCAGTAAGACCTCCCTGCTCCTATATTTAAATCCCCTAGCTATGAAGGCCAACATCCCATTTGCCGCTTTCACCACCTGCTGTACCTGAAATTATCTTCTAAATCTAAGGTTGCAATATAATTTTGGCAACTTAGTATTTACTCAGGCTACTAGTTCCTTAAAATAATTGTATTTTCTAATGTTTGTGTTTCTCATTCTGCTGTTTCTTCATCTCTGCTGTACTTTTTTACTTTTCAGACCTACACCTAACTCTCCCACCTACCTATCCCCCCTCCCTCTTTGTTGTTTCCTGTGTCCCAGACAATTAGAACCATGGGAATGAATTGCTCACACATGTGCCTCAGGCCTTCATCCTCATCCCAGTGTTCCTCATCTCTCCCCAAGCCTACCTGAGACTGCTTCCTTAATTAATTACCGCTTCCTGGCCTGAGACGTACTGCAAGAGTTGGGAGTTTTATCTGGAAGCGAAGCTACTCCCGGTCTCTCTCTCTGCTGTGTATTCCCTACTGCAGAAAGGGAGGCAGGTATTGGCAGAGGGAGAGGGTGCACATATGTTTAAAGATTTGCAGATTCCATTTTTTTAAAAAAGTATTTCCCAAACCTGTATTTGAATTCAAAACTAAGTAATCTGAATGGTGAGGTGCATAGTCAGTGTTGTGTGATTGTGTTATGTTTCTGACTTAACCCCACTCTCTATCTGGTGCTATTGTCACTCATAGTGAACAGCAACACCACCCTGTATTTATATAGCATCTTTAACATGGTAAAGTGTCCCAGGGCACTTCACAAGAGTATTATAAGACAAAAAATTTGACACGGAGCCACATAAAGAGAAATTAGGCAATGTCCAAAAGCTTGGTCAAAGAGGTAGGTTTTAAGGAAAGTCTTAAAGGAGGAAAGAGAAGCGGAGAGATTTAGGCAGGGAATTCCAGAGCTTTAGGGTCTATGCATCAGAAGGCATGGCCACCAATGATTGAGCAATTACAATCAGGGTTGCTCAAGAAGGCAGAATTAGAGGAGTGCAGATATCTCGGGGGGTGGGGGGGGGGGGGAGTTTGAGGGGCTGGAGGAGATTGCAGAGATTGGGAGGGGTGAGGCTATGGATGAGAAACTTCTAAATCGAGGTGCTGCTTAACCGGAAGCTAATGTAGGTCAGCGAGCACAGGGGTGATGGGTGAGCGGGACTTAGTGCGAGTTAGGACACGGTAGCTGAGTTTTGGATCACCTCTAGTTTATGTAGGGAAGAAGGACCCCAATGGAATTCTTGAATTAAAAGGAGTGGTGCCTGTACTGTGAAAGCCCCGCCCACTCAGCAGCAGCCAGGAGTGTATTGGAATAGTCAGGTCTAGAGGCAACAAAGGCTTAGAGGAGAGTTGTGCCTTAGTTTTATCATATGCTTCTCCAGTTGCACAGTTGTGTTCACTGACAATTATTCTATATTGGAGCCTAATAAGTACTGTGGATTGCTGGAGATGTTCACTTCAGTACATTATCCTGATTAGGAATATTTTTTTCCTGCTGCTATCCAGCACTTAGTTCTGAGTTGAAAGTGTTGCAGGCAGATTCAGTTAAAAATGTTCTCAATGAGGGGCAGCATGTTGGCTTTGGAGTACCAATGTGCTCTGGCACAGTGTGGTAGGATGTTGTCGCGCTCGCTCACTCTGTGTCTGTTTCGCTCTTTCTCGCACGCTCTGTGTGTCTCGCTCTGTGTGTGTGTGTGTCACTCTCTCTGTCTGTCTCTCTCTGGCTCTCTGTCTCTAATGTGTGTGTGTGTGTGTGTGTGTCTTTCTCTGTGTCTGTCTGTCTTGTGCCAATAATTCCCCACAAGGCTCAGTTTGCAAACTCAGCTGTTGGCGAGGTGGGGGTGGGGGAGGGAGAGCGAGAGAATCTAACCAGAGATTAGATACTGTCTCAGAAGAAGGAAGGGAAAGTTTAGAAGGAGATTGACTCCAGCCCACTCTCATGCATTGTCTACCCCTAAGTAGCAAAGGCAAAGTCTCTGGAGCAAGTTGTCCAGCTCACCCTTTTTGCTCAGGAATGCAGGAGAACTCCAGAAAGAAAGGGAAGAATTAATTTAATTTCCAGGAAGAAATTCTGAATGTGCATCACAGTTGAAACCTAAGCTAATATTTTTTATTAATCTTATCAGAAAAAATGAACAAAGAACTTGGGGAGATTTCCCATCGGCTGGATTCCTTGGACCAGAGTGTGAGACAGATGAAATTTACAAGCTACCTCCTGCGAGACCCAACGAACATCACACACAGCATGGACGCACTCATCAATAATACATGAGCTACCGTTTACAGAGAGCACGCCCCTCTTGGACACATGGTTATGGTGTTTTTTGATTGCAGCAAATGAATGCTTTGGCTTTGGGATGTGTGCTGGAGCTGCACATGAACTAAGCAAGATACAATAGACCCATCCACATCTGAATATATCATGTGCTCTGTCAGTGAGGTTGGTGAAGACCAGTGAAACATAGAAAGAAAAGGCGCCATCACTTCACTTTATCTTTGTTTTCCACTTAACATGAACATCACTTGCTCCTCCCATGGCTCCAAGTGTAGAATATTCAAAATAAAAACAGAAAATGCTGCCAATCTCAGCGGGTCAGGCAGCATCTGTGGAGAGAGAAACAGAGTTAACATTTTAGGTCGATGAACTTTCTTCAGAACTGGAAGATGTTAAAGATTAATGGTTTTAAAATAAGTGCAGAGCTGTGGAGGTGGGGGGCGGGGGGGACAAAAGGGAAGGTCAGGGATTGTAGTGCGAGGCAAAGGGGGGTGATAATGGCACTTGTAAAGAAACAAATGTTGGGTCCAAAAGAGTTGTAAATGGTTATAGCAGAGGGGGAGGGAGGCAAGGAAAATCAGGCAAATAAAAACAGAAAATGCTGGGAAATCTCAGCAGGTCAGGCAGCATCTGTGGAGAGAAACAGAGTTAATGTTTCGGGTCGATGACCCTTTGTCAGAACTGGAAAAGTTTGAGATGTAACAGATTCTTAAGGAAATGTAGGGGCAGTGAAAGGGGGAGGGGGGGAAAGAACAAAAGGGAAGGTCTGTTATAGAAGTTATAAATTATAAGTTACTGCCTGGTTGGTGTCGAATTGCCCTTGCCTGCCTGCGGGGTTCTGAGTCACGTTCACCATGTTAACTCCCTGCTCCATCGTCATGTTGGGAGCAGAGTTGCGCGCGTATGTGATCTTGGTTTCCTCCTCCCCCGCCATGAAGGTTTGAGCCATCAATGCTGCTGCTTCCAAGGTCAAGTCCTTGGTCTCAATTAGCTTCCTAAAAATAACAATACTGTTCCTCCGTGCTACAGGTGGCCATTTTCTTGAGTCGTTGATTCCCGTTTCTCGTCGCCAAATGTTGTGTCCTTACACACTACAGCAAATCAATACGAGACACATACTGGAGACAAGGTTCCTGTACCTTTATTCAAAGGACCAAGAAGTGATGACCCTGCTTGGGACCTCCCTTTATATACCTGGATACCACAAATTCACCCCCCTGTGGTCAAGGTGTGCATTTTTCAGGTGTATACAGTGTACAGTGTTGGTACATAAAGGTTACAGTTATGTGAAGATTACAAAAATGACATCACCCTCACAGGAAATGGAGCGCAATATATCCCGTGCTCCGCTACACTGGCGGGTACCACAGCGCTATGTGGCTTCTCCGCATAGCGCTGACGCAATTCAATGCTCTTTCCCCTTCCGTTAAAGGGGAGAGACGCTGCGAACTCTTCGCCCATTTCAAGGCCTCCACAGGGCCACTTGGGGCTGTGGCAGCAGCCCGGCATCGAGACACAGTGCCGGACTGTACAATAGTAGCCTGGACCACATGGCAGCAAAGCAGAACTGGCCGACAGGTGAGTCGGCCAGAGAAAAAAAAATGATGGTGCGTGGCACAGCGCACCTCCCCTTTAACCTCCGTCCCACAAGTGGAGGTCGCCCGGGGCAGCCTCACGGGACACTGGCTAATTTCTGCTGCGGGGTGAAAAGGTGTCAGTGCATACAGCGATGCCATCACGGCAAACGCCCGTACAATTTTGCGGGAGTCAGTAGTGCCCCCTCCCCCCGCCCCGCCGCCCCCCCCCCCCCCCCCCCCCACTTCGGGCGAAGACAGTTTTGCGCCCCGTTAGCGCCCCCAGGTGGCGCAGAAGAGGGGAATCTCAGCCCCAGAGAATTAACATGCAGGTACAGCAAGCAAGGCAAATGCTGTCCTTATTGCTCGAGAGTTGGAGTACAAGAGTAAGGAAGTCTTACACTTCTACAGGGCCTTAGTGAGACCGCACCTGGAGGACCGTGTACAATTTTGGTATCCTTATTTAAGGAAGGATATACTTGTCTTGGAGGTCGTGCAACGAAGGTTCACTAAATTGATTCCTGGGTTGAGAGAACTGTCCTATGAAGAGAGATTGAGTAGATTGGGCCTATACTCTGGAGTTTAGAAGAATGAGAGGTGATCTCATTGTAACATATAAGATTATGGAGGGATTAACAGGATAGAAACATAGAAAATAGGTGCAGGAGTAGAACATTCGGCCCTTCTAGCCTGCACCGTCATTCAATAAGATCATGGCTGATCATTCCTTCAGTACCCCTTTCATGCTTTCTCGCCATACCCCTTGATTCCCTTAACCGTAAGGGCCATATCTAACTCCCTCTTGAATATATCCAGTGAACTGGCATCAACAACTCTCTGCAGCAGGGAATTCCACAGGTTAACAACTCTCTGAGTGAAGAAGTTTCTCCTCAAGTCAGTCCTAAATGGCCTATCCCTTATCCTAAGACTATGTCCCCTTGTTCTGGACTTCCCCAACATCGGGAACATTTTTCCCGCATCTAACCTGTCCAGTCCCATCAGAATCTTACATGTTTCTATGAGATCCCCTCTCATCCTTCTAAACTCCAGTGAATAAAGGCCCAGTTGATCCAGTCTCTCCTCATATGACAGTCCAGCCATTCCTGGAATCAGTCTGGTGAACCTTCGCTGCACTCCCTCAATAGTAAGAATGTCCTTCCTCAGACTAGGAGACCAAAACTGAACATAATATTCCAGGTGAGGCCTCACCAAGGCCCTGTACAGCTGCATTAAGACCTCCCTGCTTCTATATTCAAATTCCCTAGCTATGAAGGCCAACATACCATTTACCTTCTTTACCACCTGCGTGCTCACTTTCAGTGGCTAATGGACCATGACACCCAGGTCTTGTTGCACCTCCCCTTTTCCTAGACTGCCACCGATCAGATAATATTCTGCCTTTGTGTTTTTGCCCTCAAAATGGATAAACTCACATTTATCCACATTATACTGCATCTGTCATATATTTTCCCACTCACCTAACCTGTCCAAGTCACCCTGCAGCCTCTTAGCGTCCTCCTCACCGCTCACACCACCACCCAGTTTAGTGTCATCCGCAAACTTGGAGATATTACACTCTATTCCTTCATCTAAATCGTTAATGTACATTGTCAAGAGCTGGGGTCCCAGCACTGAGCCCTGCGGCACTCCACTAGTCACTGCCTGCCATTCTGAAAAGGACCCATTTATCCCGACTCTCTGCTTCCTGTCTGCCAACCAGTTCCCTATCCATGTCAGTATATTACCCCCAATACCATGTGCTTTGATTTTGCTCACCAATCTCTTGTGCGGGACCTTGTCAAAAGCCTTTTGAAAGTCCAAATACACCCGATCCACTGGTTCTCCCTTGTCCACTCTACTAGTTACATCCTCAAAAAATTCCAGAAGATTCGTCAGCATGATTTCCCTTTCATAAATCCATGCTGACTTGTTCCGATCCTGTCAGTGCTTTCCAAATGTGCTGCTATTTCATCCTTAATGATTGATTCCAACATTTTCCCCACTACTGATGTCAGGCTAACCAGTCTATAATTACCTGTTTTCTCGCTCCCTCCTTTTTTAAAAAGCGGTGTTACATTAGCTACCTTCCATAGGAACTGATCCAGAGTCGATAGACTGTTGGAAAATAATCACCAATGCATTCACTATTTCTGGGGCCACTTCCTTGAGTACTCTGGGATGCAGACAACATGCCCCAGGGATTTATCGGCCTTCAATCCCATCAATTTCCCGCCTAATAAGGATATCCTTCAGTGCCTCCTTCTCATTCGACCCACTGTCCCCTAGTACCTTCGGAAGGTTATTTGTATCTTCCTTAATGAAGACAGAACCGAGGTATTGGTTCAATTGGTCTGCCATTTCTTTGTTCCCCATTATAAATTCACTTGAATCCGACTGCAAGGGACCTACGTTTGTCTTTACTAATCTTTTTCTCTTCACATATTTATAGAAGCTTTTGCAGTCAGCTTTTATATTCCCTGCAAGCTTCCTCTCATACTCTATTTTCCCCCTCCTAATTAAACCCTTAGTCCTCCTCTGTTGAATTCTAAATTTCTCCCAGTCCTCAGGTTTGTTGCTTTTTCAAGCCAATTTATATGCCTCTTCCTTGGCTTTAACACTATCCTTAATTTCCTTTGTTAGCCATGGTTGAGCCACCTTCCCAGTTTTATTTTTACTCCAGATAGGGATGAACAATTGCTGAAGTTCATCCATGTGATCTTTAAATGTTTGCCACTGCCTATCCACCGTCAACCATTTGAGTATCCTTTGCTAGCCTATTCTAGCCAATTCATGCCTCATACTGTCGAAGTTACCTTTCCTTAAGTTCAGGACCCTAGTTTCCGAATTAACTGTGTCACTCTCCATCTTAATAAGGAATTCTACCATATTATGGTCACTTTTCCCCAAGGGGTTTCGCACAACAAGATTGCTAATTAGTCCCTTCTCATTACACATCACCCAGTCTAGGATGGCCAGCTCCCTGATTGGTTCCTCGACATATTGGTCTAGAAAACCATCCCTAATACACTCCAGGAAATCCTCCTCCACTGCATTGCTACCAGTTAGGTTAGCCCAATCAACATGTAAATTAAAGTTGCCCATGATTACTGCTGTATCTTTATTGCACACATCCCTTATTTCTTGTTTCACTACTACTATTTGCTGGTCTATACACAACTCCCACTAGCGTTTTCTGCCCTTTGGAATTCCGCAGCTCCACCCAAACCGATTCCACATCATCTAGGCCAATGTCCTCCCTTACAATTGCATTGATTTCTTCTTTAACCACCTGCCTCCTTTTCCTTTCTGTCTATCCTTCCTAAATGCTGAATACCCCTGGATTTTGAGTTCCCAGCCTTGGTCACCCTGGAGCCATGTCTCCATGATGCCAATCACATCGTTTCCGTTAACTGCTATCTGCGCAGTTAATTCATCCACCTTATTCCGAATACACCTCGCATTAAGGCACAGAGCCTTCAGGCTTGTTTTTTTAACACACTTTGCCCCTTTAGAATTTTGCTGTAATGTGGCCCTTTTTGTTTTTTGCCTTGGGTTTCTCTGCCCTCCACTTTTACTCATCTCCTTTCTATATTTTGCTTCTGACTCCATTTTAGTTCCCTGCATAGGTTCTCATCCCCCTGCCATATTAGTTTAACTCCTCCCCAACAGCACTAGCAAACACTCCCCCTAGGACATTGGTTCCGTTCCTGCCCAGGTGCAGACCGTCCGGTTTGTACTGATCCCACCTCCCCCAGAACCGGTTCCAATGTCCCAGGAATTTGAATCCCTCCCTTCTGCACCACTCCTCAAGCCACGTATTCATCTGAGCTATTCTGCGATTCCTACTCTGACTAGCATGTGGCACTGGTAGCAATTCTGAGATTACTACTTTTGAGGTCCTACTTTTTAATTTAACTCCTAGCTCCTTAAATTCGTCTTGTAGGACCTCATCCCGTTTTTTACCTATGTCATTGGTACCTATATGTACCACGACAACTGGCTGTTTCCCCTCCCCCTTCAAAATGTCCTGCACCCGCTCCGAGATATCCTTGACCCTTGCACCAGGGAGGCAACATACCATCCTGGAGTCTCGGTTGCGGCCGCACGCAGAAACATCTATCTATTCCCCTTACAATTGAATCCCCTACCACTATCGCTCTCCCGCTCTTTTTTTCTGCCCTCCTGTGCAGCAAAGCCAGCCATGGTGCTATGAACTTGGCTGCTGCTGCCCTCCCCTGATGAGTCATCCCCCTCAACAGTACCCAAAGCGGTGTATCTGTTTTGCAGGGAGCCCCTGCACTACCTTCCTTGCACTGCTCTTCCTGTTGGTCTTCCACTGCCTATCTGGCTGTGTACCCTTTACCTGTGGTAAGACCAACTCACTAAACGTACGATTCATGTCATTCTCAGCATCGTGGATGCTCCAGAGTTCATCCACCCGCAACTCCAGTGCCGCAATGCGGTCCGTAAGGATCTGCAGGAGGATGCACTTCCCGCACATGTAGTCATCAGGTACACCGGAAGCATCCCTGACTTCCCACATAGCACAGGAGGAGCACAACACGTGTCCGAGCTCTCCTGCCATGACTTAACCCTTAGATACACTTAAATTGGCAACAACAATGTTAAAAGGTTACTTACTGATATAAAAAGAAAAAGAAAAACTACTTGCCAATCACTTACCCCCTTGGCTGTGACGTTACCTTTCGTTTTCTTTCTACTTTTTTGCCTTCTCTCTGTAGCTGCACAAGCTGGGCCTTTATCGGCCTCTGCCGATCCCCGGACTCACTCCTTAGTGACTACGCACTCCCGCTGCCTCTCGCGGCCTTTATAGGATAGATGGAGAGAGATTGTTTCCCCCGGGCTGGTGAGTCTAGAACTAGGAGTCAAAGTCCCAGGATAAAGGGTCGGCCATTCAAGACTGAGATGAGGAGGAATTTCTTCACTCAGAGTGTTGTGAATCTTTGGAATTCTCTGCCCCAAAGGGCTGTGGATGCTGAGTTATAGTATATTAAAGATAGAGATGATAGATTTTTGGACTCTGGAGGAATCGAGTGATATGGGGATCGGCTGGGAAAGTGGACTGGAGGTTGAAGATCAGCCACGATCTTATTGAATGACGAAACAGGCTCGAGGGACCATGTGGCCTACTCCTGCTCCTAATTCTTATGTTCTTATATTCTTGTATTCATAAAATAGGGCCTCCAAATCAGAAGCCAATTTATACCCACATGCAACTCGCATTTAAATGTTATAGTACTTCAAGATGCGAATGGCATCAGGCAGTGAGTGCCCAGCTCATTTAAGAGATGTTATTGTAGGCATGTCCAAGCTGTTTATCTTTGTGGACGACTTAATTGCACAGCACTGAGTCTCATGGGTCATGTATAAAGTTTAAAGCAATATTCCTGTTAATTTGCATATGTATCAAGCAGCCTATCCACTACCAGATCTCACTTTCTGATTTAACATAACACAAGAATTAGGAGCAGGAGTAGGCCATTTGGCCCCTCGAGCCTGCTTTGAAATTCAATGAGATCATGGCTGATCTTCTACCTAACTCCACTTTCCTGCACTATCCCCATAGCCCCTTGATTCCCTTAATATCCAAAAATCTATCGAACTCTGTCTTGAATATACTGTGACCCCTGGTTCTAGACTCCTCAGACAGAGGAAACATCCTCTCTGCATCTACCCTGTCAAGCCCTGCAAGAATTTTGGGCTGAATTTTTGACTTTACTCATTTCGGGACGGTAATGGTGGGGGGACAGTAAAATTTGTACCTGGGAAAGGTTTGCGCCTCAGCAAAATTCGGCAAAAAACAGGGGCGCAACCAAGCCAAAAATCCAATCCTTTGCATGCTTCAGTGAGATCACCTCTCATTCATCCTACCTCTTTGCATCCTCCTCACAACTTACTTTCTCACCTAGCTTTATATCATCAGCAAACTTGGATATATTACATTTGGCCCCCTCATGCAAATCATTGATATAGATTGTGAATAGCTGAGGCCCAAGCACTGGTCCTTGTGGCACCCCACTAGTTACAGCCTGCCAACCCGAAAATGACCCGTTTATTCCTGCTCTCTGTTTTCTGTCTGTTAACCAATCCTCAATCCATGCTAGTATATTACCCCCAAACCCAGGAGCCCTAATTTTGTTTCATAACCTCTTGTGTGGCAGTTTATCGAATGCCTTCTGAAAATCTAAATGCACCACATCCATGGGTGGTGAAGGGAGTGAATGTTGAAGGTGGTGGATGGGTTGCCAATTAAGCCAGCTGCTTTGTCCTGGATGGTGTCGAGCCTCTTGAGAGTTGTTGGAGCTACACTCATCCAGTGATAGAGTATTCAAACAGGCTCATTTAGACAGGCTGTGAAAATTCACAGACAACAAGTCAGAGATGCTACATGCATTTCAGCATGTTGCATTAAGGCATCAATCAACTTGACATTTTAGGATCCTTGGGTAGTGAGCCAATAAGGTCAAAGAAGGCGAGATCTTTTCTGTAAATTGATCCAGGCATAAATACAGCCATTTTGACCATGTGGTTTCAGTAAGACAAAGAAACTGGCAATCAGCCAGCAGTTTGTTGCTCTCTGCCAAGATTAAAAAGTTAAAACTACCATCGGAGTTCGTATTTCATTAAAATTAAGAGATCTAACAATTTTGGCGCTGCGAGCAGGGTCGCTGAGGAAAGAAACTGAATTTTGGACATCGGACCTACATATTGAGGTAAGGACTCCTCTTTTTAAAAAAAGTCCTCGTTCAAAAGTCTAAATTCACCTCTCCTTCTACGCGATTCCGAAAGCCTCCGGTTTGCGAACCCTCTGGTTGGTAGTCGGCTCGAGGTCCCATAGACGTCTAAACTTCGGCAGTGTGTTAGTTAATTAATCACCGACCTATTGATCGGCTAGCAAGCCTACGACTCGAGACCCCAGTAAAGAACCCTAGTAAAGAAATGGCAGCAGGAGACAAGAACAAAGAATTGCCTACAACTGTTAAAGGTGGGCAGGCACCACCTGAAGTTTCGCTAGATTTAATTCTCGAACAGTTGAAAGAATACATAGAGCAACAATTCAACTTATCTAAAACCTGTATTAAGATCGAACAAAAGTACGGAACCTCCAAAGGACAATGGTCCTTGGACGAGATTAAAAGGGTCTGGGGAAAAACGACCCATATGAAAAATAAAGAGCGAACTAGATTGTCCCTAGCGGTTATGGGCCAGATCCGAAACTGGAATGACATTATAATGCGTTCCCAACATGATCGAGAACTGACCAGTACAAAGGATCAATTGCAAGCTGTTTGTGCACAGCTGCGACAGAAAAAGCTTGAACTTGAAAAGCTGGAAGCGGAAGTTAAAGATCTTAAAGGTGAAATTAAAGAATGGAAAAAATCATTAAGTCAAGAGACAGTAATAGGAAAAGGAAAATGTATTGATCAATTCCCAGGGTACCCATGTTTGGATAAATTAAAAGCGCAAACCCGAAGACACGACCGAGGAATAGATATGGTTTCTGAATCCTCTGATGATACAGTGTCGGAGGATGATGAAGAATTAGGGGTGCGCTTTGCCCCGTTTAAAAAAAGACGAGTTGTAGTCAAATCAGAAGAGACTGCAGATGAGGGCGGAACCAAAAAAACAAAGAGAAGGGTGTACGAAGAATACTTAGTTCATGCTCCGGCAGACCCAGAGAAAATTGATAAATGGTCCAAGGAATTGCCCAATCCAAAGAAAGGGGGAGTAAAAACGTGGGACCAATTGGACCACTTAAGAAATATATATCAACTTCATCCCTGGGACGGAGTGCAAATTTTGACCATAATGGTGCCAAAAACACAGGGAAGAAAATTGCACGACAAGGTAGATGAAGCTTTGGGGCAGAATGAGCAAGAATTAGACGCAGGATGGGAGGCGATTAAACACTGGCTGCAAGCCTTCAGTCCAGC
This sequence comes from Pristiophorus japonicus, assembly GCF_044704955.1. Taxonomy (NCBI): domain Eukaryota; kingdom Metazoa; phylum Chordata; class Chondrichthyes; family Pristiophoridae; genus Pristiophorus; species Pristiophorus japonicus. The sequence goes on from NC_091988.1 coordinate 56,814,945, forward strand.
TAAGACAGACTGGGGAAAAATTGCAGCTTGCCAACAGAAAGGAACAGAGGAAGTCCTGGAGTATGACGAGCGGTTTAGATGCACGTGGCTAGAACATTCGGGTATGAATAATATGGATGAGGAAATGGATGAACAAGCGTTTGGACCCCTGAAAGCAGCTTTCGTGGCAGGTCTAAAGCCAGAACTGTCCAAAATGCTTAAGGTAGTGTTACCGAACTGGGAAGGTAGAGGAACTACCTTTGCAGCATTGGTGGATCGATGTAACCAATTAGATCGGGATTATGGGAGCTAAAGTCCGAGCTGTACAGACTATGGGATGGAAATCCCAGGATTCCGATAAACAGATATTAGGAAAATTACCCGGAAAATGTCATTATTGTGGGAAAGAAGGTCACTGGGCCAAGATGTGCAGGGCAAAACAGCAAGGCTGGGGAAGAGAATGCAGCCAGGGATATAATTCAGCCAACAAGCCAGGCTTGTCACGAGATAACGACCTCATAGAAGCATTTAAGCGACTGACAATACAACAACAGAAGGAGTTACTTGGGATAGCAAAAAACGCTTAGAGCCCACCCTGGCCCCCCTCCTCGCACTAATACAACAAAGGGGAGATGGGCTATATATAACTGTGAGGGTGGGCGATAAGGATGTGGACTGTCTTGTAGACACAGGGGCGGAATTAACATGCTTACCCCTACAATATGGAGACTTTTTGTCGTTGGATGGTAGGGCACGTACAGCCTATGGAGTTGGGGGCCATAAAATGGAAATTAAAAGGACAACACCGGTACTTATAGGGCTGGGTCCACATGAACTAACCACGCCGGTCTGGATAGGCCCAGTAGATCAACCCCTTTTGGGAATGGACGTTCTAATCCAAATAGATTCATTGTTGCATTTCGAGGATGGTCGGGTGACATGGTCAATTAGAACTTTGAAGAATGAAGAATTGAAGGAACACCCGATATGGGCTAAAGATAAGAACGATTGTGGCCTACTCCAGATGGAGCCTGCGTCATTTACAGGGACCAAGCCTCCATGCACTAAACAGTATCCCATCAGTCCAACTGCCATCGCGGGAATCTTACCGGTTATTCAGCAATTGGAGAAACAAGGGGTGCTTATTAAAACGCATAGCTCCTCCAATAGCCCCATGTGGCTGGTACAGAAATCTAATGAGACTTGGCGTTTGACTGTCGATTATTGGAAAGCTAACCAGTGTATTGATCAAAAAGCTCCTTTAGTCGCAGATCCCTCCACCATTTTTAATGCCCTCAAACCGGAACATAAATATTTCTCGGTTATAGATATGGCCAACGGATTTTGGTCGGTGCCTCTGGCACCGGAGGTTCAACAGTGGTTTGCTTTCACTGTCCAAGGACAACAGTATACTTGGACCCGGTTACCGCAGGGTTTCCACAACAGCCCTACGGTATTCCACATGGCTTTACAAAGCCATTTGCGAGAATTACCTCCCCTGTCATCCACAGTCATCCAATATGTAGACGGTATCCTGCTAGCTTCAAACACGGAAGAACAGCATGAACAAGATTTACGAGCTTTGCTGGATCACCTTCGGCTGAAAGGACATAAAGCCAGCATCGACAAAGCACAAATATCCCAAGAAGAGGTTGTATACCTGGGACAAAAGATTTCACAAGGAAAGAGAGAACTTACCCAGGATAGAACTGCAGCCATTCGGGCTACTAAAAAACCCACCACTATTCAGGAACTAAGGTCTTTTTTGGGATTGTGTAACTTTAACAGAAATTGGATTGACTCCTTCACACAGCTTGCTCAGCTACTGAATGATATTTTAAAGGGGAAACGTGCCTCTAAAGAAGCCATCACCCTCACTAAAGAACAGCAAGAGACCTTCTGGAGTTTGAAAAAGGCTTTGTGTTCGGCACCGGCTCTGGGAATCCCCGACAGTGGTAAGCCATTTACCCTGTTTGTTCATGAGAAAGAAGGATATATGACAGCTATACTGACACAAGAACATGGGGATCGGCAAAGACCTATTGGCTATTATTCGGCAAAACTGGATGCGGTAGCCCTCGGATGGGGAAGTTGCCTAAGGGCCATGGAAGCTACATGTCGAGCGGTAATGATCACTGCGGGTCTAGTCCTCGACCAAAAGCTGATTGTCAAGTGTCCCCACACCGTACACGCTTTGCTGTCTATGAATAGAATGTCTCAGGTGACAGCAGCAAGATGGACCCGCTGGACAGCAGTTTTGGAAGCTCCTAATCTCTATATCGTCCGGGCCAGCCCGGTTAATCCCGCAACTATGCTCCCGATGTCAGAATCGAGGAAGCAAGAGGGGGGAGAATGTGAAGAGCATGACTGCGTGGAGATTTTAAAAGAAACAGAAGAAGCAGCATTAGCAGCAGAGGAGCCTCTGCACAACCCAGACCTCATCCTGTTTACAGATGGTTCCTCCTTTGTTGACAATGGTACCAGAAAAGCAGGATGGGCAGTTACAACCTTATATGAGGTAGTGGCAAAAGGACGTTTACCCTCAGGAACGTCAGCACAACAGGCCGAGTTGCGGGCCCTGTCAGAAGCATGTCGAATAGCAGAAGGACAGACAGCTAATGTCTACACAGATTCGCGTTATGCTTTTGGAGTCGCTCACGAATTTGGTCTGTTATGGCGGAAAAGAGGATTCCTCACTGCTGCTGGTACACCTATCCGAAATGGAAAAGAAGTCCGAGACTTACTGGAGGCCATACAATTACCTCAGGAAGTGTCCATCCTGAAGTGTAAGGCCCATACCAAGGAAAATACCACAGAAGCACAGGGAAATACCGTAGCCGACCAGGCAGCTAAAGATGCCGCCTCACAGGGTGTTCCTCCAGAAGAACCAACACAGATGTGCAGATTGAAAGCACTCAGGACTCTGACACGAGACCTTCAAACAATGCAAGGCGAGTGCTCCCGAGAGGAAAAATGGACATGGATCGAGGCAGGAATTAAGCTATGCGAAGATGGTGTCTGGAGACAAAGAGTTACCGACAAGCCAGTCGCGCCACAAGCGCTTATGTCTTTTTTAGCCCAACAGATCCACTCGTGGGGACACTTGGCCTCACAACAGATGACGGCACGGTTCCAGAAAAGCTGGTGGGGTCGGGGATTTTAAAAACATGCCCAGCTGGTAACAGACCGCTGTGTGGTCTGCCAGAAAAATAATTCTGGACCCATCATGGTAATGCCCCAACTGAGGCCCCCTGCCCCTGTCGGACCATTCCAGCATCTGCAGGTTGATTATATATCTCTTCCTTCATGCCAAGGATACACTAACATTCTTGTCATGGTCGACAGATTCTCTGGATGGGTAGAAGCTGTCCCAACTAAAAGAGCCACAGCTAATCACACTGCAAAGGTCTTGTGGAAGGATTACATTCCCCGATTGGGAGTCCCGAAAAGTATTGACTCAGATCAGGGAACACACTTCACAGGTGCTGTCTGCCAAGAAGTCTGTAGGTTACTGAACATTACGTGGGATTTACACTGTCCTTATCATCCACAATCATCAGGACAAGTAGAGTGAATGAATCGAACTCTGAAACAACAGCTTGACAAATATCACCAAGAAGAAACACCATGGCCCCAGGCACTACCAATAGTGCTATGTAGCATTAGGGCAACCCCGAACAGAACTACAGGTCTAAGCCCATTTGAAATTATAACAGGAAGACCCATGTCGCTGCCAGGAACTATCGATTTACAGAAAGCTGATGTTCACTTAATGAGTGACACTTTGTTATCATACTGTCAGAACTTAATCAATGCTATTAGTTCTGTTTCCCGACAGGTATCGGCAGCTTGGGGTAATCCACCCGAAGGAGGACACGACATCATCCCGGGAGTCTGGGTGTATGTGAAAAAGTTGCATAAAGAATCTTTGGGTGCCAAGTGGGAGGGACCTTATCAAGTGTTATTGACCACCCAGGCAGCTGTTAAAGTCCAAGGAAAGAAAGCCTGGATCCACGCTTCACACGTTAAACGAGCACCCGTAACTGAAGCTGAAATCTAATAAGGACAATTACTTTTTGCGAAAATGTATAAATTTACTGTAGTATTGATTGTAGGTATTCTAGGCATAGGCCTACTTCTTACTAGCCGACCCTCTGCACCAAAGGGATAGTAGGGTAGCAAGGGAATTACATGTAAATACCTTTTACTTTTATATTGTTTGTTTATGTTGATTAAATGTTGTTGCGACCAGGTGGCTGTAGCTGCTGTCCAGCAGGTGAGACACCTTGCAGGTCCCAGCAGACCATCTGTACGTGGCACAGGGGTATGTTATGCTTAAGGAAAGGTTGTTTACTGGTTGAATTAAGATATTGATTTGGATTAAATTGGAATAAGGTTAATTAACCTACTAAAACCAGACTTCCATTGTGGCCACGATGGAACTCGGGTTGGTGTAAATTTGTGTGGAAGCTACTAGTCCGGACATGTGGCGAAACACATCAACAAATTTTAGAAGGAAACTCTATTAACATGTATGAAATTATTTTGTAGAATGTTTAACCAGTGATACCTGATGTTTTATGATTCAGTTTGTGAAAGAATCAAAGGGGGGATTGATAGAGTATTCAAACAGGCTCATTTAGACAGGCTGTGGAAATTCACAGACAACAAGTCAGAGATGCTACATGCATTTCAGCATGTTGCATTAAGGCATCAATCAACTTGACATTTTAGGACCCTTGGGTAGTGAGCCAATAAGGTCAAAGAAGGCGAGTTCTTTTCTGTAAATTGATCCAGGCATAAATACAGCCATTTTGACCATGTGGTTTCAGTAAGACAAAGAAACTGGCAATCAGCCAGCAGTTTGTTGCTCTCTGCCAAGATTAAAAAGTTAAAACTACCATCGGAGTTCGTATTTCATTAAAATTAAGAGATCTAACATCCAGGCAAGTGGAGAGTATTCCGTCACACTCCTGACTTGTGCCTTATAGATGGAGGAAAGGCTTTGGGGAGTCGGGAGGTGAGACACTCGTGACAGAATATCTAGCCTCTGACCTGCTCTTGTAACTACAGTATTTATGTGGCTGGTCCAGTAAAATTTCTGGTCATTGTGACCCCCAGGATGTTGATGGTGAGGGATTCAGCGATGGTAATGCCGTTGAATATCAAGGGGTGGTGGTTAGACTTTCGCTTGTTGGAGATAGTCATTGCCTGGCACTTGTGTGGCATGAATGTCACTTGTCATTTATCAGCCCAAGCCTGAAGGTTGTCCAGATCTTGCTACATGCGGGCATGGACTGCTTCATTATCTGAGGAGTTGCAAATGGAACTGAACACTGTGAAATCATCACCGCACAGCCCCACTTCTGACCTTATGATGGAGGGAAGGTCATTGATGGAGCAGCTGAAGATGGTCGGGACCAGGACACTGCCCTGAGGAGCTCCTGCAGCAATGTTTTGGGGCTGAGATGATTGACATTTAACAACCACAACCATCTTCTTTTGTGACTCCAGCTAGTGGAGAATTTCCCCCCTGATTCTCATTGACTTCAATTTTACGAGGACTCCTTGATGTCACACTTGGTCAAATACTGCATTGATGTCAAAGGCAGTTACCCTCACCTCACCTCTGGAATCAGCTCTTTTGTCCATATTTGGACCAAGGCTGGATGAGATGTGAAGCCGAGTGGTCCTGGCAGAACCTAAGCTGAGCATTGGTGAGTAAATGCCACTTAATAACACTTGATGATACCTTCCATCACTTTGTTGATGATCGAGAGTGGACTGTTGGGGCGACAATTGGCAGGATTGGATTTATCCTGCTTTTTGTGGACAGGACATACCTGGACAATTTTCCACTTTGTCGGGTAAATGCCAGTGTTGTAGCTGTACTGGAACAGCTTGGCTAGAAGCGCAGCTAGTTCTGGAGCACAAGCCTTCAGCACTACAGCTACCATGTTCTCGAGGCCCATAGCATTTGCTGTGTCCAGTGCGCTCAGTCACTTCTTGATATCACGTGGAGTGAATTGAATTGGCTGAAGACTGGCTTCTGTGATGGTGGGGTACTCAGGAGGAGGCCGAGATGAATCATCCACTCGGCACTTCTGGCTGAAGATGGTTGCAAACGCTTCAGCCTTGTCTTCTGCAATCTCATGCTGGGCTCCACCATCATTGAGGATGGGGGTGTTCATGGAGCCTCCTCCTCCTATTAGTTGTTTAATTGTCCAGCACCAGTGGTCCAGCTTCTGTACCAGTTTCTACATGTCAGGTTCTCCATTTCATCCACATCAGGTGAATGGAGGACAGGCACTTCTCTCAAGATATGAAGGTGAATTTGTCCAGTGTGTAATTGCTGGCTACTTTTGATGAAGCCGTGGTGTACAGCACCAGTGATGGTGACATGGAGGTGAGTTTAGATTTTCTTTTGGTTATCAGAAATCGGTTTCCGTTAGTTCTAGTCTGAAAGCTATTTTTGCGTCTACCGTTACGATAGGAAAAAGCTCAGTGTGTTTGGTACCCGTGCACTGTACCACACACGATAAGTTTCTAATCTCAGATTTGTCATTGGGAGAAGGCTGAAGGTGGAAACCAGGGGCTGCTTATACCTCATCGTGAGTAAGGCCAGCACGTTGACACACCAACTTGGAGCATGAATGCAGTGACTTGGCGTGATGAGATGTGGCTTTGCATGCATAATCCTCCATATTTAAGATCCCACTCTCAACCATGACAGCCAGTCCTTTCTACACATTGGGGGATGGAGAAATTGTAGTCGTCCCTGAGCTGCTTTCAAGTATATGCTAGTTTGTTAGGCCACTGGCATTAGTTACCCAGCCACTCTCTTATGCAACTATTGCAGTACTCGCAAAACTGAGTAAGACTAGTGTCAGCTGTGGCTCAGTGGGTAGCATGCTCACCTCTGAGCCTAGAAGGTTGTGGATTCAAGTCCCACTCCAAGAACTTGAGAACATAAAAAATTTAGGCTGACAATTCAGTGCCGTGTTGAGGGAGTGCTGTACTGTCAGAGGTGCCGTCTTTCAGATGAGACATTAAACTGAGGCCCCGTCTGCTCTCTCAAGTGGACATAAAAAATCCCATGGCACTATTTCGAAGAAGAGCAGGTTATTGTGTTCCTAACATAGATGAGACTGCACACAGGGAGGTTAAAGTAACAGTGACCTCAGTCTTTATTAAGGCACTCCCAGAGTCAGGAACAGGCCTTAGGGGCCGGCTTATATACAGTGCTCCCAAGGGATGCTGGGATCCCTTGGGACTTCAGGGGATGCACTCCCTGTGGCGGAACATGGGAGTGCATGCTTTACAGATACACAACATCACTCCCCCTCCCAAAGTCAAAGTGAAAACTATTTACAAGATGAGGTGGTCGGGAGCCTTTCTTTCCCTGGTGGACCGCCTCGGTACAAATGTCTGTTCTGGTGTGTTGGCTGTGCCCTCACTGAGCTGGTGTGTTATTGGCCCTGCAGGCTGCTGGGTGAGCTTGGCCTTGCTGGGCTGTTGGGCGTGATGGGTTTGATTTCCTGGTCTGGGGTGGTGTCATTGATCCTTTGGGTGTGTGTTGTGGGCTCGAAAAAGGTGGTGTCTGCTGTGAGTTGTTCAGGGCAGTCTGTGAACCACAGCCTCGTTTGGTCCAGGTGCTTTCTGAAAATTTGTCCGTTGTCTAGTTTGACTACAAACACCCTACTCCCTTCTTTAGCTAACACAGTGCCAGCGATCCACTTGGGACCATGTCCATAGTTGAGCACATACACAGGGTCATTCAGATCAATTTCCCGTGACACAGTGGCGTGACCATCAGCTGCCGCCAGCTCTCTACCTGATCATGCAGGTTTGGGTGAACCAGCGAGAGTCTGGTTTTAAGTGTCCTTTTCATGAGTAGCTCAGCCGGGGACACTCCTGTGAGCAAATGGGGTTTTGTGAGGTAGTTGAGCAGTACTCTGGACAGGCGGGTTTGGAGTGAGCCTTCTGTGACTCGTTTAAGGCTCTGTTTGATGGTTTGTACTGCACGCTCTGCCTGCCCATTGGAGGCTGGTTTAAACGGAGACGAAATGACATGTTTGATCCCATTGCGGGTCATGAATTCTTTAAATTCGGCACTGGTGAAACATGGCCCGTTGTTACTGACCAGTATGTCAGGCAGGCCGTGGGTGACAAACATGGCCCTCAGGCTTTCAATGGTGGCGGTGGCGGTGCTTCCTGACATTATTTCACATTCAATCCATTTTGAAAAAGCATCCACCACCACCACCAGGAGCATTTTACCGAGAAACGGGCCTGCACAGTCGACATGGATCCTCGACCATGATCTGGAGGGCCAGGACCACAAACTTAGTAGTGCCTCTCTGGGCGCGTTGCTCAAATGAGCACACACGCTTCATTGCCGTACACAGGACTCTAGTCAGAGTCGGTACCAGGCCGGTATCAGTGGGATCTGGCTATCGCTTTCATCATTACTATACCCGGGTGTGTGCTGTGGAGATCCGAGATGAACGTCTCCCTGCCCTTTTTGGGTAGCACTACAGCTCGTCCTTTCGCCGCTGGAACAGCTTGATTGGCTCTTGCATTTCAACGGGGATGCTGGCCCAGCTCCCATGCAGTACACAGTTTTTTACTAGGGACAGCAGAGGATCTTGGCTGGTCCAAGTCCTAATCTGGCGAGCCGTGACAGGTGATTTATCATTTTCAAACGCTTCCATGACCATCAACAAGTCTGCGGGCTGCGCCACCATCAACAAGTTTACAGGCTGCGCCATTTCCACCCCCGTGGTGAGCAATGGTAGCCGACTGAGAGCATCTGCACAGTTCTCGGTGCCTGGCCCATGGCGAATGGTATAGTTATACGCTGATAGCGCGAGTGCCCACCTTTGTATGCGGGCTGAAGCATTAGTATTTATCCCCTTGTTTTCAGTGAACAGGGATATGAGGGGGCTTGTGATCGGTTTCCAGCTCAAATTTGAGGCCAAACAGGTACTGATGCATTTTCTTTACCCCGAACACACACGCGAATGCCTCTTTCTCAATCATGCTGTAGGCTCTCTCGGTCTTAGACAAGCTCCTGGAAGCAGAGGCGACAGGTTGCAACTTCCCCGCAACATTAGCTTGTTGTAATACACACCCGACTCCGTACGACGATGCATCACATGCTAGCACAAGTCTTTTACACGGGTTGTACAATACAAGCAGCTTGTTGGAGCATAAAATGTTTCTGGCTTTCTCAAAAGCAATTACTTGTTTTTTTTCCCCATACTCAGTTCTCACCTTTACGCAATAACACATGTAGGGGTCTAAGATGGTGCCTAACCCCGGTCAGATGTTATCAAAATAGTTGAGGAGTCCCAGGAACGACCGCAGCTCCGTGATGTTCTGTGGCCTGGGCGCGTTCCTGATAGCCTCTGTCTTGGCGTCTGTGGGCCGAATGCCGTCCGCCGCGATCTTTCTCCCCAAAAACTTCACTTCTGTTGCCATGAAGACCATTTCGACCTCTTCAGCGGCAGCCCTACGCGATCCAGTCGCTGGAGGACCTCCTCCAGGTTTTGTAGGTGCTCAACGGTGTCCTGACCCGTGACCAATATGTCGTCCTGAAAAACCACCATGCGTGGTACCAACATGAGTAGGCTCTCCATGTTTTTCTGGAAGATCGCTGCAGCCGACCGAATTCCAAACGGGCATCTATTGTAGATGAACAATCCCTTGTGCGTGTTGATGCAGGTGAGGCCCTTCGAAGACTCCTCCAGCTCCTGCGTCATGTAGGCCGAAGTCAGGTTGAGCTTGGTGAACGTCTTACCTCCTGCCAGCGTCGCAAATAGGCTGTCTGCCTTAGGTAGCGGGTATTGGTCCTGTAGCGAGCAACGATTAATAGTTACTTCATAATCGCCGCAAATCCTGACCGTGCCATCACTTTTGAGTACTGGAACAATTGGGCTGGCCCACTCGCTGAATTCCACTGGGGAGATGATGCCCTCGCATTGCAGCCAGTCATGCTTGATTTCCACTCTCTCCCTCATCATGTGAGATACCGCTCGCGCCTTGTGGTGAATGGGTCGTACCTCTGAGACCAAGTGGATCCGCACCTTCGCCCCGGAAAAGTTTCCAATACCTGGCTCAAAAAGGGAAGGAAATTTGTTAAGAACCTGGGTTTATGAGGCCTCATCGACATGTGATAGTGCTCGCATGTCATCCCAGTTCCAGTGGATTTTGCCCAGCCAGCTCCTTCCAAGCAGTGTGGGGCCATCATCCGGGACAATCCAGAGTGGCAGTTTGTGCACCGTGCCCTCGTAGGTGACCTTGACCATGGTGCTGCCCAGGACAGTGATAAGTTCTTTGGTGGTGTACGTTCTCAGCTTCGTGTGGATGGGGCTCAGGGCTGGTCTGAGTGGCGTGTTGCACCACAGTCTCTCAAACATCTTTTTACTCATGATGGATTGGCTAGCGCCAGTGTCCAGTTCCATGGCTACGGGTAAGCCATTCAATTTTACATTTAGCATTATAGGAGGACATTTCATCGAAAATGTGTGCACCCCATGTACTTCAGCATCTGCCTCCTCTCTCTGAGGCTCGAAATTGCTTTGATCCACCATGGACCGATCTTCCTCTGTCACATGGTGGTTAGCAGGTTTTGCAGAGCTTGCAGCTCATCTGCAAGCTCTTTGGAGGTGCCCCATTGTTCCACAGCTCTTGCAAACATACCCTTTGAAGCGGCATGAATAGGCTGAATGGAAGCCTCCACAACACCAACAAGGTGTGAATTGCCTTGCATTCATCCTTTGTTGTGGACTCTGAGTCATCTGGGTGACCTGAGGCCTGCTGGCAGTTGCAGACTCGTGGGCTCCGCCCTGTACATTTATGCTCGCAAACACAGTTCCAGTTAATTTATGAACATTGCTAGCACTTGTATGCTGAGAGATTTGTTTGGTGTTATCACTGGTGGACATAAACGCCTGTGCTATCGCAATGGCCTTACTGAGGGTCGGTGTCTCTACAGTCAAAAGTTTTCGTAGGATGGTCTAGTGGCCAATGCCCAGTACAAAAAATCTCTGAGCATTTGCTCCAGGTAGCCATCAAACTCACATTGTCCTGCAAGTCGCCTTAGCTCGGTGACGTAGCTCGCCACTTCCTGACCTTTAGATTGCTGGCACGTGTAGAACCGATACCTCGCCATCAGCACGCTCTCCCTCAGGTTAAGATGCACCCAAACCAGTGTACACAGCTCCTCATACGACTTATCTGTGGGTTTCACTGGAGCCAGAAGATTCTTCATGAGGCTGTAGGTCGGTGCCCCGCAGACTGTGAGGAGGACCGCTCTCCTTTTTGCAGCGCTTCCTTCTCCATCCAGCTCGTTGGCTACAAAGTACTGGTCTAGCCGTTCGACTTGGGCTTCCCAGTCCTCACCCTCCGAGAACTTTTCCAGGATGCCCACAGTTTGCTGCATCTTTGCGTTGGATTCGTATTCTCGTCGCTAGTTATTGTGTTCCTAACACAGATTAGACTGCACACAGGGAGGTTAAAGTAACAGTGACCTCAGTCTTTATTAAGACACTCCAGAGACAGAAACAGGCCTTATATACAGTGCTCCCAAGGGATGCTGGGATATCTTGGGACTTCAGATGATGCACTCCCTGATGGCAGAACATGGGAGTGCATGCTTTACAGATACACAACATGGGAATTATCCCCGGTGTCCAGGCCAATATTTATCCCACAATCAACAGAACAAAAACAGATTCTCTGGGCATTATCGCGTTGCTGTTTGTGGGAGCGTGCTGTGCTCAAATTGGCTGCCGTGTTTCCCACATTACAACAGTGACTACACTTCAAAAAGTGCTTCATTGGCTGTAAAGGGCTTTGAAACATTCGGTGGTCGTGAAAGCGCTATATAAATGTAAGTTATTCTTTAACAGGAATAAAATTAAAGAAGGTTTATGCTTATATACTTTTTTAAGTGGAGTTGTGAAGGCCTTTTCAGTGATTAGCCTGCCAGCGAATGGTTCACTGCCCAGAAAGTCAGGAGGAAGGGGAAAGAATCATAGAATTAGTTCTAAAGGGTAAATATTCTCACTCGACCATCCTCCATGCTCATATGACATCATCTAGTCTGCTCTGCCCAGCTATATGCAAAACAGTAACCCTGGTGGAATAGTGAATATGTTAATCACAATATATAATTTAATTGAAAAAATGATCAGTTCTCCCATCAGTACTGAAATGAACAATAATACACAATCCCTTTGATCGAGGTGCAACGATATGAATACAACAAAGATCTGTGTTCATTATATTTTATCCACCAAGGTGCACCCTATTGGAAATAAACATCTCCACACAAAAAAAGCGGTCTCTATCCTTTTGTAACAAGTGCACTTGTCAGCTTTAGTCCTTGTAGACTGGGCGAATCATTGCATGCTTTTCCTTGCCAAATTTATTTGCCAATTTTTCTCTGTTAATGTGAGGGCATTGTATGTGCAATTACTTCTGGCACGAAGTGAGTGAAATGTCATGTGCAGATTATGTTGCTGCCGTCTTGGTATCTCTAATGGTAAGAAGGTGTTCTTTTGCATTTACATTGGATTACATAGGATATAAGGCACAGAAACAGGCCATTCGGCCCAACCAGTCCATGCCAGCGTTTATGCTCCACTCGAGCCTCCTCCTGTCTTTCCTCGTCTAAACCTATCAGCATAACCTTCTATTCCCTTCAGCAAATGATCAGGAAGGCCAATAGAATCTTGGCCTTTATTGCAAAGGGGATGGAGTATAAAAGCAGGAAAGTCTTGCTACAGTTTTACAGGGTATTGGTGAGGCCACACCTGGAATACTGCGTGCAGTTTTGGTTTCCATATTTAAGAAAGGATATACTTGCTTTGGAGGTAGTTCAGAGAAGGTTCACTAGCTTGATTCGGGAGATGAGGGGGTTGTCTTATGAGGAAAGGTTGAGTGGTTTGGGCCTCTACTCACTGGAATTCAGAAGAATGAGAGGTGATCTTATCGAAACATATAAGATTATGAGGGGGCTTGACAAGGTGGATACAGAGAGGATGTTTCCACTGACAGAGGAGACTAGAACTAGGGGGCATGATTTTAGAACAAGGGGCCATCCATTCAAAACTGAGATGAGGAATTTCTTCTCTGAGAGTTGTAAATCTGTGGAATTCACTGCCTCAGAGAACTATGGAAGCTGTGTCATTGAATAAATTTAAGACAGAGATTGACAGTTTCTTAACCGATAAGGGAATAAGGGGTTATGGGGAGCAGGCAGGGAAGTGGACCTGAGTCCATGATCAGATCAGCCATGATCTTATTGAATGGCGGAGCAGGCTCGAAGGGCCATATGACCTACTCCTGCTCCTATTTCTTATGTTCTTATGTTCTCCCTCATATGCTTGCCTTGCCTCCCCTTAACTACATCTATACTATTCGCTTCAGCCACTCCCTGTGGTAGCGAGTTCCACATTCTCACCGCTATTTGGGTAAAGAAGTTTCTTCTGAATACCCTATTGGATTTCTTGGTGACTATCTTATATTGATGGCCTCTAGTTATGCTCTTCCCCACAAGTGGAAACATTCTCTCTGTATCCACTCGATCAAAACCTTCATAATTTTAAGGACCGCTATTAGGTCACCCCTCAGCCTTCCTTTTTCAAGAGAAAAGAAACCCAGCCTGTTCATCCTTTCCTGATAGGTATAGTGTCACATTTCTGGTATCATCCTTGTAAATCTTCTCTGCACCCTCTCCAGTGCCTTTATATGCTTTTTATAATATGGCGACGAGAACTGTATGCAATACTCTAATTGTGGTCTAATCAAGGTTTGATACAGGTTTAGCGTAATTTCCTTACTTTTCAATTCTATACCTCTAGAAATAAACCCTAGTGCTTGGCTTTCTTTGTGGCATTGGTAACCTGTGTCGCAACTTTTAGTGATTTGTGTATTTGAGATCCCTTTGTTCCTCTACCCCACCCAGACTCGCTGACTTCCCTATTCTTCCTACCAAAATGTAATGCCTCACATTTATCTGTGTTGAACTTCATTTGCTAATTATATGCCCATTCTGCAAGTTTATTAATGTCCTCCTGTAATTTGTTGAAGTCCTCCTCAATATTGATTAGCCCCCACCCAATTTGGTGTCATCCGCAAATTCATTTATTTAATGTCTACAAGGTCATTGTTAGTTTTTGATTCATAGTGGTGAACTGGTATGCATCCAGCAAAGAATTCAGTGTAGCACTCAGCACTGCACAGAATTCAAAGCTACAATTATCCACTTTTTTTAATTGGAGGACAAGAAAAAGGTATTCCATGAGTGTTACATGAATAAAGTGCAGGAGGACATTTACTTTGGTATGTGTGTGTAGCATTATGTTATTGTAAACGCATTCTTTTTGAATGCAGTTATGATATTGCTGACCAGAGCAAATCTTCCTCCAAGATTGGGAATGAATTACAGATGTGCGCTGAACTTCCCCATTCATAAGTCTTTGAAGAGAGGAAGGAAGAAGAATCAAATAAGCAATACAGAAAAGCAACTGCTGTTACGCTACAACCATGTGTTGTTGGTTGCTGTGAGTGTGGCAAATACCTGTCATCTGCTTAACAGTGACAACCAGGCTGAGGTCAGTGTAATGTATGCACCTGTGAGTGTGCTCACAGGTTTGTAGAGCTGTTGATGCCTCTCTTCCACGGTTACGTTCACGCCAGGGTGTCCCTGGTGATGGAGCACGCGGTGTCCACTGGTACGCTTGCGGCCTTCTGCGAGAGGTGGGCGCCGGAGGGACTGGAGTGCATCATCATCCCCGGCAAACGACTTTTAATTTGACTGTTAAATGTCCAAAGTTTATTTTGTTAATTTGTCGGTTCTAGTGCCCCTTTAATAAGGGGGTACTTGATTTACAGTTTTACAGTAAAATAATTGTAGAGCTGTTGAGTGGGGAGTGGCTTAGCCAGTCATGTGCTGTTCATAAGACTCAATAAAACCCCAGCCAGTTGGGATCAGGAGATCCACGACAAAGCAGGTGGTTGTGAGCCTGATGGATGAGCTGTTAATGTGCAGTGTGATTGTTAAACCTTTTGCTAATAAACTAACTCGTTTGTAATAGCAAAGAACCCATGAAGCAAATACATTACAGTCAGGACTGCAAAGAGCTAGGGTTCCTACTCCTGATCACTGCCCACTGTTGGAAAGTCTTAAAAGTGGGTGAGGAAAGCATTGGGCTGAGACTCCAATGAGTTTTTCCAACTCTAAGTTCTTGATTCCAGTTGTACTAACAGGCATAAGTGGAATAATGGGGGAGGGGAATGTGTTTTCTTCCAATTTTTTGACATGGGGTTATGTCCCCCTTTCCCCCCACTCCTTATCCTGAGAGTTCCACTGAACTCCAACTCTTTAGCCATGATTGCATCTGTGCTGTCAGGTGAGATCACACACTTCACCAACCAACGGAGGTTAAAATTGCCAAATTGATGACCCCAACTTACTTTCAGATGCCAAGTAACTATGCTGAGTGTGGCATTGGGCATGTCAAGTTACCCATCCCACAGTGAAGAAATGGTGCATGCCACAGACCTAAAAGAAAGAACATTAAAAAAAAAGCCAAGACTGGATAAGGAGAGATGGAAAAGGCAGACCAAAAAAATCGGTTATGGCAAGCAAGAGTAAGTGACTGATGTATGACCAAAGGAAGCTTTTGCCGGGACTGACAGATCAATAGTTACAGAAAGGTTTATCCTGGAATAATAATTTAAGAATGTGGTGTGCTATTTATATGTTGTTCCCCTGCTAAGGTCGCCAACTCTGGTTGGACGTATTCCTGGAGGTGCCCCACACTCCTGCCATTGCTCGCCCAACAACAACTTGTATTTATATAGCGCCTTTAACGTAGTGAAACGTCCCAAGGCACTTCTCAGGAGTATTATAAGATGAAAAATTTGACTCCAAACCACATAAGGAGAAATTAGGGCAGGTGATCAAAAGCTTGGTCAAAGAGGTAGGTTTTAAGGAGCGTCTTAGCTTAAACTGATGCCCCGTCTGCTCACTCAGGTAAAAGATCCCATGGCACTATTTCGAATAAGAGCAGGGGAGTTATCCCCGGTGTCCTGGCCAATATTCATCCCTCAATCAACATAATGATCAGATAATCTGTTTTTGTTATCACATTGCTGTTTGTTGGAGCTTGCTATGCGCAAATTGGCTGCTGTGTTTCCCACATTACAACAGTGACTACACTCCAAAAGTACTTCATTGGCTTTAAAGCGCTTTGATACGTCCGGTGGTCGTGAAAGGCGCTATATAAATCCAAGTTTTTCTTTTCCCCTGGGCTTCTCCGAGCAGTGTGGTGGAGATTAACCTTTAATTCCTGGAGAGTCCAGGGCAATCCGGGACAGTTGGCAATTCAACCCTCGACTCCTTCAACTGATGCTCTTGACAGATTTGAGTAAACCGAGTGATCTCCCTGTTGGTGTGAGCTGGACTTGTTAACCTCAGCCACTAGGGGTGGGCTGTGCTTGTGTAAGAAGGCAAAGAGCTGGAAAGCACCGCTGGAGACAACCGGGAGAGGCATAGGGAGGTGCAACAGAAAGTGAATCGGCAGCACGGGGAGAGAAAAACAAATCAAGCGAAATACAACCAGAACCAACACAATGTCCGGTCCAAGCGGAGCCCAGCATCGGACAGTGGCTAATCCTCCGGAAGGAGGCTGGGGATGGATTATTGTCTTCAATTTCTTTGTGGTGAGTGAAAAGTTTTACAGCAAGAGAGAGCGAGAAAGGGATGAATTGCAACAACTACCTGTTGCAATCTCAGGAGTGAGTTGCAAATCAGTGGATTACACCGAACCCGTGTTACTGCATTGAATGCTGTTGTGACAAGTCTTATCACTGAGTTGCTGCGCTAAAATGCTCACCCCAGCAGCAATGTGGGGGGGGGAGAGAATTTAATTTAAAGTCAGTGGGCCACGGATAACAGGAAGAGCCTTGGTGGAGATTAAACAACGTGAAAGTCTGGGTAGAAGTAAGCGCCCCGATGTTAGGATCGGATTCGATAGTTACCAGCAGAAACAGAGTTCTACAAATTAGGGGTAAGGCCGGTAAAAGCTGGAAATTTCAACTGGGCTTCTGGTGGGGCTCCCTGACATTGATGCAGCGCAGGGCTGAATGAGATCCCATGAGAGAGCAGGTGCGGAGTTACATAAGTATGTATATATAATAATGGTAACGGTGTACATCAATTCTTTTAGCATTGAACTTTGTGAAGACCGTTCTGAGCAGTTCTTTTTTCCTTTGTTCTCGGGTGTGTGGGCAAAATTGGCTTGGCCAAACTTCCTAAGTTGCCCCCAGAAGCCGCCTTCCAGTGATTGCTGTAAAAACTGAGTGGTTTGCTGGGCATTAGAGGGTAGAGAGATATTGTTCATTGGCGGAAGGGTCGAGAACCAAAGGCGACATAAGAGCAAACTTTTTTATGCAGCGAGTGGTTAGGATCTGGAATGCACTGCCTGAAAGGGTGTGAAGGCAAATTCAATCACTGCTTTCAAAAGGGAGTTGGGTAAGTGCTTGAAGAAAAAAGAATTGCAGGGCTGCGGGGAAAGGGCGAAGTCGTGGGCCTGGTTGAGATGCTCCTGCAGAGAGCTGGCACAGGCTTGACGGGCCAAATGGCCTCCTTCTAGGCTGTAACCATTCTATGATTTTATAATTAAGAGTTCATGCATAGTATGGGGTTGGGGTCACCTTTAATGGGGGGTTTTGACAATACACATTGACCAGATTTATTGAATACAGGGAAATTCTTATTCTTTTGTTGGAAGGGTAGGAAATTGCTACTTTTTCCTGTACAGGCCTCATGTGGGTCGCATATCTACACAGCTGGGTGATCTGCTCCATTGTCACCCATCATCATAGGCAGTCCCTCGAAATCGAGGAAGACTTGCTTCCACTCTAAAAGTGAGTTCTCAGGTGACTGTACAGTCCAATATGGGAATTACAGTCTCTGTCACAGGTGGGACAGACAGTGGTTGAAGAAAGGGGTGGGTGGGACTGATTTGCCGCACGCTCCTTCCGCTATCAGCGCTTTTTTTGTGCATGCTCTCGGTGATGAGATTTAGGGCGGTCTTTGGCCAGGGACTCCCAGGTGTCAGTGGCGATGTTGCATTTTATTAAGGAGGCTTTGAGGGTGTCCTTGAAACCTGCTCCAGGCCTCCGATGGCGATATTCAGATGGTTGCCAACAGGTGCTGGACATGAGCAGCTTCATGACAATTCTGTCACTTCATCTCCTTGCACACCTTCCCCCCCCTCACCATGAAGTGGTCCTGAATGAAGACCAGGTATGTTCCTACAGCAATGTGATGCCAAGACTAAAAAACTCAATGGAGTGGGTATGAGCCTCTTCCTATCAGACAACATAATCTCGGTTGACACTTCAGTGTTCTCCTTTGGATGAGACTTTAAAGTCCCATCTGTTTATTCCAGTGATTCTGGTGGATATTAAAGATTCCATGGCTCTATTTGAAGAGGAACAGGTCAGTGTTCCGGCCAACAATCGATACCACCAGAGATGGATTAACTGGTTGGTGCATATATAAGTGCTGTCACATTTGCCTACCCTATCGAACAGCGGTGACTGCAATGTGAAGGGCTTTGAGACATTTCAGCAGACATGACATGCCACCATATCAATTCAAATTCCCTTTTTTCCTACTATATCCTGTGGCTTATTTATGGTACATTGTGAATGAATAATGATCCTGCATTATATCTGGTGACTATATCTGCTCAAGGAGTGCTTGATGCTGACAATAAATATAAAGTGGAGAAGCATTCCATTCCCTGACACTGCTATTCCTCAATATGATGGGTACATTTTGTTCTTGAACAACTTTAGCTTTGTGGAGAAAAAAAACCTGCAGAACAGAAGATGTAAGGATAACCATGAATCTGTTTTAATTGCTCTGGGATTACTGTAGATAGCTCAACTACATTAACCGATACATGCGCAATGGGTTGATAGGCTTCCTTCAATACTGAAATTCCAATGATTTTATAACTTGTGTATTTATAAGTTTGACCTTACCTACATAATATTTTGTGTTTCACTCTAATTTCATCACAATGGGCTTAATGAAACTAGTTTGATAACTTGGCCAAAAGAACATAAGAAATAGGAACAGGAGTAGACCATACGGCCCCTCGAGCCTGCTCCGCCATTTAATATCATGGCTGATCTGATCATGGACTCAGCTCCACTTCCCTGCTCGCTCCTCATAACCCCTTATCCCCTTATCGATTAAGAATGTCTATTTCTGTCTTAAATTTATTCAATGTCCCAGCTTCCACAGCTCTCTTGAGGCAGCAAATTTCACAGATTCACAACCCTCTGAGAAAAGAAATTTCTCCTCATCTCAGTTTTAAATGGGCAGCCCCTTATTCTAAGATCATGCCCATCAGTGGAAACATCCTCTCTGCATCCACCCTGTCAAGCCCCCTCATAATCTCGATAAGACCACCTCTCATTCTTCTGAATTCCAATGAGTGGAGGCCCAGCCTACTCAACCTTTCCTCATAAGTCAACCCCCTCATCCCCGGAATCAACCTAGTGAACCTTCTCTGAACTGCCTCCAAAGCAAGTATATCTTTTCGTAAATATGGAAACCAAAACTGCATGCAGTATTCCAGCTGTGGCCTCACCAATACCTTATATAGCTCGAATAAGACTTCCCTGCTTTTGTACTCCATCCCCTTTGCAATAAAGGTCAAGATACCATTGGCCTTCCTGATCACTTGCTGTACCTATCTGTTATGTTCATATTAAAGTAATGTAACTGAGTACTGTAGACGTGAGTAAGTGTGACCTTAGTTCCTTGACGTGATCATGGAGATCAAGGTGGACAAGAGAGAGCCTTGTTTTGAGAGCCTTTTCATGAGCAGCTCAGCCGGGGAAACCCTGGTGAGCGAGTGGGGTCTGGTGCGGTAGCTGAGCAGGACTCGTGACAGGCGGGTCTGCAGGGAGCCTTCCGACATGCGTTTCAAGCTTTGCTTGATGGTTTGGACTGCCAGTTCTGCCTGGCCGTTGGATGCGGGCTTGAACGGGGCAGATGTGACGTGTTTGATCCCATTGTAGGTCATGAATTCCTTGAATTCAGCACTGGTGAAGCACGGCCCATTGTCGCCGACAAGGACATCAGGCAGGCCGTGCGTGGCAAACATGGCTCATAGGCTTTTGATGGGGGCAGTTCTCGTGCTCACAGACATTACACACTCAATCCATTTTGAATAAGCATCCACAACAACTAAAAACATTTTGCTTAGAAACGGGCCAGCAAAGTCAACGTGGATCCTAGACCACGGTTTGGAGGGCCATGACCACAAACTTAGCGGTGCCTCCCTGGGGGCATTGCTTAGTTGAGAGCAAGTGTTGCATTGGCGCATGCAAGACTCCAAATCTGAGTTGATGCTGTCATGTATTTAACTGTCATTGTAACCCATGTATAAACTGACCTAAGTTGTACACTGTGAGAACATTGACCACTAGGTGGTGAACTTGTGGGAGACACTCCTAACCTGGACTTTCAGGTATAAAAGGGGAAGCTCCACCCACCTTCATTACTTCAGTGCTGGCAAATAAAGGTTACTGGTCACAGAGTGACTTTCTCTCAAGTATGGGCCTCGTGTGCATTTATACTGTATAGTAAGAACATATCAGATGATGGGCCATCACACATGGGATCTGGCTGTAGCTTTCATCATTACTGTGCCTGGGTGGGTACTGTGTAGGTCGCGTATGAACATTTGCCTGCCTTTCTTAGGCAAAACCACGCGATTACCCCACAAAAGACAGTCTGCCTGTATGGACATTTTGTCTTTGCGCCGCTGGAATGGCTTGATCTCTTCATGCATCTCCGCTGGAACGCTGGACCAGCTCCCATGGAGGACACACTTTTTTACAAGGGACAGTAAAGGATCCTGGCTGGTCCAGGTCCTGATCTGGCGGGCCGTAACGGGTGACTTTACGATTTCATCAAGAGCAAATCTGCTGGCTGTGCCAATTCCACCCTGGTGGTGGGCAATGGTAGCCGACTGAGAGCATCAGCGCAGTTCTCTGTGCCTGGTCTGTGGCGGATTACATAGTTATATACAGACAGCATGAGTGCCCTTCTTTGGATGCGAGGAGAGGCATTGGTATTAATCCCTTTGCTCTCTGAGAATAGTGATATGAGCGGCTTATGATCAGTTTTTAACTCAAACCTAAGACCAAACAGATACTGGTGCATTTTATTTACCCCGTAAGCACGTGCCAGAGCTTCTTTTTCAATCATGCTGTAGGCCCTTTCGGCCTTGGACAAACTCCTGGACGCATAGGCGACCGATTGCAATGTTCGCGATTCGTTTGCTTGTAACACACACCCGACCCCGTACGAAGACGCATCGCAAGCTAGCACTAAACGTTTACATGGGTCATACAGAACAAGCAGTTTGTTGGAACATAACAGATTTCTAGCTTTCTCAAAAGCAACCTCTTGTGATTTCTCCCATACCCTGTCATCTCCCTTGCATAGCAACTCATGTAGAGCTTTTAGCAAGGTGCTTAACCCGGGTAGGAAATAACCAAAATAATTGAGGAGTCCCAGGAATGACCGCAGCTCCCTCACATTCTGTGGCCTCGGCACATTCTTGATGGCCTCCATCTTGGTGTCTGATGCCGTCTGCCGATTCTTCTCCCTAAGAACGCTACCTCTGGCGCCAGGAAAACACACTTCGAGCATTTCAACCTGAGTCCCACACGATCTAGCCGACTTAGAACCTCTTCCAGGTTCTTCAAATATTCGATGGTGTCCTGACCTGTGATCAATATGTCGTCCTGGAAAACCACGGTGCGCGGGACCGACTTTAGCAGGCTCTCAATGTTCCTTTGAAAAATAGCTGCGGCCGATCGAATCCCAAATGCGCATCTATTGTAGATGAACAGAACTTTGTGCGTGTTGATGCAGGTGAGGCCTTTCAAAGATTCCACCAGCTCCTGCATCATGTAGGCAGAGGTCAGGTCCAATTTGGTGAACGTCTTCCCTATTGCCAGCGTCGCAAATAGGTTGTCTGTCTTGGGTAGCGGGTACTGGTTCTGCAGCGAAAAACAGTTAATTTTTACTTTATAGTCCCCACAAATTCTGACCGTGCCATCGCCCTTGAGGACTGGAACAATCGGACTGGCTCACTCGTTGAACTCCACCGGCGCGATGATGCCCTCTCATTGCAGCCTGTCTAGCTCGATCTCCACTTTCTCTCGCATCATATATGGCACCGCCCGTGCCTTGCGTTGGATGGGTCGTGTACCGGGAACCAGGTGGATCTTCGCACCTGAGAAACTTCCGATGCCTGGCTCAAATAACGACGGAAACTTGCTCAGAACCTGGGCACATGAGGCATCGTTGATGGACGAGAGCGCTCAGATGTCGTCCCAGTTCCAGCGGATTTTTGCCAGCCAGCTTCTGCCGAATAGTGTGGGGCCATCTCCTGGTACAATCCATAGTGGGAGTTCATGCACTGCTCCATCATAGGAGACTTTTACTGCTGCACTGCCAATTACAGGGATCAGCTCTTTAGTTAAGTTTTCAGCTTGGTGTGAATGGGGCTCAGCTTGGGCCTGTGTGCCTTGTTGCACCACAGCCTGTCGAAGGCCTTTGTGCTCATGATAGACTGACTAGCACCCGTGACCAGTTCCATGGATACTGGAATTCCATTCAGTTCGACTTTTAACATGATCGGTGGACATTTCGTGGTGAAGGTGTATACCCCATACACTTCTGCCTCCTCGGTTTGAGTCTCTAGTTCAATTTGATCCGCCATGGATCGGTCTTCCTCTGCAACGTGGTGGTTTAACATAGAAACATAGAAACATAGAAATATAGAAAATAGGTGCAGGAGTAGGCCATTCGGCCCTTCGAGCCTGCACCGCCATTCAATAAGATCATGGCTGATCATTCCCTCAGTACCCTTTTCCTGCTTTCTCTCCATACCCCTTGATCCCCTTAGCCGTAAGGACCATATCTAACTCCCTCTTGAATATATCCAATGAACTGGCATCAGCAACTCTCTGCGGCAGGGAATTCCATAAGTTTTGCAGCTCGTCTGCACACTCGCTGGAGGTGTCTCATTGTTCCACAGCCTTTGCACGCATAGTGTTTAAAGCGGCATTGATGGACTCGATGATCGCCTCCGTACCGCCAACAAGGTGTCAATTGCCTCGCATTAACGCTTGATGGCGGACTCTGGGTCATCTGAGGTCGTGCAACTGCAGGCTTGTACGTTCTGCCATATGCATTCCTGCCTGAAAATTACGTTACTTTGTGTACAGTACTTGCCAAAACCTCTTTATGCTGCGAAATTTGTTTGATGTTATCGCTGATAGACATAAATGACTGGGCTATCGTTATGGCTTTGCTCAGGTTCGGTGTTTCAACAGTCAATAGTTTGCGAAGGATAACCTCATGGCCAATGCCATGCACAAAATGTCTCTTGGCATTTGTTCCAGGAATCCATCGAATTCGCAATGTCCTGCAAGGTGCCTTAGTTCGGCAATGTAGCTCACCACTTCCTGGCCTTTAGACCGTTGACATGTATAAAATCGATACCTTGCCATCAGAATGCTCTCCTTCGGATTTAGGTGCTCCCGGACCAACGTACACAGTTCTTCATATGATTTGGCTGTTGGTTTCACCGGAGCGAGAAAATTCTTCATGAGGCCATAGGTTGTTGCCCCACAGACGGTGAAGAGGATCGCCCTTCTTTTGGCAGCGTTCTCGTCCCCTTCCAGCTCGTTGGCCATGAAGTATTGGCTGAGTCGCTCCACGAAGGCCTCCCAATTGTCCCCTTCTGAGAATTTCTCCAGGATACCAACAGTTCTCTGCATTTTCGCGTGATGGTTCGTTATCTCATCACCAATTGTTATGTTCATACTAAAGTAATGTAACTGAGTACTGTAGACATGAGTAAGTGTGATCTTAATTCCTTTATTCGAACTCCAACGTGCCAGTACAGCATGGGAGGCCTGCTTATAGACAGTGCTCCCAAGGGATGCTAGGGTCCCTTAGGACTCCAACAGGTTCGCCCTCTGGTGGCGTTATAATACTGGTTACATAAGGTTGAATACATAACACTATCCTTTTGTGTTTCATGCACAAATACCCCCAGGTCCCGCTGTACTGCGGCACTTTGCAATCTTTCTCCATTTAAATAATAACTTGCTCTTTGATTTTTTTTCTGCCAAAGTGCATGACCTCACACTTTCCAACACTATACTCCATCTGCCACATTTTTGTCCACTCACTTAGCCTGACTATGTCCTTTTGCAGATGTTTTGTGTCCTCCTCACTTATTGCTTTTCCTCCCATTACTCAGATGTTGGTTCCTTGCTCATGAGTTGCACAGTTAATCTCACTCATTGAGACAGAAATCATTCTGGATGTGGTTTTACTCAGAATTCTGGACAGAGTGTTACAGTGAGGGGGGATATTAACAAAAGTATGTTTTATATGGTTTCGATATTAGAAAATAAGCTGTAAATAACATGAGTCATGTTAGAGTAGATTGCTAGATGGTGTTTCATATGGTTTCCCGAGTGGAGAAGGATCCATGAACAGTCCATTTATAATGTCATAGTGAAGGGGGTGTTGTTGAGTGTTTTATCTTCTGAAAAGAAACCTCAAGAATGTGTGCATGCATGGTAAAAGCTGTTCAAGGATGCATATGCAAGAGGACAATGAACAGTTTTATATGTTACAATGTGCCATATTACCTCCATATCAAATTGATGAACTACAAGTAATGTGGAAATTGACACAAGGCAAATGACATGACATAATATAACCTAACAGTGCATGTGGTTGCCACCTCTATGCCATGCTAAGTACCATTCCTATCCTTTGTTGAGTCGCAGTCTTTTTCTAGGTGTCAATTTTCTAACCATATCCTTCCTATTCAGAATTTATCATGGACCAACTTAACTGCTTCATCTTTTGGAGGCCATTCAGCTGTTTCTTATGTTGCACCACAACAATGTTTATTTATATAGAGCCTTTAATGTAATAAAATGTCCCAAGGCGCTTCACGGGAGTGTCATGAAACAAAATTTAACACTGAGCCACATAAGGAGAAATTAGGGCAGATGACCAAAAGCCTGATCAAGAGATAGGTTTTAAGGAGCATCTTGGCATCCATCGTAATAATGGAACGCATTTATTGTTCATGTTCTCTTAGCCTAGCTCCAAGGAAGTCCAAGAATGTTATTTAATAAATTGTTGAAGCAATATATGCAATTCGCTCTGTGGATCCCAGTCATTCATTCCTGTAGCTTTGAATTTAGACACTACTTATTGGCAATTTGAGACTTATTTGGAATAAGTCACATTTGTCAAGTGAGTTCTCTTGTAACTCATCACTTGATGGTGTGATTCTTAAATGCTGCATGGGTGTGGTAAACTCCCATGCAGCATTTAAGGTTACAGATTGGTGGCAATTATATATTTTCTGTATGCATAAAGTCATTTAAAAACCCACTCGGGTGATCTCAACCCTTTGGTCGAGAAATTCGGGAGCGTCCCATATTTTGGAAGGAGGGGTAACACCTCGTAAGGTGCGAGACTTTGCGGCAGGTGCAGAAGTCTCGCCCCTTGCGATAAATTGGGTTACCGCCCCCGAAGGGAAGTGGAGTGCTAAATCAAGCGCTCCACTTCCTTCCTGGGGCGGGAGCATGGGGGCACGGATCAGCAGCACTACGCACTGGGCCGCGTAGAGCTGCCGTGTATGGGGGGCTCGTCCCTGAATTAAAGGAAAGGGCCAAAGCTGCATACTCTGCATATTGGGAACCCACCTACCTGGACCACCGGGGAGCAGGGGTGCCGCCAATCACTCAAGCAGAGTGCCGGGCCAAGCGATCGCGGCTCGGACCCCACGTCCAAAGCGGCACCTGTGCAGAAAAGAAAAATGGAGATTTTCTTTCAGGTACAGCAGGCCACCTCGCCTTTAAATTTCGCCCTGCTAGCGGCTGATCCCCCGGTACGTGGTCCCTGAAGCTGTCGCTGTCATTGCCCGGCGCAGCTTCAGGGGGCGATACCCAATTTAGGGTCCGGGAAGATGCGCACGGCAATGACATCACAATCTCCGGGCGCGGGAGATCGGGGCGCAACGCCGTAGTGCCGCCGCTGAATTCCTGCCAAATTTAGCGGGAGTCGTTAACGGCAGTGCTAACAGGAGGCGCAAATTACTCCAATTTCTACCCATTTATGTTTCCAGGCCTGAACAGCTAACTGAGAGAGTCAGTAACTTGCCTGTTCTGTGCTTTAGAGAGACTGAAAATGTTAAGAGCATAAAAATTGCCATGTTTCTAAATGAGTTGAGTCTCCGGGAAGAGGTATCTTGGATGAAACATTAGGTATAATAACTAACCTTCTGCTAAGGATTTCCAATAGTGGCTGGGGCAAAAACTAAAGAGACTCTCTATGTTTTGACACCATTCTGGACCTCATAATCCTCCTGAAATCGCCACAGTGGCAGAACGCAAAGACTTAATATTAAGTATTGGGGGAAAGGCCACTTATTGGATGGGATACTTAAGAAAAGTCTTTGTCCACGCTTGATAGATGCCTGATATTGGCTGCCTAGCCAGGCGTGAAACTGTGCATAGTTTGACTGTGAGGTATTCCTCTGCAGGAGAGGAAGCAGTTCGTTCGGAAGACCGTTCATCCATTGGATGCTCAAGTGGTTAGTCTCCAAGTAACACATAAGCATGATCTTAGCCAAAAGGATCGCTTCTCGGCCTTTTGGCTAAGATCATGCGTAACTGACCTGACAGGGGAGTAACCATGACCCCAACGTGGTTCTCCCTGGATCAGGAAGGTGATTCTCCTATGCTTTTTGGAAATAGGAGGTGGGTGGGGTGGCTTGACCCATCCACCTCCACGGAGGTATGTGGGGGGCCTGACCCATCCACCTCCATGGCACGAATCTGGTATTGCAGTACTTCCAGGAACGGTGCAGTGGCTCTAGGCCTTTTGGCTAAGAGCATTGGCGCAGAGTGATCCTTGATGTGTGCAAGGTGACCTCTGGCGTTTGTGATTTGACAAAGAATTGGAAAGATTGGCAACGAATAAAAAAAAACACACATACTCTCTGGAGAGGAACGGGGGTGGTAGAAAGAATCTAATATGAGAGAGAAATTCCTTCCAGAAATAGGGCATGGAAAAAGTAATGAATGGACATTTTTGCGATTTTAGAAAAAGTTACAACTTCTGTTGAGAATTAAAAACAAGTTATTGACCATGTCAATGCGCAATAGTCATCCTTCTTTAACAGTCTGGGGAAATTAGACCCAGTAATGTCGGGCATATTTATGCTTGGGATCAAATTTACCGTCGGAAGCCATAATTTAAAAAAAAGACTTCTTCACCTGGCAATAGTGGTAACGAAAAATTGCACTGACTCAGCAATTTGAAACCTAATGCAATGAATTGGCAAAGAAGAATTTTGAAAGTCATCATGACACAATCAGTGGAAATGTAGTCATTTCTTCCTCATTTAGTTAAAAAATAACTCATTCTCAGTAGAGTACACCATCATCATCATCATAGGCAGTCCCTCGAAATCGAGGAAGACTTGCTTCCACTCTAAAAATGAGTTCTCAGATGACTGTACAGTCCAATATGGGAATTATAGTCTCTGTCACAGGTGGGATAGACAGTCGGTGAAGGAAAGGGAGGGTGGGGAGTCTGGTTTGCTGCACGCTCCTTCCGCTGCCTGCGCTTGTTTAGTTCCCGGGCACCGATGACAGTGTGATCTGTCGCTGTTGGAGTTGTCCATGAGGGTCCTGAAGTTCCAGGTCCCGAACTTCATTTTGAAGGGTGGAAGATGCCTGTGCGTGAGTTCTTTTAACGTGGGGTGGCCGTTGCACAACGGCTCCCACACGGGCTTAGCAGAGCAAGCTCTTGGTCCAGTGGTAAGGGGGTCCACGACGACTGGAGACCAGGCACTGCTGTATGAGCCTAGTTGCTTACGACGGGATGTGAGCCGTAATCTCGGCACTGAGCAGCATCCTTCGGTGAGGTGGTGAGAAAACCGAGGCCTGGCTGAGGGCAGGCATTGGGATGGTCAGAGGTCCATTTTGTGGAAGGAGGAGAGGTCAGAGTGGCTACAGCCATTGTGCACACACGTGCTCGACAGAGACTCCACCGTTGAGTAGGGCCAGTGACCAGGGGAGAACATTGCTGGAGGAATGAAGGCCAGGACATTGCCGGAGGGATGTAGGCCCGAATGTCACCGGTGGGTGGAAGTCCCAAACGTCGCCGGAGGGAGGCAGTCCCGAACGTCGCCGGTGGAGTGAAGGTCAGAACGTCACTGGTGGCGTGAAGGCCCGAACGTCGCCGATGGAGTGAAGGCCCGAACGTCGCCGGTGGAGTGAAGGCCCGAATGTTGGTGGTGTAGTGAAGGTCTGAACCTTGGCGGTGGAGTGAAGGCCCGAACGTCGCCGATGGAGTGAAGGCCCGAACGTCGCCGGTAGAGTGAAGGCCTGAACGTTGGTGGTGTAGTGAAGGCCTGAACCTTGGCGGTGGAGTGAAGGCCCGAACGTCGCCGGTGGAGTGAAGGCCTGAACCTTGGCGGTGGAGTGAAGGCCCGAACGTCGCCGATGGAGTGAAGGCCCGAACGTCGCTGGTGGAGTGAAGGTCAGAACGTCGCCGGTGGAGTGAAGGCCCGAACGTCGCCGATGGAGTGAAGGCCCGAACGTCGCTGGTGGAGTGAAGGTCAGAACGTCACTGGTGGAGTGAAGGCCCGAACGTCGCCGATGGAGTGAAGGCCCGAACGTCGCTGGTGGAGTGAAGGTCAGAACCTCGCCGGTGGAGTGAAGGCCCGAACGTCGCCGATGGAGTGAAGGCCCGAACGTCGCTGGTGGAGTGAAGGTCAGAACGTCACTGGTGGCGTGAAGGCCCGAACGTCGCCGATGGAGTGAAGGCCCGAACGTCGCCGGTGGAGTGAAACCCTGAACCTTGGCGGTGGAGTGAAGGCCCGAACGTCGCCGATGGAGTGAAGGCCCGAACGTCGTCGGTGGAGTGAAGGTCAGAACGTCACTGGTGGAGTGAAGGCCCGAACATCGCCGATGGAGTGAAGGCCCGAACGTTGGTGGTGGAGTGAAGGCCCGAACCTTGCCGGTGGAGTGAAGGCCTGAATGTCGCCGGTGGAGTGAAGGCCCGAACGTTGGTGGTGGAGTGAAGGCCTGAACGTCGCCGGTGGAGTGAAGGCCTGAACGTCGCCGGTGGAGTGAAGGCCTGAACGTCGCCGATGGAGTGAAGGCCCGAACGTTGGTGGTGGAGTGAAGGCCTGAACGTCGCCGGTGGAGTGAAGGCCTGAACGTCGCCGATGGAGTGAAGGCCCGAACGTTGGTGGTGGAGTGAAGGCCTGAACGTCACTGGTGGAGTGAAGGCCTGAACGTCGCCGGTGGAGTGAAGGCCTGAATGTCGCCGATGGAGTGAAGGCCTGAATGTCGCCGGTGGAGTGAAGGCCTGAATGTCGCCGATGGAGTGAAGGCCTGAATGTCGCCGATGGAGTGAAGGCCTGAACGTCGCCGGTGGAGTGAAGGCCCGAACGTTGGTGGTGGAGTGAAGGCCCGAACCTTGGCGATGGAGTGAAGGCCCGAACATCGCCGGTAAAGTGAAGGCCCGAACGTCAGCGGTGGAGTGAAGGCCCGAAGCAGGGAAGGCTCATGCGTGAAGGCGAGGTGTGAAGGTAGGGCCAAAACCTGTGGTTGGAGCTGGTCGGAGCCTCACCGCCGTTGAGAGTGCAGTCGGCCTCTAACTCTCCAGTCAGTCCAAATGGCCTCCTCTGGTGTAATGTATGCAACTGTGAAGATGCTCACAGGTTTTTGGAGCTGTTGCATTATGAATGGCTTAGCCAGTCACGTGATGTTCACAAGACCCCAATAAAACCTCAGTCAGTTGAGTCTAGGTCATTCGCGATCAGGTATGCAATTGTGAGCCCAGTGGTTGAATTGGTAATGTGTAGTGTGATTGTTTAACCTTTGTTAATAAACCAACTAGTTCTTAATAGCAATGTGTTGCTATGAATTCTTAAGCAAAGAACCCATGAAGCAAATACATTACATTTGGTAAGACACAAAAAAGCCATCTGTGAACTAATCACAACTGGCTCATAAATACTGGCCAGTTCACAAATACAAGAAACAATTCTATAACATGCAGGCGCACTAGATTATTACTCTGTTTATAAACATGCGAAATCCTGAGAATACATTTTCCTTATCCCTATTTTTGTATTTTCCTCTATTTGGTTCCTTGCACCCCACAGTGCAGGCTCCTTGACTGGGTCACCTTCTAGGCCTCTTACCGCTGTGTTGTGGCCTAAATAGATTGAAAATGCTAAGCGCCTAAGAAATATGGCCAGTGTATTAGGTCATAAGAATTATTTGAGAATCCATCCAATAATTTATCTTTAATTTTGAAATATTTCATGAAAGTTTCATGGTTTTGGAGGATGGTGGTGAGGTTCCCCAATCCCCCCTCCAAATTTTGGTAGGATTTTTTGCAGTCAACTCCCAAAATGGGGTAGGAGATTTCACTGTGCATTTGTGCATTTAAATCATAAAACAGGCTTACGGAATTTGTGATGCTTAGAGCACAGAGGAAATCTTCCCTCTATGTTTTCATTGCTTCTCAAAAATCTACAAAATCTTTCAAGGAATTTCTGATGGTGACTTCTGCTTCTACCTGATAACCTCAATCAATGTGTTTTTTCAAAGATCGACAAAATATATTTAATTACTTAATGGCATACATTAATAACCAATAATCAATATTCTAATTTAATTCTTCCATTTATATAATGCTACATCACATTGAAATCTCTCAAAGTACTTCATGTCAAAGAGAATGTTCATAATTCTGCCCAACATTATTAAAGGTAAATAAGTCAAGGTAAACAAAAAGAACCAGTATTTTATAACAGTGTACGTAACTTAAGATAAATAAAAGATAATGACATGGTACAAGAGAGTGCTTCACTAGCATGCTGACTGAATCTGAATGGATTTTTTACCTGGATCCTCAGTGCGCACAAGGTAAATACAGATGAGTAGGGCTACTGATTTAGTGAGAGATTCTGGGATCGTTGCCAGTCTTTTGGGAAGCACATTCTGCAATTCCATCCATTTGCAGTGATTGAACAAGTTGAATCTGATTTTAATTACATTGCATTCTGAGATTCTTACCACGATCTTGGGGATTAAATTCTGTAATGCCATCCATCTTTCCATGAAACCCATAAATTGGTGGCCTTGAGGATGAAGAAGGTCATTTCTGTTGTGTGCGTTCAGCTAGTTCTTTATCTTGGCTCATCCATCCAGAAAAAAACCTACATTGCCCATCACTTTATCCAAATATATCTTGAACGAATCTAAGGTTTTAGTCTCTTGACAGGAAGAAATTCTTTCTGACATCTGTTTTAAGATGTAATTAAAAATTTTTTAGCCCATGCCTTGCTCTCATGTCTGGGTTCAGTTGGACAAATTACTTTATCTATGCCATCTTGTATACTTTTTTAAGGCCCCACTCAGTCAATTCCTTTAAAGTCTAAGTAGCCCAGTTTCTTCAGTCTTCCCTCCTAACTCATTCCTTGGATGCCAGGAATCAGCATTATGTCTCTTTTCTGCATCGTCTCTATAATGTGAATTAAAAAAAAAATCTCTTGATGAATAAAACTGAACACAATATTCAAGGGGCTGTCTGACCAGAGCACTATACAGTTTTAGTATGGCATCTTTTGACGTGCTCAACTGAGCTAGCAATGTAGTATAGCATCCTGTTCCACTGCAATATGACATTTCAATGCCATCTACTACCAACTACAGAGTCCATGAAAATTTGCCTTTAGCAATTTCAACACCAAGCTCCCAACCCCCTCACAAACATATTTATGATCTGCATTTTTCTGCAATATAATAGTACCTTGGACTTGGCTCACCACCACTTCTCAAGGGCAATTAGGGATGGGCAATAAATGCTGGTCTTGCTATCCCATGAACGAATGAAAACAAAAATCTGCCGCTGCTCTTCCCATTTACAGATCTTGTATAACTCTATTTGTAGCATTTAAATTCAATTATATAAATCTGGAATTAAAAATCTCGTGTCAATAATGTTGACCATGAAACTATCAAATTGTCGGAAAAACCCAACTGCTTCACTAATGTCCTTTAGGGAAGGAAATTTGCTGTACTTACGGTCTGGCCTATATGTGACTCCAGACCCACAGCAATGTACTTGATTCTTAACTGCCCCCTGAGATAGCATCGCAAGCCAGTCAATTGTACCAACCGCCACAACAAAGTCAGCACTGTGGGAGTACCTTCACCACATGGACTGCAGTGGTTCAAGAAGGCGGCTCACCACCACTTTCTCAAGGGCAATTCAGGATGGGCCGTAAATGTCGGCCTTGCCAGTAATGCCCACATTCCTTGAATGAATAAAAAATAAATTCTGGCTGCTTTCTTTGACTACTCTGCCTGTTCTCCCCCCTCCCCCACCCCCCCATCCCCCCAGCCACAGTTTAGAATTGGTTATGAATTTGACCAGTATGCATTGGGTTTCTGAATCCAAATTGTTGATGTATACTCGCAACAATACAGTCCTGTGCAGAACTGTAAGAACTTCTGAGATATGAGTCTAGAACTTAAACCAAGATGTGTACCAATTCTGGAACTAGCTGCTAGGAGGCAAGGCTTGAGATGTTTCCCAAGTAAATGCAACATAGGACAGGAAGCATGAAATGCAGTAGATACAAGCTAGGCTAACAGGCATAGAAACATGTCTTCCAGACACCACTGGAGTTCCTGTGTCTACCCCTACACCCCCGCCAAGAAGTAATTATTTCTCATCAAATGCAAGCAATGGTAAACATTACTGAATAATAACTAGTAATGGAACTGATTCCCAGCACTACAACTGCAGTTCACCTCCGTTCAGCCCGTAAGCGTGACCCTGAGCTTCTGGTCGCCTGTCACTTTAATTCTATGCTCTACTCCCAATCTGATCTCTCTGTCCTACACTGATCCAATGAAGCTCAATGCAAGCTCAAGGAACAGCTTATCTTTTGTTTAGGTACTTTACAGCCTTCTGCACTCAAACATCGAGTTCAACAATTTCAAACCATAACCTCTGCACATATTTTTTTTCTTTTTTTACTTTTTCTCTTTCCCACCGCAGCCGTTGATGATTCTGCCATTTACACCCTACCTAGACTCATCTTTTCATAGAATCATAGAAATTTACGGCACGGAAGGGGGCCATTTCAGCCCATCGTGTCCGTGTCGGTCGACAAATAGCTATCCAACCTAATCCCACTTTCCAGCTCTTGGTCTGTTGCCCTGCAGGTTAGAGCACTTCAAGTGCACATCCAAGCACCCCTTAAATGTGGTGAGGGTTTCTGCCTCTACCATCGTTTCAGGCAGTGAGTTCCAGACCCCAACCACCCTCTGGTGAAGAAATTTCCCGTCATATCTCCTCTAACCTCTTACCAATTACTTAAATTGATATCCCCTGGTTGTTGCCCGTCTGCTAAGGGAAATAGGTCCTTCCTGTCCACTCTATCTTGGGCCCTCATCATTTTAAATACCTCAATGAGGACACCCCTCAGCCTCCTCTGTTCCACGCAAAACAAACCCAGCCTTTTCAATCTTTCCTCATAGCTAAAATTTTCCAGACCAGGCAGCATCCTCGTAAATCTCCTCTGTACCCTCTCCAGTGAAATCACATCTTTCCTGTAATGAGGTAACCAGAAGTGCACGCAGTACTCTAGCTGTGGTCTTACTAGTGTTTCATAGAGTTCAAGCATAACCTCCTTGCTCTTATATTCTATGCCTCGACTAATAAAGGCAAGTATTCCACCTTACTACCTGGCCTGCTACTTTCAGGGATCTGTGGACCTGCACTCCAAGGTCCCTTTGTTCCTCTACACTTCTCAGTGTCCTATCATTTAATGTATAGTCCCTTGCCTTGTTAGCCCTCCACAAATGCACTACCTCACACTTCTCTGGATTGAACTCCATTTGCCACTGTTCTGCCTACCTGACCAGTTCATTGATAACCTCCTGCAGCTTTCTTCTTCATTATCAATCTATTTTCAGCCTATTTTCATTATCAGCCTATTTTTGTATCATCTGCAAACTTCGTAATCAAACCCCCTATATTCAAGTCCAAATCATTGATATATACCACAAAAAGCAAGGGACTTAGTACTGATCCCTGCGGAATCCCACTAGAAACATCCTGCCAGTCACAAAAACGCCCATCAACCATTACCCTTTGCTTCCTGCCTCTGAGCCAATTTTGGATCCAACTTGCCACTTTGCCCTGGATCCCAGAGACTTTTACTTTCGTAACCAGTCTGCCATGTGGGACCTTATCAAAAGCCTTGCTAAAATCCATATACACTACATCAAATGCACTACCCTCATCGACCCTCCGTGTTACCTCTTCACTTAACAAATCCATGCTGACTGTCCTTGATCAATCCGTGGCTTTCTAAATGAAGACTTATCCTGTCCCTCAGAATTTTTTCCAATAATTTTCCCACCACCGAGCCTGTAATTACTCGGTCTCTCCCTTTCTCCCTTCTTAAACAATGGTACAACATTAGCAGTCCTCCAGTCCTCTGGCACTACACCTATAGTCAGAGAGGATTGGAAAATGATTGTTAGAGCCTCTGCTATTTCCTCCTTTACTTCACTTAACAGCCTGGGATACATTTCATCCGGGCCTGGGGATTTATCCACTTTCAAAGTTGTTAAGCCCCTTAATACTTCCTCTCTCACTATGTTTAGATAAGAACATAAGAAATAGGAACAGGAGTAGACCATACGGCCCCTCGAGCCTGCTTCACCATTTTATACGATCATGGCTGATCTGATCATGGACTCAGCTCCACTTCCCCGCCCGTTCCCCATAACCCCTTATCCCCTTATCATTTAAGAAACTGTCTATTTCTGTCTTAAATTTATTCAATGTCCCAGCTTCCACAGCTCTCTGAGGCAGCGAATTCCACAGATTAACAACCCTCTGAAAGAAGAAATTTCTCCTCGTCTCTGTTTATTTCATCTAATATTTCACACTCCTCTTCCCTGGTTGCAATGTCTGCATCGCCCCTTTCTTTTGTGAAAACAGGCGCAAAGTATTCATTCAGAACCATAACCACGTCTTCCGCCTCCACACACAGATCACCTTTTTGATCTCTAATAGACCCTACTCTTTCTCTAGTTATCCTCTAGCTCTTAATGTATTTATAAAACATCTTTGGGATTTCCTTGATTTTACTTGCCAACATTTTTCATGCTCTCTCTTTGCATTCCTGATGCATTCCTAATGTCCTTTTTAGAATCTATATTAACGACTTGGAAGAAGGGACCGAGTGTAACGTAGCCAAGTTTGCTGACGATACAAAGATGGGAGGAAAATCAATGTGTGAGGAGGACACACAAAATCTGCAAAAGGACATAGACAGGCTAAGTGAGTGGGCAAAAATTTGGCA
This sequence comes from Pristiophorus japonicus, assembly GCF_044704955.1. Taxonomy (NCBI): domain Eukaryota; kingdom Metazoa; phylum Chordata; class Chondrichthyes; family Pristiophoridae; genus Pristiophorus; species Pristiophorus japonicus. The sequence continues at coordinate 56,850,497 of NC_091988.1, forward strand.
GATGAGTATAATGTTGGAAAGTGTGAAGTCGTGCACTTTGGCAGAAAAAAAATCAAAGAGCAAGTTATTATTTAAATGGAGAAAGATTGTAAAGTGCTGCAGTACAGCAGGACCTGGGAGTACTTGTGCATGAAACACAAAAGTTTAGTATGCAGGTACAGTAAGTGATCAGGAAGGCCAATGGAATCTTGGCCTTTATTGCAAAGGGGATGGAGTATAAAAGCAGGGAAGTCTTGCTACAGTTATACAGGGTATTGGTGAGACCACACCTGGAATACTGCGTGCAGTTTTGGATTCCATATTTACGAAAGGATATATTTGCTTTGGAGGCAGTTCAGAGAAGGTTCACTAGGTTGATTCCGGAGATGAGGGGGTTGACTTATGAGGAAAGGTTGAGTAGGTTGGGCCTCTACTCATTGTAATTCAGAAGATTGAGAGGTGATCTTATCGAAACGTATAAGATTATGAGGGGACTTGACAAGGTAGATGCAGAGAGAATGTTTCCACTGATGGGGGAGACTAGAACTAGGGGGCATAATCTTAGAATAAGGAGCCGCCCATTTAAAACTGAGATGAGGAGAAATTTATTTTCTCAGAGAGTTGTGGATCTGTGGAATTTGCTGCCCCAGAGAGCTGTGGAAGTTGGGACATTGAATAAATTTAAGACAGAGATAGACAGTTTCTTAATCAATAAGGGAATAAGGGGTTATGTGGAGTGGGATGGAAAGTGGACCTGAGTCCATGATCAGATCAGCCATGATCGTATTAAATGGCAGAGCAGGCTCGAGGGGTCGTATGGCCAATCCTGCTCCTATTTCTTATGTTCTTATGTTAATTGCACCCCTTTCTATACTCTCTAGACTTTCTGCCGTATTGAGCCCACGGTATCTGTCATAAGCCTCCCTTTTTTTCTTTATCCTACCTCGTATGTCCCTTGACATCCAGAGGGCTCTAGACTTGTTAGTCCCATCCTTTTTCTTTAAGGGAACATACTTGCTCTGACCCTCAGGATCTCCTTCTTGAATGCTTCCCACTACTCTGACACTGATTTACCTTCAAGTAGCTGTTTCCAGCCCACTATGGCTAAATCACCTCTCAGTTTAGCAAAGTTAGATTTTCCACAATTGAGAACTTTTATTCCTGGTTGATCTTCGTCCTTTTGCATAACTACCTGAAATCTAACTGAATTGTGATCACTAACACCGAAATGCTCTCCCACTGCTACCCCTTCCACCCTTTTGTTTCTTAACTTGGCCCATTACCATTTCCTTTTGCCTCGCACCATTATCCCTTTTGTCATTTAATCTCTTCTGCCTTCCTCTAACTTTTTCCAGTTCTGATGAACCTTAACTCTGTTTCTCTCTACAGATGCTGCCTGACCTGCTGAGTATTTCCAGCATTTATGTTTTTAGTGCAATGTTTTCTTTTTTTGAAGGCAGTGTTTACTTTTCGATAGTGCACTGTGAATTGTTTAAAGCTGCGAAGGAATAATTTAGTAACAGACCAGGAGCGGGGGACCCTGCAGAAGACAAAACATTCGCACAGATCAGCACATTGGCACAGAATTAATTGCACAATTTTGCCCTCTCCTCTGTACATGATAAAGGCTGTTAGAGTTCATTGCTTTCACTTCAGAGAGATATTGGTTATTTTCAAAGTCCAAACAGCTAGTTTATTATGGAAACATAGAAACATAGAAAATAGGTGCAGGAGTAGGCCATTCGGCCCTTCTAGCCTGCACCGCCATTCAATGAGTTCATAGCTGAACATGCAACTTCAGTACCCCATTCCTGCTTTCTCACCATACCCCTTGATCCCCTTAGTAGTAAGGACTACATCTAACACTTTTTTGAATATATTTAGTGAATTGGCCTCAACAACTTTCTGTGGTAGAGAATTCCACAGATTCACCACTCTCTGGGTGAAGAAGTTCCTCCTCATCTTGGTCCTAAATGGCTTACCCTTTATCCTTAGACTGTGACCCCTCGTTCTGGACTTCCCCAACATTGGGAACATTCTTCCTGCATCTAACCTGTCTAAACCCGTCAGAATTTTAAACGTTTCTATGAGGTCCCCTCTCATTCTTCTGAACTCCAGTGAATACAAGCCCAGTTGATCCAGTCTTTCTTGATATGTCAGTCCCACCATCCCGGGAATCAGTCTGGTGAACCTTCGCTGCACTCCCTCAATAGCAAGAATATCCTTCCTCAGGTTAAGAGACCAAAACTGTACACAATACTCTAGGTGTGGCCTCAACAATGCCCTGTACAACTGTAGCAACACCTCCCTGCCCCTGTACTCAAATCCCCTCGCTATGAAGGCCAACATGCCATTTGCTTTCTTAACCGCCTGCTGTACCTGCATGCCAACCTTCAATGACTGATGTACCATGACACCCAGGTCTTGTTGCACCTCCCCTTTTCCTAATCTGTCACCATTCAGATAATAGTCTGTCTCTCTGTTTTTACCACCAAAGTGGATAACCTCACATTTATCCACATTATACTTCATCTGCCATGCATTTGCCCACTCACCTAACCTATCCAAGTCACTCTGCAGCCTCATAGCATCCTCCTCGCAGCTCACACTGCCACCTAACTTAGCGTCATCCACAAATTTGGTGATACTACATTTAATCCCCTCGTCTAAATCATTAATGTACAGCGTAAACAACTGGGGCCCCAGCACAGAACCTTGCGGTACCCCACTAGTCACCGCCTGCCATTCTGAAAAGTACCCATTTACTCCTACTCTTTGCTTCCTGTCTGACAACCAGTTCTCAATCCATGTCAGCACACTACCCCCAATCCCTTGTACTTTAACTTTGCACATTAATCTTTTGTGTGGGACCTTGTCGAAAGCCTTCTGAAAGTCCAAATATACCACATCAACTGGTTCTCCCTTGTCCACTTTACTGGAAACATCCTCAAAAAATTCTAGAAGATTTGTCAAGCATGATTTCCCTTTCACAAATCCATGTTGACTTGGACCTATCATGTCACCCTTTCCAAATGCGCTGCTATGACATCTTTAATAATTGATTCCATCATCTTACCCACTACCGATGTCAGGCTTACCGGTCTATAATTCCCTGTTTTCTCTCTCCCTCCTTTTTTAAAAAGTGGGGTTACATTGGCTACCCTCCACTCGATAGGAACTAATCCAGAGTCAATGGAATGTTGGAAAATGACTGTCAATGCATCCGCTATTTCCAAGGCCACCTCCTTAAGTACTCTGGGATGCAGTCCATCAGGCCCTGGGGATTTATTGGCCTTCAAACCCATTAATTTCCCCAACACAATTTCCCGACTAATAAGGATTTCCCTCAGTTCCTCCTCCTTACTAGAACCTCTGACCCCTCTTATATCCGGAAGGTTGTTAGTGTCCTCCTTAGTGAATACCGAACCAAAGTACTTGTTCAATTGGTCCGCCATTTCTTTGTTCCCCGTTATGACTTCCCCTGATTTTGACTGCAGGGGACCTACGTTTGTCTTCACTAACCTTTTTCTCTTTACATATCTATAGAAACTTTTGCAATCCGTCTTAATGTTCCCTGCAAGCTTCTTCTCGTACTCCATTTTCCCTGCCCTAATCAAACCCTTTGTCCTCCTCTGCTGAGTTCTAAATTTCTCCCAGTCTCCGGGTTCACTGCTATTTCTGGCCAATTTGTATGCCACTTCCTTGGCTTTAATACTATCCCTGATTTCCCTTGATAGCCACGGTTGATCCACCTTCCCTTTTTTATTTTTACGACAGATAGGAATGTACAATTGTTGTAGTTCATCCATGCGGTCTCTAAATGTCTGCCCTGCCCATCCACAGTCAACCCCTTAAGTATCATTCGCCAATCAATCCTAGCTAATTCATGCCTCATACCTTCAAAGTTACCCTTCTTTAAGTTCTGGACCATGGTCTCTGAATTAACTGTTTCATTCTCCATCCTAATGTAGAATTCCACCATATTATGGTCACTCTTCCCCAAGGGGCCTCGCACAACGGTATTGCTAATTAATCCTCTCTCATTAGACAACACCCAGTCTAAGATGGCCTCCCCCCTAGTTGGTTCCTCGACATATTGGTCTGGAAAACCATCCCTTATGCACTCCAGGAAATCCTCCTCCACCGTATTGCTTCCAGTTTGGTTAGCCCAATCTATGTGCATATTAAAGTCACCCATTATAACTGCTGCACCCTTATTGCATGCACCCCTAATTTCCTGTTTGATGCCCTCCCCAACGTTACTACTACTGTTTGGAGGTCTGTACACAACTCCCACTAACGTTTTTTGCCCTTTGGTGTTCTGCAGTTCTACCCATATAGATTCCACATCATCCAAGCTAATGTCCATTCTAACTATTGCATTAATCTCTTCTTTAACCAGCAATGCTACCCCACCTCCTTTTCCTTTTATTCTATCCTTCCTGAATGTTGAATAACCCTGGATGTTGAGTTCCCAGCCCTGATTATCCTGGAGCCACGTCTCCGTAATCCCAATCACATCATATTTGTTAACATCTATTTGCACAGTTAATTCATCTACCTTATTACGGATACTCCTTGCATTAAGACACAAAGCCTTCAGACTTGTTTTTTTAACACCCTTTTTCCTTTTAGAATTTTGCTGTACAGTGGCCCTTTTTATTTTTTGTCTTGGGTTTCGCTGCCCTCCACTTTTCCTCATCTCCTTTCTGTCTTTTGCTTTTGTCTCCTTTTTGTTTCCCTCTGTCTCCCTGCATTGATTCCCATCCCCCTGCCATATTAGTTTAACTCCTCCCCAACAGCACTAGCAAACACTCCCCCTAGGACATTGGTTCCGGTCCTGCCCAGTTGCAGACTGTCCGCTTTGTACTGGTCCCACCTCCCCCAGAACCGGTTCCAATGCCCCAGGAATTTGAATCCCTCCCTGCTGCACCACTGCTCAAGCCACGTATTCATCTGCGCTATCCTGCGATTCCTACTCTGACTATCACGTGGCACTGGTAGCAATCCCGAGATTACTACTTTTGAGGTCCTACTTTTTAATTTAGCTCCTAGCTCCTTAAATTCGTTTCGTAGGACCTCATCCCTTTTTTTACCTATGTCGTTGGTACCAATGTGCACCATTATAAATCGGTTTGATGTACTGCAGCCAGACACGGAGCAGGGATTAATTTAAAATTTAGAGGGCACTTTATTATTTTGCCATTACTGTTGGGGAATATGCAACATGAGAAAGGTGTATTTGAGGTGGGGAGGGAGGGGGGGGGGGGGGTGGTTACAGAGTAGAGGAAGCCTTTCACATGGAAGTAAGATAAATTGCCCACTTCAGAATGAAAGAAACACTGAGTCACCCTTTTCTTGCGGTGTGCTGTAATCATTAACCACTCCAGAGTGTATGAGACTTGTTCTTAGTAACAGTCGCTCAACAAATGTGTTAATAAGTTCTACAGAGACAAGGCAGTAGATTGGATTAGTGACAACTGCATGTCGAGGTGATTTTCTGGGATTGCCTCTGTATTGATTTAACTAAAACCTATGGCTGTGGCAGCGGAGTTGTGTGTCTAGGGGGAATGGAAGGGTTCAGAAGGCACAGGGGTTTGGTAAGCTCCTGGTCTATGTAGCATTGTTAGAAGGACGTGTTTATTTGTACTGTAAAGATGGCCGCCCATTGTCTCTGATTGGTCCTCTTGGAGGATAAGTCACACTCTAATGTTTCTCTGGAATGTGTAACTGGAACCGCCCAGCCCAAGTTCTAACTGACTTCACAAATTTTAACTCGATGCACTTTGAAGCCACAGAGAATACATCTCCCCAGAAGCCATCATGTGCCAGCCGAAGTCCCTTGCCCCAGCGTAAGTGCATGACCCCCTTCCCCCCGCTATAGATAGGGCATTGTGTGCGGATTGTTAACAGGTTTATTGGGTACGAAGTGAATAATGACAGTGTCGTGACTTCTGGATTAGAAGAATCTCTCTTCCCTCCGATCCCCCACCCAGTCTCTCTCTTCACCCCACCCTGTCTCTCTCTACCCTCCCCCCCATGTCTCTCTCCCCCCCCACCCCTCAGGCTCTCTCTCCCCTCCAGACTCGCTCTTCCCCCTCCCCAACTCACTCTTTCTCTCCCCCCAGCCAAGCTCTCTCTTCCCCCCCCAAAGCTCTCTCTCCCCCCCCCCGAAGCTCTCTCCCCCCACCAAAGCACTCTCACCCCCCCACCCCCGAAGCACTCTCACCCCCCCTCCGAAGAACTCTCACTCCCCCTCCCCAAGCACTCTCTCTCTTTCTCTTTCTCCCAAAGCTCTCTCTCCCCTCATCCCCCAAAACTCTCTCTCTCCTCCCCCCCAAGCTCTTTCTCCCCTCCCCCCAAGCTCTCTCTTCCCTCTCCCACCCAAGCTCTCTCTCCCATCCCCCAAGCTCTCCATAGATGCCCCCCCCTCCCCGAAGCTCTCTATCTTCCCCCTTGCCGACCGCCGCCTCTGTGGCTCAGCTCTTTCTCCCCGCCGGCCGATTCTTTCCCCACCCAGCCGTCCCTCTGCCCGTCCAGCTGCCTGAGGATCAGCAAGTTTGGTCCGTCGGCAGGCTCTCGGAGGATCAGCAGCACATGCGGTTGGACTAATTCCGGTTCGGGGCCACACTTCTGGTTCCGGCACTTCCTGTTCGGGCGGGAGGCATCGGGGGCGGGTACTTGACCGGGCAGGAGGATTGGGGGCGGGGACTCGACGAAAAAGCACAGTACAAATGGTCACTTCGTTGTTAGAATGGAGGAATGGTTTAGCAAGGATGAAAGGCAAAATCAGAAGGTTAGTCACACAAGATCACTCCTTTGCATTGCCTGGATCCTGCTTTAAGAAGAACTTGGCAGAGGAGCAAGAGGACGTTGCTTGTTCACCATCTTGGCTTATAGAGCAGTATGTAGAGAGAGTTTAGGTAAAATACACAAGGTGGGAACGTGGCTCACCTGAATTAGTGATAAGTTCAGCGCACATGTAAACAGTGGCGATACCTTTTCTGTTTAGTTGTTGGCAGCCATTTGAAGGCATGGCTGTTACTGCAGCTGGAGATGACCATGATCAAGAGTCAAATTGTGGCGAAAAAAAAATCATAGGCCTTGAAATTATGCTATGTGAATATTAGCGTATTAATATTTTACATTATTTTATGAAATTTCTTTGGCCGATATTTTAGCAGAGGCATTAACTCATTTAAAATAAAATAGAGCAGAGAAGCTTAATATAAGTTAATTGAGGATTTGTATAATAATTTCACACAGCATAATTTATGTTAAATGGGTTAGCTGCTGCATTACAATAGAAGATAAAGGAATTTCATAGGAACGTGTTGAAGGTTGGTAGGCTAATATCATACAGTCTAATTTCAAGGCTGTAGACACATACATTGAAAAAGGAAAGATTAAGACCGGAACATGTGAGGAATGTCTTACCCATTATCCAGTATATGAGGTCTGGCTTGATAACAAAGAGCACAAAGCGTTTCAGTGAAGTTTATAGAACACCAAGGTCAACTGGCATAGATGTAGCAAACCAATGTTTGCTAGTGTGCCTTACAACATAGCCGTGTTCACTCGGCTTGCAATGTCTTTCTCCAGAACAAAGCTATCCTAACTCCAGTCTGAAAGCCACATGCAGCTCTCGCGCCCTGGCAAGTCAACCTTATTTGGACTTGGCATGTTATGAGCTTGTTGGTGTGCATCATTATTATTTGCTGGTTTACCACGTTGGAATTTTGAGAGCCTGGCCTTTTGGAAAGAGTTCTTCTTAGCACGGTTATCTTACTGGTGACTAACTCCTAAATCAGAGACACCAAGGTCCATCAGTGTAAGCAACTTGAGATATATGCAAGATGGATTTAAGCGACATGAGGCTTAAGGTGCACACATAAACGGCCCACAAAGCCACAAAGTTTTGACACTCCTGCTCCAGAATTCTTAATTGTCAACTCATTCACGTTTAATAAAGTGAATGTGAAACTAAAACAGGATACGTACTGAGAAGGAGACAGAAGACAGGTACATGCACAAAGTGAGGGTTAAGTTTGAGAGTGAAGGACACTCTCCAGCAGACTCTATTATAAAAGGGAAAGAGAGCTGCTCAAAGTGTGAAGGTAGAGCTGAGTAATAAGTTATTGGCCCGGATTTTGTGGTCAGCAGCGAAGTGACAGTGCTCACTGCTGACCTTAAAGATAGCTGCCCACAACCTTTAGCGGGCTTTGTGGCATTGATTTCACCTTTTCTGACATTAATTTAATTCTTGCACCATCTCTGCCATCCAACAACAGTGGTGTCATCAAGGAGGCTAAGCAGCCAATCACATTGAAGCATTCTCACAGTCAGCAAACGAAGAAGTAACAAACAGGGTTTATCATTCACTTTTTATAATTTTAAAGAAAGTGAAATAAAAATTGGGACATACACATTGGAATTATGGTGGAAACAGAAATATCATAAACTTAAAAAAAATTCAGAATGAATTTTTATTATTTTAAAGATCTATGGAATTTTATCATGGAATGGAGAAAACTAGACTTCACAAATAAAAAAATAGTTTTTCAGAGAGGTTGTTCAGCAATAATTACGACATAGTACATAGTTAAAAACTCAGTTACACCTCAATGAACAAGGCGTAACTTTTACAAGGGCTTTTACAGCGAGAATAGAACTTAAAAAATGGAAGTTCATATGAATACAATGATTTCTAATTGATTTCCATCTACAAGGACCGCAATAGTGCACCCTGTGGAGGAGCAAGATATCACTTACAGCAACTTCAGGATTTCTGCTTTTAAATCCGTGTGTGCAGACTCCGGGAGTTGCTGTCAGTTTTACACAACAATGGCGATGACTGTTGATAGTTTTGCCGTCATTATAACTGCAAGTTCTGGGCCAATGTTTTAGTCGAAGCTACACTGGATGGAAGGAAACATAGAAACATAGAAAATAGGTGCAGGAGTAGGCCATTCGGCCCTTCGAGCCTGCACCGCCATTCAATAAGTTCATGGCTGAACATGCAACTTCAGTACCCCATTCTTGCTTTCTTGCCATACCCCTTGATCCCCCTAGTAGTAAGGACTACATCTAACTCCTTTTTGAATATATTTAGTGAATTGGCCTCAACAACTTTCTGTGGTAGAGAATTCCACAGGTTCACCACTCTCTGGGTGAAGAAGTTTCTCCTCATCTCGGTCCTAAATGGCTTACCCCTTATCCTTAGACTGTGACCCCTCGTTCTGGACTTCCCCAACATTGGGAACATTCTTCTTGCATCTAACCTGTTTAAACCCGTCAGAATTTTAAACATTTCTATGAGATCCCCTCTCATTCTTCTGAACTCCAGTGAATACAAGCCCACTTGATCCAGTCTTTCTTGATATGTCAGTCCCACCATCCCGGGAATCAGTCTGGTGAACCTTCGTTGCACTCCCTCAATAGCAAGAATGTCCTTCCTCAAGTTAGGAGACCAAAACTGTACACAATACTCCAGGTGTGGCCTCACCAAGGCCCTGTACAACTGTAGTAACATCTCCCTGCCCCTGTACTCAACTCCCCTCGCTATGAAGGCCAACATGCCATTTGCTTTCTTAACCGCCTGCTGTACCTGCATGCCAACCTTCAATGACTGATGTACCATGACACCCAGGTCTCGTTGCACCTCCCCTTTTCCTAATCTGTCACCATTCAGATAATAATCTGTCTCTCTGTTTTTACCACCAAAGTGGATAACCTCACATTTATCCACATTATACTTCATCTGCCATGCATTTGCCTACTTACCTAACCTATCCAAGTCACTCTGCAGCCTCATAGCATCATCCCTGCAGCTTACACTGCCACCCAACTTAGTGTCATCCGCAAATTTGGAGATACTACATTTAATCCTCTCATCTAAATCATTAATGTACAATGTAAACAGCTGGGGCCCCAGCACAGAACCTTGCGGTACCCCACTAGTCACTGCCTGTCAGTCTGAAAAGTACCCATTTACCCCTACTCTTTGCTTCCTGTCTGCCAACCAGTTCTCAATCCACGTCAGCACACTGCCCCCAATCCCATGTACTTTAACTTTACACATTAATCTCTTGTGTGGGACCTTGTCAAAGGCCTTCTGAAAGTAAAATATACCACATCAACTGGTTCTCCCTTGTCCACTCTACTGGAAACATCCTCAAAAAATTCCAGAAGATTTGTCAAGCATGATTTCCCTTTCACAAATCCATGCTGACTTGGACCTATCATGTCACCTCTTTCCAAATGCGCTGCTATGACATCCTTAATAATTGATTCCATCATTTTACCCACTACCGATGTCAGGCTGACCGGTCGATAATTCCCTGTTTTCTCTCTCCCTCCTTTTTTAAAAAGTGGGGTTACATTGGCTACCCTCCACTCGATAGGAACTGATCCAGAGTCTATGGAATGTTGGAAAATGACTGTCAATGCATCTGCTATTTCCAAGGCCACCTCCTTAAGTACTCTGGGATGCAGTCCATCAGGCCCTGAGGATTTATCGGCCTTCAATCCCATCAATTTCCCCAATACAATTTCTCGACTAATAGGATTTCCCTCAGTTCCTCCTTCTTACAAGATCCTCTGACCCCTTTTATATCCGGAAGGTTGTTTGTGTCCTCCTTAGTGAATACCGAACCAAAGTACTTGTTCAATTGGTCTGCCATTTCTTTGTTCCCCGTTATGACTTCCTCTGATTCTGACTGCAGGGGACCTATGTTTGTCTTTACTAACCTTTTTCTCTTTACATATCTATAGAAGCTTTTGCAATCCGTCTTAATGTTCCCTGCAAGCTTCCTCTCGTACTCTATTTCCCCCGCCCTAATCAAACCCTTTGTCCTCCTCTGCTGAGTTCTAAATTTCTCCCAGTCCCTGGGTTTGCTGCTATTTCTGGCCAATTTGTATGCCACTTCCTTAGCTTTAATACTATCCCTGATTTCCCTTGATAGCCATGGTTGAGCCACCTTCCCTTTTTTATTTTTACATCAGACAGGGATGTACAATTGTTGTAGTTCATCCATGCGGTCTCTAAATGTTTGCCATTGCCCATCCACTGTCAACCCCTTAAGTATCATTCGCCAATCTATCCTAGCTAATTCACGCATCATACCTTCAAAGTTACCCTTCTTTAAGTTCTGGACCATGGTCTCTGAATTAACTGTTTCATTCTCCATCCTAATGTAGAATTCCACCATATTATGGTCACTCTTCCCCAAGGGGCCTTGCACAACGAGATTGCTAATTAATCCCCTCTCATTACACACACCCAGTCTAAGATGGCCTCCCTCCTAGTTGGTTCCTCGACATATTGGTCCAGAAAACCATCCCTTATGCACTCCAGGAAATCCTCCTCCACCGTATTGCTTCCAGTTTGGTTAGCCCAATCTATATGCATATTAAAGTCACCCATGATAACTGCTGCACCTTTATTGCATGCACCCCTCATTTCCTGTTTGATGCCCTCCCCAACATTACTACTACTGTTTGGAGGTCTGAACACAACTCCCACTAACGTTTTTTGCCCTTTGGTGTTCTGCAGCTTTACCCATATAGATTCCACATCATCCAAACTAATGTCCTTCCTAACTATTGCATTAATCTCCTCTTTAACCAGCAATGCTACCCCACCTCTTTTTCCTTTTATTCTATTCTTCCTGAATGTTGAATACCCTTGGATGTTGAGTTTCCAGTCCTGATCATCCTGGAGCCACGTCTCTGTAATCCCAATCACATTATATCTGTTAACATCTATTTGCACAGTTAGTTCATCCACCTTATTAGGTATACTGCTTGCATTAAGACACAAAGCCTTCAGGCTTGTTTTTTTAACACTCTTTGTCCTTTTAGAATTATGATGTAGTGTGGCCCTTTTTGTTTCTTGCCTTTGTTTACTCGGCCTTCCGCTATTGCTTTTTACCTTTCTACCATCTGTTTCTGACTCCATATTACTTCGCCCTGTCTCGCTGCATAGGTTCCCATCCCCCTGCCATATTAGGAGAAGTGTACAAATATGTTATACAGAGGCGCTTGTGATGATGGTAATCGAAAGACTGTTAATACAAGTGCTGTATAATGAAAAGGGAAATTCTGCCTTTCTTGCCTTCTGCTAGCCCAAAAAGTTATTTAAAAAAAGCTGCGAATACTTTAGATGGGAGGACTACTTCTGAACCCATGCGACTGATATGCCACTCCCAGTGGAAGCTCTTCAAATTGTACTGGCAAGCTCCTGATATTTTTGTTGTGCTTATCAGATGTTGGACGTTTGATCTCATCCCCTTATCTGTAAATCTTCAGAGTTGTCTTCCTCAGACACAATTTTTGGTTATTAATACCGTTACATGGTGGATCAGTTTTTTAAATGATTCATTCTGTGGAGGTGGGCATTGCGGACAAGTGTGACACTTATTGCCCATTCCTAGTTGACCCAAGAAGGTGGTGATGGGCCTTTTACTTGAACCGCTGTTAATGATCGGATATACATTTGAATGGCTTGCCATGCCACTTCAGAGGGCAGTTAAGAATCAACTATATTGGTGTGGGACTGAAGTCATGTATAGACCAGACCGGGTAAGGACGGTAGGATTCCTTCCCTAAAGGATGTTACTGAGCCAGTTTGTTTTTTTTACAACAATCTGACAGGCTTCGGGCATCACTTTTATTTCCAGACCTTTTTCAAATGAATTCAAATTCTCAAACTGCCATTCGTCCAGGCCTCTGGATCATTAGTAAGATGACCACCAATGTTCTCGTTAAGCTGCGCGGCTACACGGCCGCACAATGGTCTGGAGGTCCCGCGCAGGTCGCTCACCGGCTTTTTAATGCAAGAAATGCAACGGTTCAAGAAGGCGGCTCACCACCATCTTCTCAAGGGCAATTAGGGATGGGCAATAAATGCTGGCCTTGCCAGCGACACCCACCTCCCAGGAACGAATGAAAAAAAAGCGCGCATGCACGGAAATTTGAATGGGTCTCGCAGCCAGTTAAAGGAACCGTGCACCCTCCCCCCCCAAAATAGAGGGAATATTGATAACCATTGCACTAACATACCCTACAACTATCTAGTGCGGATATAGGATTTATGGGGTAAAAAATTCACTCTGCCCCCTGCTGGTACATACTGGGAATGCATATCAGAAAATTGCACTCTTCCCGCCTGTATCTTGCAGCCATTGAAGGAGAATCATGGGCTGGGAATTTGCAATTTCTCAGCATGTGGTCCTAAAATATGCCTGGAGTGGACACAGTGAAATTTTTAATGTGTGATGGAAGAAGAACACTGCAATGCTTCAATCAAGAACATTTCTGTGTTGTACTCTGCATTTTCCATATCTCCAAACATGGAAAAGGTGCTGTTTTATTTTGTAACTGGAGCTAAGATGGAGAAACCTTTTTTTCTCCTTGCTGGATTTCAGAGTGAGACCAGAGCCAGGTTGTCTATGGGAAAACATGACAATCAATATAGCTGGTAATTAGGAAAGCAAGGGGAGTGATGGTCCTGTGCAAAGTATTCATTAGTTAAGCAAGTCCCCTTTCTCTCAGATATGGCATTTTGGTTCAAAGAGATAGAGTTCGATTGTTCATGCTTAACACCTACAGTAATCGTAATTACATACGTAATGTGATCATCAAATCATCCTGCTTTAGCATCATAGGAACAGGATTCGGCCATTTAGCCCTTCGAGCCTGTTTCGCCATTCCTTGAGATCGTGGCTGATCTGTGACCTAATGCCGCCATTTAGAAGGTACTCTGATCTTATCCTTTTTAGTCCCAAAGTGGATCTCACATTTGCCTACATTGAAATCATTTGCCACAGTTTTGCCCACTCACTGAATCTATTACTTTCACTTTGTAATTTTATGCTTCCATCGACACCGCTTACAATGCTGCCTATTTTTGTGTCATTGGCAAATTTAGATATGTGGCTCTCTATCCCATCATCTAAGTCATTAATAAATACAGTGAATAGTTGAGGCCCCAACACAGATCCCTGCGGGATGCCACTAGTCACAAAATGCCAATTTGAGTACCTACCCATTATCCCTATTCTCTGTCTCCTGCCACTCAGCCAATTTCCTAACCAGGTCAATAACTTGCACAATTCCATGAGCTAAAACTTTAGCTAACGGTCTCTTATGAGGGACTTTATCAAATGCTTTCTGGAAGTCCATATAAATAACTTCCATAGACATTCATCTGTCCACCACTTCAGTCACCTCTTCAAAAAATTCAATCATATTCGCCAGGCATGACCTACCTTTCACAAATCCATGCTGGCTCTCACTGATCAGCTGAAAGTTTTCAAGGTGTTCAGACACCCTATCCTTAATTATAGACTCTCGTAATTTCCAGACAACACTTGTTAGGCTAACTGCTCTATAATCAAAGTAAGGAGAGACTTATATTTGACGAACAACCCAGCAGTCTGCAGTGTCCTACATTATCCTTCCATTATACTTGTTGGGGAAGGAATAGGAACACCTTCAGGAATCATTTCCCACAGAATTTTCAATCAGAGACTATTACTAAAATGTTATTGGAAAATTGCTAAAGATTGGGATTTTTTAATTATTTTGAAAAGATTACTGTAAACATAAGAACATAAGAAAAAGGAGCAGGAGTAGGCCATTTGGCCCCTCGAGCCAGCTCCGCCATTCAATAGGATCTTGGCTGATCGATCATTGACTCAGCTCCACATCCCTGCCTGCTACCCATAATCCTTTACTCCCTTCCCTTATCGCTCAAAAATCTGTCTATCTCCGTCTTAAATATATTCAATGACCCAGCCTCCACAGCTCTCTGGGGCAGAGAATTCCATAGGTTTACAACCCGTTGAGAGAAGAAATTTCTCCTTATCAGTTTTATGCCCCCTAGTTTTAGTTTCCCCTATGAGTGGAAATATTCTCTCTGCATCCACCTTATCAAGCCCCCTCATTATCTTATAAGTTTCAATAAGATGTACAGTGTAAAGGAAGTATTGCACTGCTGCTCTCTGGTTGTATTTTTTCCTTCTGTGTAATTATCTTATGTATAAATAAATCTGACAAACCTGTTAGCCAAAACTTAATAGTCTGATGGAGTGTTATTTACCCCCTTCCAAAATGAAAGGAGAATATAGTGGGCCGACTAACTCTATATAATGGGATAAGTGTTAATTCTGTGATGCAGGCTATTACTTCAGAACATACTTAAGGATGTGCATTCTGGTTCATAGAAGATGAAAATCTGCTGAAGAAAATTAGCTCTTTGCATGGAATCGGCTAAAAGTGTTGAGAGAGAGCCTGAGATTGTAACATTATGGATCTATGACCTTGCACTTTGTAACATCTGGGGCATTTTTCTAACTGTTACATAAGACTTCAAACAATAACTTGGTTTTTAAGGATTTTTGGGAAGCATTTAAAAGTGGATATTATATATGTGTTGAAGTATGTAATATATCATATGGGGCAGGGAATGAGATGTTTTAATATATCATATTAGAGAAAGAACTTACCATAATTTGAGGAGGCAGTGAAAATGGCCTCTTTCTCTCATTTATGATATTATTTCTGTGCTACATCCAACTCTTATCAAGCTGCCAGTTTTGCCAATCTCTGTTGCAATCCATTCCTATATTAGGTTCTTAGTTACAACATTATTTCCGTTATACATTCCATCCACATTCTAAAACCCTCAGTTATAATAGTAACAGCCATGACTCACTACTTTTCTAGCATAAAAAGCTATGGGAGATTTCTGATTGTTCACCCTTCATCATATTACACAAACTCGTGGTTTCTGAGAAGCATTTTGCAATATGGACAGAGTACGCAATGTGTGACAGATGCAGCAAAGACGTGTAGTCCCAATATTTATACTGAAGTGACAGCTTTACATTTCCATTATTGCAAAATCACATTACTGTTAACATGACACTAGACTTGTTTACTCGACTAAAAAATAACACCATAAATGTAAAGCTACAGGACCATAAATCTTTAATTATTGCAGCACTTCATAATACCATAGTGAGATCATGTTTTGAGTCATTAGGAACCCAGAACTGCAGGGGAAAAAAAGATCTCATGTCAAACTGATCAGTTAAGCATTGTGTCTGTAAGCACTCTAGTAATGACTCCACGAGGCAAGGTATTGTACTTGAATTGGGTGACCTTAGTCCATTTATTACAGCTCCTGAGAGAGGGTACAGCATGGTGAACTCCCTTTTATACCTGGTTACCTGTCGTGTACTGGTGACCCCTAGTTCTCCACCAGTTGAGATCTGCTATTTCTGGCCAATTTGTATGCCACTTCCTTGGCTTTAATACTATCCCTGATTTTCCTTGATAGCCACGGTTGAGCCACCTTCACTTTTTTATTTTTACGCCAGACAGGAATGTACAATTGTTGTAGTTCATCCATGCGGTCTCTAAATGTCTGCCATTGCCCATCCACAGTCAACCCCTTCAGTATCATTCGCCAATCTATCCTAGACAATTCACGCATCATACCTTCAAAGTTACCCTTCTTTAAGTTCTGGACCATGGTCTCTGAATTAACTGTTTCATTCTCCATCCTAATGCAGAATTCCACCATATTATGGTCACTCTTCCCCAAGGAGCCTCGCACAACGAGATTGCTAATTAATCCTCTCTCATTACACAACACCCAGTCTAAGATGGCCTCCCCCCTAGTTGGTTCCTCGACATATTGGTCTAGAAAACCATCCCTTATGCACTCCAGGAAATCCTCCTCCACCGTATTGCTTCCAGTTTGGTTAGCCCAATCTATGTGCATATTAAAGTCACCCATTATAACTGCTGCACCTTTATTGCATGCACCCCTAATTTCCTGTTTGATGCTCTCCCCAACATCACTACTACTGTTTGGAGGTCTGTACACAACTCCCACTAATGTTTTTTGCCCTTTGGTGTTCTGCAGCTCTACCCATATAGATTCCACATCATCCAACCTAATGTCCTTCCTAACTATTGCATTAATCTCCTCTTTAACCAGCAATGCTACCCCACCTCCTTTTCCTTTTATTCTATTCTTCCTGAATGTTGAATACCCCTGGATGTTGAGTTCCCAGCCCTGATCATCCTGGAGCCACGTCTCTGTAATCCCAATCACATCATATTTGTTAACATCTATTTGCACAGTTATTCATCCACTTTATTATGGATACTCCTTGCATTAAGACACAAAGCCTTCAGGCTTGTTTTTTTAACAACCTTTGTCCTTTTAGAATTTTGCTGTATAGTGGCCCTTTTTGTTCTTTGCCTTGGGTTTCTCTGCCCTCCACTTTTCCTCATCTCCTTTCTCTCTTTTGCTTTTGTCTCCTTTTTGTTTCCCTCTGTCTCCCTGCATTGGTTCCCATCCCCCTGCCATCTTAGTTTAACTCCTCCCCAACAGCACTAGCAAACACTCCCCCTAGGACATTGGTTCTGGTCCTGCCCAGGTGCAGACCGTCTGCTTTGTACTGGTCCCACCTCCCCCAGAACTCACTCAATGCCCAGGAATTTGAATCCCTCCCTGCTGCACCACTGCTCAAGCTACATATTCATCTGCGCTATCCTGCGATTCCTAATCTGACTAGCACGTGGCACTGGTAGCAATCCCGAGATTACTACTTTTGAGGTCCTACTTTTTAATTTAGCTCCTAGCTCCTTAAATTCGTTTCGTAGGGCCTCATCCCTTTTTTTACCTATGTCGTTGGTACCAATGTGCACCACGACAACTGGCTGTTCTCCCTCCCTTTTTAGAATGTCCTGCACCCGCTCCGAGACATCCTTGACCCTTGCACCAGGGAGGCAACATACCATCCTGGAGTCTCGGTTGCGGCCACAGAAACGCCTATCTATTCCCCTTACAATTGAATCCCCTATCACTATCGCTCTCCCACTCTTTTTCCTGCCCTCCTGTGCAACAGAGCCACCCACGGTGCCATGAACTTGACTGCTGCTGCCCTCCCTGATGAGTCATCTCCCTCAACAGTAGTCAAAGCAGTGTATCTGTTTTGCAGAGGGATGACCACAGGGGACCCCTGCACTACCTTCCTTGCACTACTCTTCCTGCTGGACTTCCATTCCCTAGCTGGCTGTGGACCCTTCACCTGCGGTAAGACCAACTCGCTACACGTGCTACTCACATCATTCTCAGCATCGTGGATGCTCCAAAGTGAATCCACCCTCAGCTCCAATTCCGCAACGTGGTCCGTCAGGAGCTGGAGGCGGATACACTTCCCGCAGATGTAGTCGTCAGGGACACCGGAAGTGCCCCTGAGTTCCCACATGGTACAGGAGGAGCATATCATGTGACCGAGCTCCCCTGCCATGACTTAACATTTAGATACACTTAAATTGGCAACAACAATGTTAAAAGTTACTGACTGATATAAAAAAGAAAGAAAAAGAAAGCTACTCACCAATCACCAGCCAATCACTTACCCCCTTGGCTGTGATGTCACCTTTTGATTTCTTTCTACTTGTTTTTTGCTTTCTCTCCCAGCTGGAGCTGCACAAGCTCCGCCTCTCTCCCCGGACTGCCCGACTGCTGAGCCTTTATAGGCTGCTGCCTCTCACCGACTCCCGCCTCTCTCCCCGGACTGCCCGACTGCTGAGCCTTTATAAGCCGCTGCCTCTCGCCAGTACAGCAGTAATCATGGGCGACTTTAATCTACATATTGATTGGGCTAACCTAACTGGTAGCAATGCGGTGGAGGAGGATTTCCTGGAGTGTATTAGGGATGGTTTTCTAAACCAATATGTTGAGGAACCAACCAGAGAGCTGGCCATCCTAGACTGGGTGATGTGTAATGCGAAGGGACTAATTAGCAATCTTGTTCTGCGAGGCCCCTTGGGGAAGAGTGACTATAATATGGTAAAATTCCTTATTAAGATGGAGAGTGACAAAGTTAATTCAGAAACTAGGGTCCTGAACTTACGGAAAGATAACTTTGATGCTATGAGGCGCAAATTGGTTAGATTAGACTGGCAAATGATACTTAAAGGATTGACGGTGGATAGGCAATGGCAAACCTTTGAAGAGCATATGGATGAACTTCAGCAATTGTACATCCCTGTCTTGAGTAAAAATAAAACGGGGAAGGTGGCTCAACTGTGGCTAACAAAGGAAATTAAGGATCGTATTAATTCCAAGGAAGAGGCATACAAATGAACTAGAAAGAGCAGCAAACCGGCGGACTGGGAGAATTTTAGAAATCAGCAGAGGAGGACAAAAGTTTTAATTAAGAGGGGGAAAATAGAGTATGAGAGGAAGCTTGCCGGAAACATAAAAACTGACTGCAAAAGCTTCTATAGATATGTGAAGAGAAAAAGACAAGTGAAGACAAACGTAGGTCCTTTGCAGTCGGATTTGGGTGAATATATAATGGGGAACAAAGAAATGGCAGACCAATTGAACACGTACTTTGATTCTGTCTTCACAAAGGAAGACACAAATAACCTTCCGGATGTACTAGGGGACTGAGGGTCTAGTGAGAAGGAGGAACTGAAGGAAATCCTTATTAGGCGGGAAATTGTGTTGGCGAAATTGACGGAAATGAAGGCTGATAAATCCCCAGGGCCTGATAGTCTACATTCCAGAGTACTTAAGGAAGTGGCCCTAGAAATAGTGGATGCATTGGTGATAATTTTTCAACAGTCTATCGACTCTGGATTGCTAATGTAACGCCACTTTTTTAAAAAGGAGGGAGAGAAAAAACGGGTAATTATAGATATGTGAAGAGAAAAAGACAAGTGAAGACAAACGTAGGTCCTTTGCCTGACATCGATGGTGGGGAAAATGTTGGAATCAGTCATTAAGGATGAAATAGCAGCGCATTTGGAGAGCAGTGATAGGATTGGTCCAAGTCAGCATGGATTTATGAAAGGGAAATCATGCTTGACAA
The DNA here is from genome assembly GCF_044704955.1 of Pristiophorus japonicus. Classification (NCBI taxonomy): domain Eukaryota; kingdom Metazoa; phylum Chordata; class Chondrichthyes; family Pristiophoridae; genus Pristiophorus; species Pristiophorus japonicus. The sequence goes on from NC_091988.1 coordinate 56,870,383, forward strand.
ATCTTCTGGAATTTTTTGAGGATGTAACTAATAGCGTGGACAAGGGAGAACCAGTGGATGTGGTGTATTTGGACTTTCAAAAGGCTTTTGACAAGGTCCCACACAGGAGATTGGTGTGCAAAATCTAAGCACATGGCATTGGGAGTAATGTACTGACGTGGATAGAGAACTGGTTGGCAGACAGGAAGCAGAGAGTCGGGATTAACGGGTCCTTTTCAGAATGGCAGGCAGTGACTAGTAGAGTGCCGCAGGGCTCAGTGCTGGGACCCCAGCTCTTTACAATATATATTAATGATTTAGATGATGGAATTGAGTGTAATATCTCTAAGTTTGCAGATGACACTAAACTTTGGTGGCGGTGTGAGCTGTGAGGAGGACACTAAGAGGCTGCAGGGTGACTTGGACAGGTTAGGTGAATGGCCAAATACATGGCAGATGCAGTATAATGTGGATAAATGTGAGGTTATCCACTTTGGGGGCAAAAACACGAAGGCAGAATACTATTTGAATGGCGGCAGATTAGGAAAAGGGGAGGTGCAGCGAGACCTGGGTGTCATGGTTCATCAGTCATTGAAAGTTGGCATGGAGGTACAGCAGGCGTTGAAGAAGGCAAATGGTATGTTGGCCTTCATAGCAAGGGGATTTGAGTATAGGAGCAGGGAAATCTTGTACAGGGCCTTGGTGAGGCCCCACCTGGAATATTGTGTTCAGTTTTGGTCTCCTAATCTGAGGAAGGACATTCTTGCTATTGAGGGAGTGCAGGGATGGCTGAACTGACATATGAGGAGATACTGGATCAACTGGGCCTTTATGCACTGGAGTTTTGAAGGATGAGAGGGGATCTCATAGAAACATATAAGATTCTGACTGGACTGGACAGGCTAGATGCAGGAAGAATGTTCCCGATGTTGGGGAAGTCCAGAACCAGGGGACACAGTCTTAGGATAAGGGCCAGACCGTTTAGGACTGAGATTGAGGAGAAACTTCTTCACTCAGAGAGTTGTTAATCTGTGGAATTCCCTGCCACAGAGAGTTGTTGATGCCAGTTCATTGGATATATTCAAGAGGGAGTTAGATATGGCCCTTAGGGCTAAAGGGGATCAAGGGGTATGGAGAGAAAGCAGGAAAGGGCTACTGAATGAATGATCAGCCATGATCTTATTGCATGGTGGTGCAGGCTCGAAGGGCCGTATGGCCTACTCCTGCACCTATTTTCTATGTTTCTGTGTTTCTAAATTAGCGCAGGTGACCAAAAACTTGGTCAAAGAGGTAGGTTTTAAGGAGCGTCTTGAAGGAGGAAAGAGAGGTAGAGAGGCGGAGAGGTTTAGGCAGGGAATTCCAGAGCTTGGGGCCTAGGCAACAGAAGCTACGGCCACCAATGGTTGAACGATTATAATCACGAGGACAGAATTAGAGGAGCGCAGATATCTCGGGGTGTTGTGGGGCTGGAGGAGATTACAGAGATAGGGAGGGGCAAAACCATGGAGGGATTTGAAAATAAGAATGGGAAATTTGAAATTGAGGCATTGCTTAACCGGAAGCCAGTGTAGGTCAGCGAGCACATGTGTGATGGGTCAGTGGGACTTGGTACGAATTAGGACACAGGCAGCAGAGATTTGGATCTCCTCAAGTTTACGTAGGGTAGAATGTGGGAGGCCAGCCAGGAATGCGTTGGAATAGTCCAACAAAGGCATGGATGAGGGCTTCAGCAGCGGATGAGCTGAGGCAAGGGCGGAGACTGGCGATGTTATGGAGGTGGAAATAGGCAGTCTTAGTTATGCTGCGGATAAATGTAGAATATATATAGAATAAATATTAACAACAACCCTTATTCCATTGTTCCAAGCACTACAGATTAAAAGGATCGGGAGGCAAAGAAATGGGGCAGGATTTTCGGCTTTGATGTTTTTGGGGCGGTAAAGACGGCGGGGCGGGAAAGTTAGCGGCCGGGAACAGTTTGCGCTTAAGTAAGTAAAATTGGGCAGCTGGGCCCTGAGTAACAAAAACATTCCCAAAACATTGCCCACGCCACCACAAGATAAATCACAAACAAATTCAAAGAAAAAACAATTACACTTACCTTAGGAGTCCATTACTTACCTCTTTGCTGTCTGAATCGTTGGACTGCCTGATTTCCCAGGCATTCATTGCGGCCAGGCTTCGGGGAGTACGGGTCGGGCTGAAGTTTAAACTCGCGCCGGTGTCGCAATCAGGGGCTTTGCACACCGGGCGCAGTTCTTCCCGACGGTGCTGCTTCGCGCCACCACTAAACCGGACCTGAGTATTGCTGCGGGGCGCTGGAGGCTGCCCGCCCGGCCAAACCATCTCACCGGTGCCATTGCCGCTGCTCCAGGGCGAAAAACGGACGCTGAAGACCTGACAATCCAGCCCCTAGGATTATTGGTTTGTGTCATCATACTGGTCCAGTGTGCTTTGTAAAAACTAAACAGCTGGAAATATTATACATTTTTATTCCATGGGCGTTGTGCACAGTTTTGATTTAATTAACAAGATAATTCATCCCCCCCCCCCCCATGCTGCTGGCTTAGTAACCTGATGTAGTACTGAGCTATTCAGACCAAAAGATTGCAGATCATCACCAAGAAAGAAAGGCTTGCATTTTTCGAGCACCTTTCACAACCTCAGGACTTCCCAAAGCGCTTTACAGCCAATGAAGTACTTTTTGAAATGTACTCACTGTTGTAATGTAGGAAACCTTCATCGTCACTGGGTCAAAATCCTGAACTCCATCCGTAACAGCTCTGTGATATTACCCAGGACTGCAGTGGTTCAAAAGGGCGGCTCACCAACACCTTCTCAAGGGCAATTAGGGATGGGCAATAAATGCCGGCCTTGCCAGCAATGCCCACATACCGTGAATGAATAATAAAAAAAACGCGGCAGCCAATTTACACACAGCAAGCTGCCACTAAACAGCAATGTGATAATGACCAGATAATCATTGGTGATGTTGATTGAGGGATAAATATTGGCCCAGACACCAGGGATAACTCCCCTGCTTCTCTTCGAAACAGTACCATGAGATCTTTTATGTATACCTGAGAGAGCAGACAGGGCCTCAGTTTAACGTCACATCGAAAGACGGCACCTCTGACAGTCGAGAATTTTTGTGCTCAAGTTTCTGGAGTGGGATTTGAATAAACAACCATCTGACGCAGAGGTGGGAATAATACCAACTGAGCTGCCGCTGAATGATCTCAGCTAAGTTAGCGAAAGGAGGCACTGCATATTTTGTGTGTGGATGACCTGAACTGGGCGAGGGGAATAAGCCATAATTCTCACTCCTGACCGCTATCCAGTGACTTCTACTGGTAAGTGCGTGTGTGTGGGCATTGCTTGAGGATAGAATCAGGCTTAACTATGCTATTAAATAATATTCTCCAGTGAAAGATCTCCACTTTCAATCTTCTTGATGCAGTCCTCCTTGAACTGGGAGGTGTTCTAGGTGGAGACCTCATTATATATGAAGTCAATGCTACTCTGTATTGCCTGCATGGATACATTCTCCACTGGATGTCAAGGCTACTCCGCTGAATATTTTCTGTTGTTTTCTTTCCTGTTTTTTTCAACTGAATGTTCTGTTATCATGAGACGCTCCACGATAGAAGACAGCCAAGAATTTGCAGTTCTCACTTACAGAGAAGTAGCCACACTCGAATGGTACAGATGGGATTGGAATCAGGTTCTGAATGGAAGTCCCACACGTGTATCACTAGAGCTAATAATTGTGTGAATAGGGTTCATGGAGATTTTAATTATTCACACATTGATTGAGACGGCGAGAAAAGGGAATGGCATTCCTGAGATGTGCACAGGACTTCTTCCTCGAGGAATATGTTCATATGTCTACAAAGATAGCTATATAACAGGCAGCTAATCTAATACTGCCCATTTTACAATGTCGGCAAAAGTTAAAATTTACTGGCATAGAGTGAACAGAAGAAATAGGAGCAGAAGTAGGCCATTTGCCCCACTCGAGCCTGCTCTGCCATTCAATGAGATCATGGCTGATCTTCTACCTCAACTCCACTTGCCTGCACTATCTCCATATCCCTTGATTCCCTTAATATTCAAAAATCTATCGATCTCTGTCTTGAGTATACTCAACGACTGAGCTTCCACAGCCCTCTGGAGCAGAGAATTCCAAAGATTCACAACTCTCTAAGTGAAAAAATGTCTCCTCATCTCAGTCCTAAATGGCCGACCCCTTATATTGAGACTGTGACCTCTGGTTCTAGACTCCCCAGCCAGGGGAAGCATCTACCCTGTCAAGCCCTGTAAGAATTTTGTACGTTTCAATGAGATCACCTCTCATTCTTCTAAACTCTAGAGAATATAGGCGTAGTCTACTCAATCTCTCCTCATAGGACAATCTCCCCATCCCAGGAATCAGCCTGGTAGTCTGGTGAAACTTCATGCACTCCCTCTATGGCAAGTATATTCTTCCTTAGGTAAGGAGACCAAAACTGTACACAGTACTCCAGGTGTGGTCTCACCAGGGCACTGCAATTGCAGTAAGACGTCTTTACTCTTATACTCAAATCCTCTTGTAATAAAGGCCAACATACCATTTGCTTTCTTAATTGATTGCTGTGCCTGCATGTTAACTTTCAGTGATTCGTGTTCAAGGACACCCAGTGCCCTCTGAACATCAACATTTCCCAATCTCTCACAATTTAAAAAATACTCTGCTTTTCTATTTTTCCGACCAAAGTGGATAACTTCACAATTCTCCACATTATCTTCAATTTGCCATGTGCTTGCCCACTCACTTAGCCTGTCTATATCCCCTTGAAGCCTTTTTGTGTCCTCCTCACAACTGTTGTGTTGTGTTACTTTGTTTGTTGTTTTGCTTTCATTGGAAGGCTTTTTTTTAGGGACACCCGATTGATAGTGGCCTTGTAGTCACCACAGATCCTGACAGAACCATCCGCTTTTAGGACGGGAACAATGGGGCTCGCCCAGTCGCTGAATTCAACGGGCAAGATGATGCCCTCTCTCAGCAAACGGTCCAAATCACTCTCAATTTTCTCCCGCATCACATACGGCACCGCTCTGGCTTTGTGGTGCACTGGTCTGGCGTCCGGGGTGATGCGTATCACTACTTTGGTACCTTTGAACATCCCGACGCCAGGTTGGAATAGTGACTCAAATTGTTGTAGGACTTCTGAGCATGAACTTCGTTCCACAGATGACATTGCGTGCACATCCCCCCATTTCCAGTTCATCTCAGCTAACCAGCTCCTTGCCAACAGTGCGGGACCATTGCCCGGGACAATCCAGAGCGGCAGCCGGTTCACTGATCCATTGTGTGTGACTGCCAACATTGCACTGCCTAGTACTGGAATGATTTCTTTGGTATACGTCCGTAGTTGTGTCTCAATGCATTCTAGTTTGGGTCTACTGGCTTTGTGTGGCCATAGCTTTTCGAATTGTTGAACGCTCGTGAGTGACTGGCTGACCCCTGTGTCCAGCTCCATGCATACAGGGATGCCATTTAATAAAACCTTCATCATCATTGGTGGCGTTTTGGTATATGAGCTGTGAATGTTTGCCACATGAACCCGCTGAACTTCAGCGTCCGTGGATTTGCCCCAAGAGTCATCCTGCATCACAGACCCCTCTTCTGGACCATCCACCTTGTAAGTTAGCCTGGTTACAGGCTTCCTGCACATTCGAGCTAAATGGCCACTGAGGTTGCAATTTCTGCAGACGAATTGTTGAAACCTGCAAGTCCTGGCAGAGTGTTTGCCCCCACACCTCCAGCATGAGCTGAGATTCCCATTGTTGTGAACAAAGGAGATATGACCTGGCATTCCTCACTGATTATCCCTTTGACTGCCCTTGAGTACCCTGTTAGTGGGTGTCAATGGCCCCATCCCGGACCGCATTGTCCACTGTGATGTCGTAAATGTCCGTTCAGCCTGCCATTGTCTCTGTTGAAAACCTGCTCTGGGGTCTATTACTGTCTGGGGTGCGTCGAACTGCCCTTGCCTGCCTGTGGGGCTCTGAGTCACATTTATCATATTGAGTCCTTGATCCCCCGTCGCGTTGGAGGCAGAATTGTGCGCATATATTATTTTGGTTTCCTCCTCCCCCGCCATGAAAGTCTGAGCCATCAACGCCGCCGCTTCCAAAGTCAAGTCCTTGGTCTCAATTAACTTTCGGAAAATCCCCGCATGACCGTTGCCCTCAATAAAGAAATTCCTTAACATCTCCCCCCTGCAGGCATCTGTGAACTTACAGAGGCTGGCCAAACGCCGGAGGTCTGCAACGAAGTCCGGCATGCTCTGTCCTTCACGACGGTGGGTATAGAATCTGTGTAGGGCCATGTGTATGCTGCTCGCCAGTTTGAGGTGCTCACCGATTAGTTTGCTGAGCTCTTCAAAGGTTTTGTCCGCCGGCTTTTTGGGTGCTAGTAGATCCTTCATGAGCGTGTAAGTCTTAGGTCCGCAGCTGGTCAGCAGATGTGCTCTTCGCTTGTCAGCCGCTGCATCCCCCAGCCATTCTTTCGTGACAAAGTTTTGCTGCAGCCTCTCAATGAAATCGTCCCAGTCCTCACCAACACAGTACCATTCCTCTGTGCTACCGGTGGCCATTCTCTTGGGTCGTTGATTTCTGTTTCTTGTCGCCAATGTAAAGTTCTTACTCAATGGCACAAAACCCACACGAGGCACATTCTATGGACAAGGTCACTCTATGATCTGAACCTTTATTCACAGGATCAAGAAGTGATGACCCTGCTTGGGACCTCCCTTTATATACCTAGATGACCAGGTAAGGAGTGTCTCCCCAAGTTCACCCCCTGTGGTCAAGGTGTGCATTGCTTAAGTATATACAGTATTGCAGTGGTGTTACATAGAGGTTACATACATGACACTAGGGACTTAAAAGAAGTGGCTGCAGAGATAGTGGATGCATTGGTTGTAATGTACCAAAATTCCCTGGATTCTGGGGTGGTCCCAGTGGGTTGGAAAACCTCAAATGTAATACCCCTATTTAAAAAAAGGAGCAGACAAAAAGCAGGAAACTACAGACCAGTTAGCCTAACATCTGTTGGGAAAGTGCTGGAGTCCATTATTAAGGAAGCAGTAGCGGGACATTTGGAAAAGCATGATTCAATCAAGCAGAGTCAGCATGGTTTTATGAAAGGGAAATCATGTTTGACAAATTTGCTGGAGTTCTTTGAGGATGTAATAAGCAGGGTGGATAAAGGGGGAACCAGTGGATGTGGTGTATTTGGATTTCCAGAAGGCATTCGATAAGATGCCACTTATCGAAGGTTACTGCACAAGATAAAAGTTCACGGGCTTGGGTGTAATATATTAGCATGATAGAGGATTGGCTAACTAACAGAAAGCAGAGAGTCGGGATAAATGGGACATTTTACGGTTGGCAAACTATTTACAATCTATATTAATGACTTGGATGAAGGGACCGAGTGTAATGTAGCCAAGTTTGCTGATGATACAAAGGTGGGTGGGAAAGCAAATTGTGAGGAGGACACAAAAATCTGCAAAGGGATATAGGGCTAGATTTTACACTTTTGTGTAAAATGGGCGTTATTTCCGGCATGGGCGGTAAAAATGGGTTTTGAGATTGTCGGCTTCTCGCCCATTCTCAAAGCACCTAGTCTCCATTTTTGAAATTGGGCGTTACCGCGAGCGATATGAAATGGGTGGTAGCGTTAAATCTCGCTGATCTTCTGCCGTAAAGTGTCGCTGTCCTTAGCAACAGCATGGCAACGCTCAATTCCCGTGATTCAGGAGGTCAAGGGTCATCATGACATGCGCAGAAGAGGAGACTGAGAGAGAGGGAGCTGAAAGGGACTGAAAACATGTGTCGCTGGTGTGTGTGCTTGTTTGGCTGTTGTGGGAGGCATGAGGGAGATTCACCAGCAGCAAAAAGCCTACTAAGCACTAAGAACGTAGTTGGCACCGAGTTTTTGACCAACAAATAATATATAACATGGAAGGGATGGTGGAGGCCCTGGCGCCAGTAATCAGGAGCACTGGTGGCAGGGGGCTCCCAGTGGTCCCGGAGCATGGCATTGCACCCCAAGTGCCAAACCCCCATTGCCAACCAAACATGAGAGCCAGGAGCGCCATCTTGCTTCTGGCGCGGAGCACGTTCCCACCTCGGGACCGTCCTCTCCCGTATCTGTCCAAGCAGCGGTTTGGCCGTCATCCCCCCCCGCCCCAATGAAGCATCACCTGAGGAGCTCCTCGGCCAGGTGGCTTGGAGTCAGGAGGGGAAGGAGAAGGGGTAGAGGTGGGGATGAGAAGCGTGGGGGGGGGGGGGAGGGAGCGGGGGGCAGGGGGCGGGGGGGAGGGTTGTTTTTTACAGAAACACTGATGATTTGAGACAACTGTTCAGTTTAAATATTTTTTATTTAACAAAACCTTGTTGCGCATTGGCTCAGATTACACTCTAGTGATTCTTTTACATCAAAGGGTATAATTACACTTAACTTCAATCAACTTAAACTTTAACTGTTACCAAGGTGATGCCCACCATTGATGTATGACCTGCACACTCCCAGCAGTGTGTCAGCCTGGTAAATAATACCAACTTTCTTTCAGGCAAAGCGATCATTGATGAGCTCCTGATGTAAGGCTCTTGCAGCTATCATGCCACCATGGGCCCTTTCATGTGGTCTACAGGTGGGTGAGGGCAAGGCTTCAGCATCAGCCTGATTGTCTGGGCTGATGTCAGCATCCGCCTCCTCATCCTCCTCTTCCTCTCTCTGGTGAGATGGACTGTCAGACTCATCAGGCAATTCTTGTCCCCTCCTGATAGCCAAGTTGTGCAGCATGGAGCACACCATCATGAATTAAGCTACCTGTTCAGAGTGGCATTGGAGCTCACCTTTAAAGTCCAGAAATCTAAAGTGCTGCTTAAACATAGAAACATAGAAAATAGGTGCAGGAGTAGGCCATTCGGCCCTTCGAGCCTGCACTACCATTCAATAAGATCATGGCTGATTATTCCTTCAGTACCCCGTTCCTGCTTTCTCTCCATACCCCTTGATCCCTTTAGCCATTTAAACACTCCAATGGTTTTCTCCACGATATTGCAAGTGGCTCTGTGGCTCTCATTGTATCGCCTCTCGGCTTTGGTGTGGGTGTCATGCAGGGGGGGGTCATCAGCCAGGTGGCGAGGCCATATCCTTTGTCACCAAGCATCCAGCATTGACCTTGTGGCTGATTGTTAAAAAAGCCAGATACAGTGCTCTCACGCAGGATGTGAGCATCATGGATGCTGCCTGGAAATTTAGCATTCACTGCTATAATAATTTGCTGGTGGTCGACAACGAGTTAGACATTCAGGGAATGGAATCCCTTGCGGTTCCTGAAAACCTCAGTATCCTGAAAAGGTGCCCGCATCGCGATTGCGTACAGTCTTTGCTCCCTGCACCTTAGGGAAGTTTGCAATTCTGAAGAATCCTAAAGCCCTCTCACTTTGTGCCTCCCTGGTCATAGGGAATCTGATCAAGTCCCTCCTGCATGTGTACAGGGCTTCAGTGACCTGTCTAATGCAGAAATGTGTGGCATGCTGAGACAGACTGCAAATGTCGCCAGCTGAGGCCTGAAAAGAACCCGACGCTTAGAAAGACAGTGCCGCGGTGACTTTGACCTGATGGTGCTGGCAGGCTGCAGATCTCCCTTTATGAGCTGGCATACCTCAGTGATAACCTCTTTGTGGAAGCGCAGTCTCCGAAGGCAGGTGGTGTCGGGCAAGTTGAGGTAAGACCGCTTGTCCCTGTATCTGCGGGGGGTGTAATGTCTGGTCCTCCTCATCAGTCTGGCACATCTTACATTAGGCACATAATGCTGTGGAGCGTACCTTCAGCCATCTCGAGTCTGCAGCATGTAATTATTCATCAAGAGAAGGTGAGAAATGACAGGCCCCATTGCAATAGCTCTCTGTTTTCCACCGATTGGTCACAAGCAATGAATGTCCTGACGAAGACACCTATTAAATTCCAATCGGTCACAGTATGGTCACGATGTTTGTACAGATGTTCACATCAATTCTAATGACCTCCACATCCGAACTCCCCCACAGTTGAAGCACAGCAGCCTTTTAAAGGATGTGACATGTGATGTAAACCATGATGTCCATAATGCTGTGATTAGTTCCGGTTCGTTCCACTTTTTTTTGGCGCGCGATATTGTGGGGGATATGTGTGCTAGGTGGTGAAAGTGACGCTGGGCGATCTCATGGCCGCTAGTTTCGGAAAATATGATCTTTACGACAAAATAAAATGGACGGGCGGTATTATTGAATCTCGGCGTTAATTCCGTGTGGAAACTAACGCTGGGCGATATTATGAGTGTTGATTTCACCCATTCTGATGATTCCGGCCCAAAAAAGTGGGCAGGCGGTATTATTTTTTCCCGGCGTTACGCACATGAGGAAAGTAATGCTCGGCGATAAGTTTCCGAAAAATGCCCGTCAGTTTCCATTTTGTGGCTAAATGGGTGATATATGGGCATTATACGTCATTTCAGCAGTAAAATGGACATTAAGTGGGCATTAAGTATGGAAAAAATGTGTAAAATCTAGCCCATAGACAGGCTAAGTAAGTGGGCAAAAATTTGGCAGATGGAGTATAATGTGGGAAAATGTGACGTTATCCACTTTGGTAGAAATAATAGAAAAGCAAATTATAATTTAAATGGAGAAAACTTGCAAAGTGCTGCAGTACAGAGGGACCTGGGGTCCTTGTGCATGAAACACAAAAAGTTAGTATGCAGGTACAGCAAGTAATCAGGAAGGCAAATGGAATGTTGGCCTTTATTGCAAAGGGGATAGAGTTTTAAAGCAGAGAAGTCCTGCTACAACTGTACAGGGTATTGGTAAGGCCACATCTGAAGTACTGCGTATAGTTTTGGTCTCCATATTTAAGGAAGGATATACTTGATTTGGAGGCTGTTCAGAGAAGGTTCATTAGGTTGATTCCGGAGATGAGGAGGTTGACTTATGAGGATAGATTGAGTAGGTTGGGCCTACGCATATTGGAGTTCAGAAGAATAAATCTTATTGAAACTTATAAGATAAAGAGGGGGCTCGACAAGGTGGATGCAGAGAGGATATTTCCACTCATAGGGGAAACTAAGACTAGGAGACATAATCTCAGAATAAGTGGCCGCCCATTTAAAACTGAGATGAGGAGAAATTTCTTCTCATAGGGTTGTAAATCTATGGAATTCTCTGCCCCAGACAGCTGTGGAGGCTGGGTCATTGAATATATTTAAGACGGAGATAGACAGATTTTTGAGCGATAAGGGAGCAAAGGGTTATGCGGAGTGGGCAGGGAAGTGGAGCTGAGTCCATGATCAATCAGCCATGATCTTATTGAATGGTGGAGCAGACTCGAGGGGCCAAATGGCCAACTCCTGCTCCTATTATGTTCTTATGTTCTTATCATAGGCAGTCCCTCGTATTGAGAATGACTTTCTTCCATGCCAAAAAGGGATGAGTTCACAGGTGTTTCAATGAAGGACCTAATATTCCAGGTCCCGAACTACATGTTGAAGGTTGGAAGATGCCCGTGTGGTGCACACCAGCCACCACACAGGCTAGACAGAGCTAGGTCTTGGTCCAGTGGCAAGGATTAACCAAGACGACTGGAGACTGCTCTGATGTACGGACAGAATGCGCACACATATTGCAGTGTGGGCTGACCCATGCTGCCCTGGGCCCTCGCCTCTTCGGTGCGGCGACCCCGACCTGCAAGGACCATCAGCAGGTCGAGACCTTCAAATGAGCAGCATGGAGCATACCACTTCAAGGTACAGCGCGCGCTGGAGAGCGATAGCTGTGAAGAGGGAGACTGGATTGGACGTCACTATAATCCAGGTCGTTGATTGGAGCGTGGGCAGTTACAGCAGGAGCGAGGTTGGGGCGGAGGAGTGGCGAGTGATCGTGGAGCGACGTGATCGGGGCCCAGGAGAGGCGTGAGTATAGTGTGCACAGTTTTGAGGACTGTGCAACCCGGATCTTCACAGTTAAGGCAATACGCACTCTAGCTCTGAGGCTGAGCAACCATAAACAAAACTACTTTCAACAGTTTAGAATGAGATGGAAATATTTCCAAATACTTTTCATGGAGCCAAAATGTTAATTTCTTTAAAATAATGAATGTTCATATTTTCTAATTAAGGCAGCGATATCACCACTGCAACAAAAGAACTCAAAGACAATCCGTAATTGTTGTGATTTTAGGCAGTGGGTTCTGCAATTTCATATTTACCTAATCACATTGCCACTTCAGAAGTAAATGGTACCTCGGGTCGCCCTTTTGAGAAGAAATGTTAGTGAAACCCATGGAACTATACAGCCTCACTGCAACAAATATTTTTGAATCTATGCCAATAAAATTAATTGATACCATTACCAATTGCAACAGTCAAGTTCCTTCGCTACTTAATATTCATGTTGTTATCCAGTGTAGTCTGTTTGTGTGAAGAAACACTCAATTCCATTTTAAGAGCAAGTACTTTACTGCAGTTGTCATCTGTTCATTACAATTCAGTATTATTATTACTAATAATAATAATAATAATAATAATGCTCGGACACGTGTTGTACTATGTGGGAAGTCAGGGACACTTCCAGTCCCTGACGACTACATATGCGGGAAGTGTATCCAGCTGCAGCTCCTAACAAACCGCATTGCAGCACTGGAGCTGCGGGTGGATGCACTCTGAAGCACCCACGATGCTGAGAATGACGTGAATAGCACGTTTAGTGAGTTGGTCTTACTGCACGTAAAGGTTATACAGCCAGATAGGGGATGGGCGACCAACAGGAAGAGCAGCGGAAGGAAGGTAGTGCAGGGGTCCCCTGCGGTCATCCCCCTGCAAAACAGATACACCGCTTTGGGTACCGTTGAGGGAGATGACTCACCAGGGGAGGGCAGCAGCAGCCAAGTCCATGGTACTGTGGGTGGCTCTGCTGCACAGGAGCGCAGGAAAAAGAATGGGAGAGCTATAGTGATAGGGGATTCTATTGTAAGGGGAATAGATAGACGTTTCTGCGGCTGCAATCGAGACTCCAGGATAGTATGTTGCGTCCCTGGTGCAAGGGTCAAGGATATCTCGGAGCGGGTGCTGGACATTTTGAAGGGGGAGGGTAAACAGCCAGTTGTCGTGGTGCATACAGGTACCAACAATATAGGTAAAAAACGGGATGAGGTCCTACAAGATGAATTTAGGGAGCTAGGAGCTAAATTAAAAAGTAGGACCTCAAAAGTAGTAATCTCAGGATTGCTACCAGTGCCACGTGCTAGTCAGAGTAGGAATCGCAGGATAGCTCAGATGAATACATGGCTTGAGGAGTGGTGCACAAGGGAGGGATTCAAATTTCTTGGACATTGGAACCAGTTCTGAGGGAGATGGGACCAGTACAAAGCGGACCGTCTGCACCTGGGCAGGACCGGAACCAATGTCCTAGGGGGAGTGTTTGCTAGTGCTGTTGGGGAGAGGTTAAACTAATATGGCAGGGGGATGGGAACCTCTGTAGGGAGACAGAGGGAAGTAGAATGAGGACAGAAGCAAAAGATAGAAAGTAAAAGTGGACGGCAGAGAAACCCAAGGCAAAAAGCAAAAAAGGCCACATTACAGCAAAATCCTAAAGGGGCAAAGGGTGTTAAAAAGATAAGCCTGAAGGCTCTGAGCCTCATTGCAAGGAATATTTGGAATAAGATGGATGAATTAACTGTGCAGATAGCAGTTAACGAATATGATGTAATTGGCATCACGGAGACATGGCTCCAGGGTGACCAAAGCTGGGAACTCAACATCCAGGGGTATTCAACATTTAGGAAGGATAGACAGAAAAGAAAAGGAGGTAGGGTGGCGTTGCTGGTTATGGAAGAAATTAATGCAATAGTAAGGAAGGACATTAGCTTGGATGATGTGGAATCTGTATGGATGGAGCTACAGAATACCAAAGGGCAGAAAACGCTAGTGTGAGTTGTGTACAGACCACCAAACCGTAGTAATGAGGATGGGGACAGCATCAAACAAGAAATTAGGGATGCGTGCAATAAAGGTACAGCAGTTATCATGGGCGACTTTAATCTACATATTGACTGGGCTAACCAAACTGGTAGCAATGTGGCGGAGGAGGATTTCCTAGAGCTTATTAGGGGTGGTTTTCTGTTGAGGAACCAACTAGAGGGCTGGCCATCCTAGACTGGGTGATGTGTAATGAGAAAGGACTAATTAACAATCTTGTTGCGCGAGGCCCCTTGGGGAAGAGTGACCATAATATGGTGGGATTCTTTATTAAGATGGAGAGTGACACAGTTAATTCAGAGACTAGGATCCTGAACTTGGGGAAAGGTAACTTCGATGATATGAGAGGCCTATCCACCGTCAACCCTTGAAGTATCACTTGCCAGTCTATTCTAGCCAAGTCATGGCAAACATTTAAATATCACATGGATGAACTTCAACAATTGTACATCCCTGTCTGGAGTAAAAATAAAATGGGGGAGGTGACTCAACCGTGGCTAACAAGGGAAATTAAGGAGAGTGTTAAATCTAAGGAAGAGGCATATAAATTGGCCAGAAAAAGCAGCAAACCGTAGAATTGGGAGAATTTTGTAATACAGCAGAGGAGGACAAAGGGTTTAATTAGGAGGGGGAAAATAGATTATGAGAGGAAGCTTGCTGGGAACATAAAAACTGTCTGCAAAAGCTTCTATAGATATGTGAAGAGAAAAAGATTAGTGAAAACAAGCGTAGGTCCCTTGCAGTCAGATTCAGGTGAATTTATAATGGGGAACAAAGAAATGGCGGACCAATTAAACAAATACTTTGGATCTGTTTTCACGAAGGAAGACACAAATAACCTTCCGGAAATACTAGGAGACCGAGGGTCTAGTGAGAAGGAGGAACTGAAGGATATCCTTATAAAGCGGGAAATTGTGTTAGGGAAATTGATGGGATTGAAAGCCGATAAATCCCCTGGACCTGATAGCCTGCATCCCAGAGTACTTAAGGAAGTGGCTGTAGAAATAGTGGATGCATTGGTGATCATTTTCCAACAGTCTATCGACTCTGGATCAGTTCCTATGGACTGGAGGGTAGCTAATGTAACACCACTGTTTAAGAAAGGAGGGAGAGAGAAAACGGGTAATTATAGACCAGTTAGCCTGACATCAGTAGTGGGGAAGATGTTGGAATCAATTATTAAAGATGAAATAGCAGCGCATTTGAAAAGCAGTGACAGGATCGGTCCAAGTCAGCATGGATTTATAAAAGGGAAATCATGCTTGACGAATCTTCTGGAATTTTTTGAGGATGTAACTGGTAAGAGTGGACAAGGGCAAACCAGTGGATGTGATATATTTGGACTTTCAAAAGGCTTTTGACAAGGTCCCACACAAGAGATTGGTGTGCAAAATCAAAGCACATGGTATTGGGGGTAATGTACTGATGTGGATAGAGAACTAGTTGGCAGACAGGAAGCAGAGAGTCGGGATAAATGGGTCCTTTTCAGAATGGCAGGCAGTGACTCGTGGAGTACCGCAGGGTTCAGTGCTGGGACCCCAGCTCTTTACAATATACATTAATGATTTAGATGAAGGGATTGAGTGTAATATCTCCAAGTTTATAGATGACACTAAACTGGGTGGCGGTGTGAGCTGTGAGGAGGACGCTAATAGGCTGCAGGGTGACTTGGACAGGTTAGGTGAGTGCCAAATGCATGGCAGATGCAGTATAATGTGAATAAATGTGAGGTTATCCATTTTGGGGGCAAAAATACGAAGGCAGAATATTATCTGAATGGCGGCAGATTAGGAAAGGGGGAGATGCAATGAGACCTGGATGTCATGGTTCATCAGTCATTTAAAGTTGGCATGCAGGTACAACAGGCGATGAAGAAGGCAAATGGTATGTTGGCCTTATTAGCTAGAGGATTTGAGTGTCGGAGCAGGGAGGTCTTACTGCAGTTGTACAGGGCCTTGGTGAGGCCTCACCTGGAATATTGTGTTCAGTTTTGGTCTCCTAATCTGAGGAAGGACGTTCTTGCTATTGAGGGAGCGCAGCGAAGGTTCACCAGACTGATTCCCGGGATGGCGGGACTGACATATGAGGAGAGACTGGATTGACTGGGCCTTTATACACTGGAGTTTAGAAGGATGAGAGGGGATCTCATAGAAACTTACAAGATTCTGCCGGGACTGGACAGGTTAGATGCGGGAAGAATGTTCCCGATGTTGGGGAAGTCCAGAACCAGGGGACACAGTCTTAGGATAAGTGGTAGGCCATTTAGGACTGAGATGAGGAGAAACTTCTTCATCTAGAGAGTTGTTAACCTGCAGAATTCCCTACCGGAGAGAGTTGTTGATGCCATTTCATTGGATATATTCAAGAGGGAGTTAGATATGGCCCTTACGGCTAAAGGGATCAAGGGGTATGGAGAGAAAGCAGGAAAGGGGTACTAAGGGAATGATCAGCCATGATCTTATTGAATGGTGGTGCAGGTTCGAAGGGCCGAATGGCCTGCTCCTGCACCTATTTTCTATGTTTCCATGGCCCCAAGTTTCCACACGCTACAAAACGGGCGCCCCTCCAAGCTGGGCGCCCATTTTTCGCGCCGAAAACGGCGCCTGAAAAAAAACGCGCAATTCTGGAGCGCCCTGCAGCTCCATGGCAGCTTGGCGTGGCGCCCAGGGGGCGGAGCCTACCACTCGCGCTGATTCTGTAAGTGGGAGGGGGCGGGTACCATTTAAATTAGTTTTTTTCGTGCCGGCAACCTTGCGCGTGCGCGTTGGAGCGTTCGCGCACGTGCAGTGTGAAGGTAACATTGGCACTCGGCCATTTTTGTAGTTCTTTGTAGCTGTTTAATTTTTTAAAATTTTTTAATAAAAGCACATTGCCCTTCCATGATCAGCACTGAGGCTTCTTGCAGCAGTGAGAAGGCTGCAGGAAGCCTCAGAAGTTGAGGCAGCCGTTTCCCGACGGGCCCGACCGACGGCAGGGGGGGCCTCCCCCCACCCCGACCCCCTGCCGTCGGGAACGGCTGCCTCAGAAGTCTTCTGAGGCTTCCTGCAGCCTTCTCACTGCCTCCTCACCCACCCCCCCCCCCCGCCGTTGGGAACGGCTGCCTCCTCCCTGCCTCCCCCCCGCTGCGGTCGGTCGGGCCCTTACTGCCTCCCCCCGCCGCCCACCCACCCGCCCGCCGTCGGAAACGGCTGCCTGCTCCCTGCCTGCCCCCCGCTGCGGTCGGTCGGGCCCTTACTGCATCCTCCCCCCCCCCCCATGCCATCGGGAATGGCTGCCTCCTCCCTGCCTCCCCCCCGCTGTGGTCGGTCGGGCCCTCACACCCTCCCCCACCCCTGCCATCGGGAACGGCTGCCTCAACTTGAGGCTTCCTGCATCATTCTCCCTGCCTGAAGCACTTTCACACAGGTGGGAAGATGGTTTATTTAATCTTTTCTTTGCTTATAAATTTTTATTCAGGTTGGATTTATTTGTATAATATTTGTATAAGTATAAATAAGGATTTATTGTAGAATTTAATGACTTCCCTTCCGCCCGCTCCCCCCCCCCCCCCCCACTCCACCTCGTTCCGGACGCCTGATTTGTAACTTGCGCCTGATTTTTTAATGTGTAGACAAGGTTTTTTCAGGCCTACAAAAATCTTCACTTGCTCCATTCTAAGTTAGTTTGGAGTACGTTTTCACTGTGGAAACTTTCAAATCAGGCGTCAGTGGCCGGACACGCCCCGTTTTGAAGAAAAAATTCTGTTCCTAAGTGAAGCTGTTCTAACTGACTAGAACTGCAAAAAAAAAATGTGGAGAATTGCAATTTCTAAGATAGTCCATTCTCCACCAGTTGCTCCTAAAAATCAGGAGCAAATCATGTGGAAACTTGGGGCCCATGTTTCTATTTATCTAGCACCTTAAACGTAGTAAAACGTCTCAAGGTGCTCACTATATATACTACAACTATACCTATTCATGACAAGTATGATATTTTGGTTATCCCTGTCCATTTTAAATGTAATTTTCTCTCCATTGAGGTTCCTATGTCACACATCATTCCATGATCTATGCAAACTCTAAATAATTGGAGAAAATGGATACTGCTTTGGTCCGTTATAATTTATACTTCAATCAGAATTATATTTGAATCAAGCAATATGAAGGTGATTAACAAACTTTATACACCATAAACCAGAGCCTTTTTTTTAAAACAAGAAATTATTTTTCTCTCAGGAACTCATTGGGGCAGAAATTTCTCTCAAGGACTCCCTGCGGGCAACGCACAAAATAATAGATATAAAATGTGCACTTAGCTGAACCTGCTACGCCCCCTAGAACTCCTGATCCACAGGCCTCCTCTCCCTGCCGTCGCTTGCTCGTAGGGACTTGCGCAGGAGTCACGTGTGCCTGGACACCCAATCACAGATAAGTATTTTCTCATTCATTTTAATAGGAGTTTCGTAAGTTATGAAACTCCTATTACAATGATTAAGAAAAACCCCAAAACGTACAAAAACTACATAAAACATTTTAAAAACACCTCACACAATACACTAATAGAAATTAAAGTTGTTATACATGTTTTTTAAAGAAAACATAATTGCCGACTTTAAAAAAAAGTTAGGGTTAGGGTTTAAAATAACATTACCTGAGTGGGCAGGGTTTTAACATAAATATGTTTTTAAAATTTTTATTGTAATCATGTTTTTTCTATGTTTTTAAACTTACGCCTGTAAAAGTAGGCTATGTGCCTGCTTTTTCTGGCGCAAGATTTTTGAGGACATTTGCAGGGCAAGATATGCGTAAATCCCGCAATCTTGCCCCTACAAATGTCCTTGCTCCCAAGATATCTACGATCTGTCAAGCTCCAGCTTGACAGATCAGAAAAGCTGGTTTTCACCGCATGCGCATTGCGCACTGAAAACTGGCTTTTCCGATGCCTTCCTGGGTCCGTAGGAACTTCGAACGGGCCCAGGGATGTCGGAATTTCTACCCCATTATGGTTCCTGAATCACATTTCATTTTCAGATATAAATAGATAAATAAGTCTAACCATGGTAACCTGAGTCATTCTGGAATTATGTAGATAATGGCTTGCCTTATCAGCCAATTAGTGTCACTTCAAGGCCATATTTCTGTTTCAGCAAGCATAGTGATAAGCTGAAAACTGCAACCCACTGAGCAATCTCGATCCTGTGACTCATCAAAAACTTAACAAACCTTTAGAATTTAACCCATTCCCATCTTATCATCTCCCTGTGTGACTTGCGTGAGCCCCGGAGGAATGTGGTGTGATGTGGCTCCATAAATGTCAAGCCATTGGAGATTGGGACAGATAGGTCACAACATAAGGCACTGAGAATCAAGAAGATTTTCCCCACTGAAAGGGGAGAACAAATTGCTGGTGAGTCACAGTAGGTGTCTCACACAACTCCAGATAATATGAAATAGCAGAAAGTGATGATTAAGAGCTGACCACCTGTAACCCTATCTGGCCAAGAATGCTGCAAGGCACAGGAACATGGATAGCCGAGAAGGAGAGAAGAAATTACACTCTCAATACTTGTGTCTTGTATTCATAGCCAAAAAGCAGTTTCCTAATTCCCTTAATGGCTTCACCTCTCCCCATCTCTGTAATCGCCTCCAGTCCATATACACAACTCAATGCATGACTCCCCCCTCCCCAAATCACTTACCTACCAACAATCATGAGGCACAGTTCCCATTCCTAACTTCACCTCACCTCCTTGGAGGAGATGGCACAGGCCATTCTTAGCCAGCAGCAAGGCTGAGAAAACACAAAATGCTGGTATCCTCATAAGTCATGCACCTTTTGCTTTCCCGCCCTCCCCTCACCACAACTCCACCCTTGTGCCTTCCTCATTTCACACACCCACGAATCCAACCTGCCCAGCCAGTGGTTGGCTAAGAAGAGGGAGAGGAGAATGAAGCAGAAGAACAAAAAACCGTCACTCGATTTGACGCTCCCAGCTACTAGCTCCTCAAGGTCAACCAGCAAGGCCACTTGCAGTGTCCCCCATTGAAAATCAGCAGCCTTCCACCAGCCATGCTGCAGCCACTGGGGTAACACTGCATTGCATCAGTAGGATAGGCAAAGGCACACAAAAGATAGTCACTAAGGGAATGTGTGAGGGTGATGAGTTGATTTCTTGATGTCATATTGGATGGATAGATGTATAAAGTTGGATTGGAAAGTTTGCTTTGTGGTGACTTTTATTTCAGCATTGTGGCCATGGACATTGTGATGGTCAGCGACAGAGTAAGGTGTGGGACAAATGTTGAAAGGAGAATTGGAGTTATGGTCACTGGTACCGCAACTGGATGATTTCACCCTGGATATCCCGGCCAGAAAGGGGCTGTCTGGGTTGCATCCTTCCTTATGATTCCTCCTCTTCTGCTTCCTCCTCTTCTCTCTGCGAGTGGATGATGTAAATCTGAAATGACAACATAAAATGTTGGAAATACACAGCAGATCAACAGCATCTTGACATGAATTCTATTTCTCTCTCCACGGATGTTGCCTTACCTGCTGAGTATTTCCAGCAGTTACTGTCTTCTCAGAGGCCTTCCTTTACCATCCGAGGCCTTGCAAGCGTCAAGTAGCAATCCCTGCACTCCCTGCGCACTTGAAAAACTTTTAACATGTATTGCACCAAGCCACTACTTCAATAAAATCAAAAAAATCCAGTCCAAAAGCTTAAATGCAAACTTACCTGGAAGATGTGTGTGTCACTTTAAGAGGTGCTGACAGCGCCTGGAAGATGTGTGTGTCGCTTTAAGAAGTGCTGACAGTGCCTTTGTCAATCTGCTGAATACTGGGTATTCATGGAGAGCTTTGGACCCAGCGCTGAACTCAACACTAAGGTACAAGTTCGCTGAGGTAACGTTAAGTTGACGTTGCACGCTGATTGACGTCACCTCTTAATTTACATTTGCGGAGAAAGATTGACAAGCAAGTGTGGCAAGAATATGCCAACATACTGAGGGCCACACCAAAATGGCAGTTGCCGAGTTCCACGCCACATAAGGGCGCTAGAGTGGCAGCCGTCATTTTTAGATCGGATCGCAGCGGTGACTCGTGGCGGTAAGTGGGCCAATTTCTAGGCCATAATTTATTGTTGGTGGTGATGGTGTTGTAATTCCAGGTGAATGAACCATGTAATTTTATGGAAGTGTAGCACAATATCAGTGCCCAGTGGAGCAACAATAACACTAATAACACTAATAAAAGCAATGTTGCTCACAACTGCGAAAATAGTCGCACAGCTTTGTTGGTTTAACAACAGTCTGTGCCATGTGGGACCTTGATTTTCAATCCTCCATTGATAAGCACACATGATATGTTGCTTAGCAGTGGGTAGCCACGGGGAAGATACCAGATTAAAGCTCTGAATGTAATTACTGTTCTCTCTCTTTGATTTTGTAGATAAATCTGTTGGCAATGGGAATACTAAAATCGTTTGGGATCTTATCTGTTGCACTTCAGGAAACATTCCAAACATCTATGGAACAGATCAGCTGGATTGGATCTATTATGTCATGTGTACGTTTAACAGCAGGTACTAGTAATAGGCCTTCCTATATTTCCTTCCTATATAGTGTAAAATTATGGCACATAACTATATAATATATTTAAAATATTACATTTGCATGCACGTGCTGTCTACAAAACATGTTGGCATATTATTGCCACACTTGCTTATCAATCTTTCTCCGCAATGTCTTTCGGATGAGGCGTTAAAATCGAGGTGGACTTAAAAGATCCCATGGCACTATTTAGAAGAAGAGCAGAGGAGTTCTGGCCAATATTTATTCCTCAATCAACATCACTGAAAACAGATTATCTCATCATTATCACACTGTTGTTTCTGGGAGTTTGCTGTGCGCAAATTGACTGCCGCGATTCATGGAAACATAGAAACATAGAAAATAAGTGCCTGAGTATGCCATTCAGCCCTTCGAGCCTGCACCACAATTCAATATAATCATTGCTGATCATGCATCTTCAGTACCCCATTCCTGCTTTCTCTCCATACCCATTGATCCCTTTAGCCGTAAGGGCCACATCTAACTCCCTTTTGAATATATCTAACGAACTGACCTCAACAACTTTCTGTGGTAGAGAATTCCACAGGTTCACAATTCTCTGAGTGAAGAAGTTTCTCCTCATCTCGGTCCTAAATGGCTTACCCCTTATCCTTAGACTGTGACCCCTGGTTCTGGACTTCCCCAACATCGGGAACATTCTTCCTGCATCTAACCTGTCCAATCCCGTCAGAATTTTATATGTTTCTATGAGATCCCCTCTCATTCTTCTAAATTCCAGTGAATCTAAGCCTAGTCGATCCAATCTTTCTTCACATGTCAGTCTTGCTATCCCGGGAATCAGTCTGGTGAACCTCAATAGCAAGAATGTTCTTCCTCAGATTTGGAGACCAAAACTGTACACAAGATTCAAGGTGTGGCCTCACCAAGGCCTGTACAATTGTAGTAAGACCTCCCTGCTCCTGTTGATTCCTGGATTCTTTTACCTCAATCTGGTTCAGTGAAATCACTGAGTCGAATACCGATTGTGGTTTAAACAAAGCAAGCTTTTATTTAAAAAGCAAATCCCGATCGGGGACCTTATCAGACAGAAGGAATACTCTCTTGATAGAGCGTACACACTTCCTATGGACAAGGTGACGTTACATTGTAAAGGCACGACGGTTATACATTTTCGGAAAAAGATAACAAGATACAATATGAGTGACATCCTAGTTCAGCCTATCCCCTTTGATCCCTCTTTCCCTTTGTCCACTCATAAGCCAATCTAAGTATGGTCTGATTTTAAACAAAGACCTTCTGTTAATGTTTCAGGTTAATAACATGATTTAATAAGACCTTGAGGTTTTTCTGCAAACTGTGGGTTTTGTTTCAATATGTGTTAGTGTTGTAACATTTCGCAGTCTCGAGTCTGAGATGTCATGGCTATTCCTCCATGAATTCTTTGTTAGCTTATACTGTCCCTATACAATTTTCACGTTCTCAACTTCAATGTCTCTATACATTTTTAAACATTCACACTCCTATAATCAATTCCTCTCGATATGTCATTTGCCTGCTGTACCTGCATGCCAACTTTCAATGACTGATGTACCATGACACCCAGGTCTTGTTGCACCTCCCCTTTTCCTAATCTGTCACCATTCAGATAATATTCTGCCTTCCTGTTTTTGCCGCCAAAGTGGATAACCTCACATTTATCTACATTATACTGCATCTGCCATGCATTTGCCCATTCACCTAACCTGTCCAAGTCACCCTGTAGCCTCTTAGTGTCCTCCTCACAGCTCACACTGCCACCCAGCTTAGTGTCATCTGCAAACTTGGAGATAGTACATTCAAGTCCTTCGTCTAAATCATTAATGTATATTGTAAATAGCTGGGGTCCCAGCACTGAACCTTGCGGTACCCCACTAGTCACTGCCTGCCATTCTGAAAAGGACCCATTTATTCCTACTCTTTGCTTCCTGTCTGCCAACCAGTTCTCTATCCACGTCAATACATTACCCCCAATACCATGTGCTTTAATTTTGCAACTAATCTCTTGTGTGGGACCTTGTCAAAAGCCTTTAGAAAGTCCAAATACACCACATCCACTGGTCCTCCCTTGTCCATTCTACTAGTTACATCGGGGTCAGGGGTGAAGTGGGGGTCACCTAATTTAAAGGGCAGCGGCAGGCACCAGCGAGGGGTTGGGGTGGGGGGTGGGGGGGAATGCGGGATAAGCAGCGTTGACCAGCTGTTCATTGGTCTGCAGGTGTGTTAGCTATCTGCTTGTCTTGATCGTCCCCCTTGAATAAAATGTTGCTGTCAGGATGTTTAGGAGGGTCCAGGCCTGAGACAGTCACCTGGACCCTCAGGTGCAGGTGGCAGGTCACTCGGTGTTCGAGAGCCCAGGGCTGTGCAAACTGGTTAGCTGGCCTGGGATCTGGTGTAGCCTGGTCCTGGACAACGCATTTCCCTCCATTGCATTCTTGGTCAACTTACACCAGGAGTGGGCCACGGACCTGTGGAAATCGAAGACTACATTTTCCGTATAATGGCAGTAAAAATGACCTGTCATTATTAATTAGCCATACTCAGCGTCTAGTAATTTGTTCTAGTGTACAATACTAATGATCAGTCCGGTTTTCCCTTAATGGACTATTTCACAAGGATTCATTTCGATGCACTCATTTCGAGTAATTGGTTCTGCCTCTTTAATTAGATCTAATTTTCATTTTATAAGTGATGCAGAAAGAGGTGACTTGCTCTCCGATTCCAACCTCACATACAGTGCGAAAGATATGACAGGATTTGTGCGTGTAGGAACACAGCTGCTAAGTACCAATATGAGCAATTAAAACAAATGTAATTAAAACCCATCATTCCAGAACAACCCCTTTTGGGAGTCACCCTCTCCTTGTTTTCACTTGCGAAGAAGTCACAATCACAACATCCTATTCTACAGGAAAGCACAGCAGCTAACATCAGTACTGGTAGACGCTAAGCTGAAGTTATTACGTTAAGCGGCTTATTTTGGGGCATAGAGGTAGTTTAGGTTTGCAGTGTCAACGTATGTTTTTTCCTAATTTTTCTGCCAATTTTTCCATCCTCTTGATCTCCTTTCTCTTGCTGGAGGTTAGTGTCTAGTGCTTAGTCGTCCTCTGGTATATTGTCCGAAAGACCATCAATATATAGGTTCGGTTATGCAGTGAGCGTTAGGAAGGCTATTCTACCATGGGGGGATTAAAACCAGGCAAATCCTGTCCTTGCCCACTGCACAAGGAGCAGGGATCACTGGATAGTGATCAGGAGCTGAACAACAACAACAACTTGCATTTATATAGCACATTTAACGCAGCAAAACATCCCAAGGCGCTTGACAATAATAATATCAATAAAGACATTTTTGACACTGAGCCACAGAAGTAGATATCCGAACAGATGATCAAAAGCTTGGTCAAAGAGGTAGGTCTTAAGGAGCATATTAAAAGAGGAGAGAGAGGTAGAGAAGCGTAGAGGTCAAGAGAGGGAAATCTAGACCTTAGGGCCAAGGCAGCTGAAAACACGGCCGGCAATGGTTGAGCGATTAAAATCAGGATGTGCAAGAGGCCAGGATTAGAAGAGCGCAGAGATCTCGAAGATTTCTAGGGCTGAAGGAGGCTACAGAGATAGGGAGGGGTGAGGCCATGGAGGGATTTGAAAACAAGGGTGAGGATTTTAAAATTGCGGCATTGTCAGAGCGGGAGCCAGTGAAGGTCAGCGAGCACAGAGATGATGGGGGAACAAGATTTGGAGCGAGTTACGATACAGGCAGCAGAGTTTTGGATGAGCACAAGTTTATGTAGGGAACCATAGCTGATTTCCCGCTCCCTAGTCCAGGGGTGCTATGGCCAATTGTAGCACACCTATCGTCAAACTCATACTGAAGTCCATTAACTCTGCACAGACTGGGTACCAAATGTGGAATCTTAATTGTCTGTGTGACTCACTATCTATTCACTGCCTTTACAGAGTGAGCCATTGGTGGGGTGGGAGGTGATGTCAGTGTTTATTTAACACTGAATGCTGCCAATGGAAATGATTCTGAGCCACTATTAATAGGAGAACACCAAGTGATCGTAGCCCAGGTTTTCTCCCTGAAGTCACACTATTTTGGGATTTTCTTGTGTTTCTGTTCCAGGTCCAATTGCTGGTATATCCTGTGCAAAGATAGGTGAGAAGCAGACTGGAATTCTGGGAGCAGTCATGGTATCTACTGGATTGTTCTTAAGTTCCTATGTTGAGAGAATTGCCTTTCTGTATGTCACCCTTGGTTTATTGGCAGGTAAGGGCAATATTTACTAAAATGTCCCTTGTAATAAGGCTTTACTAGCAGCAGGAGCTGGTTGTGAACTCCAGTGCTTCTATTTTCCAGTGTGAGAGGCACAGGCACAATGGACTGAATGGTCTTCTGTGTTTTATGATTCTACAATATTAAGGGAGCTACTTAAATGTTTCACTTCAGGGAGGAACAGGGTCTCAGACTGGAAGATAAGGCTCTGAGTGAAGATGAGCACACAGGGCATGGCCAAACCTGATCATTGAAGATATCCCTATCAGCCAGTCCACTTGCACTATAGACAGCTCATCCATCACACACAGTTATTACTGGTGCAGCAGAGGGTGTTGTGTAACTGTAGTTCCACGGGTACAACCTCTATTCGAGGAAAATTCAGCAATGCTGCACTTATGGCCTAGATTCCAGAGCTGGCCCTGTAATAGTCAGAGACATACCTGTGCTCCCATCGAGTGATGCTCCACGCAGGGAACACAACATCACTGAGTTTACCCTTCCATCGCTTTTACGTTTGGGAAGTTATTTCCCCCACCTGCCCTTTCCTCCCAAGAGTCTCTCTGTGCCGTGTGCCAATCCTAGCAAAGGGACATGCTGGAGATTCGCCCCCCAGCCCTTTGCTAACGTCATTCTGTATAATTCACCAAGTCTGTGAGAGTCAGACATCTAATATTCCTCCCTCTCATCCTACAACAACACCTTGCATTTATGTAGTGCCTTTACTGTAGTAAAACATCACAGGAGCCTTATCAAACACAATTTGGCACTGATTCACATAAGATGTTAGGACAGGTGACCTGGTCAAAAAGGTAGGCTTTAAAGGAGGAGAGCTGTCTAGAGGCGGAGATCCTACCCTCGGCTTTGAGCCTCCCGCTGTCAATATTGCTGACACCGGAAAATTCTTCATGGAGGAATCACAGGCTTTACCTACGCCCCTCTCCCGCCGTAGATCACAGCATTAAACCTCCACATTGTTGTGCCACAGCGCTGCTGAATGATAAAGCTTTTGGTGTAAAGGGAATCCCTAAGGTAAGAAATCACCGTTAACCCTGAAAGCACTTGTTCTGTAATGTATTTCTTGGTATCTCTTTGCAGGGTGTGGGTTTGCCTTCCTGTCCCAGGCTGCAGCTCTAAACACAACCAAGTACTTCCGCAGAAGGCTTACCACCGCCTATGCCATTTCCCGCTCAGGAACAGGGCTCACCTTTGCCCTGGCTCCGTTCCTTCAGTACCTTCTCAATGAATACGGCTGGCAAGGTAGGTAACCAGCTAAATTCTCATTGCAAATTTCATTACAAATGAATTACTCTTAAGCAGATACATATACATAAGAACATGAGAAATAGGAGCAGGAGTAGATCATATGGCCCCGAGATCCTGCTCCGCCGTTCAATAAGATCATGGCTGATCATCGACCTCAACTTCACTTTCCCACCCCATTTCCATATCCTTTGATTCCCCGAGACTCCAAAAATCTATTAATCTCAGCCAGAGACTCAGCATCCACAGCCCTCTGAGGCAGAGAACTCCAAAGGCTCACAACCCTCTGAGTGAAGAAATCCCTCCTCATCTCTTAAATGGCCTACCCCTTATCCTGCGACTGTGCCCCCTAGTTCTAGATATTTCAGCCAGGGGAAACACCGCTCAGCACCTACCCTGTCAATCCCCTTCAGAATCTTGTATGTTTCAATGAGATCACCTTTCATTCTTCTAAACTCCAGAGAGTATAGGCCCAATCGACACAATCTCTCATCAGAAGACAGCCCTCTCATCCCAGGAATCAATCCAGTGAACCTTTGTTGCACCGCCTTCAAGGCAAGTATATCCTTCCTTATTAAGGAGATCAAAACAGCATTGTCAAGTGTTTTTTTTCCTATGTAGACTAAGGTATACTTGCAATTCCACTGCTGCCTTTATTAGCAAGGCTAGGCTGGCCATATGCCCCCGTTTTCTGGGGACAGTCCCTGGATGAGGTATTGTGTCCCTGGGCAAACAGCATCCCCAGAAGAGTCCCCGGTTCAGGAAACTTGTCCCCAAATAGAGTCATATTCATTAGCCCTCTGGTTGGCAGCTGTTGGACTTCAACTTTATTTTTGGATAAACTGGAAAAATTCAATCTTTGTTTTTTTAAATATGAATGTACAGAAACCCCGGGGGTGGGGCGAGCTTCTTAGAAACATAGAAACATAGAAACATAGAAAATAGGTGCAGGAATAGGCCATTCGGTCCTTCGAGCCCACCGCCATTCAATGAGTTCATGGCTGAACATGCAACTTCAGTACCCCATTCCTGCTTTCTCGCCATACCTCTTGATCCCCCTAGTAATAAGGACTACTTCTAACTCCTTTTTGAATATATTTAGTGAATTGGCCTCAACAACTTGCTGTGGTAGAGAATTCCACAGGTTCACCACTCTCTGGGTGAAGACGTTTCTCTTCATCTCGGTCCTAAATGGCTTACCCCTTATCCTTAGACTGTGACCCCTGGTTCTGGACTTCCCCAACATTGGGAACATTCTTCCTGCATCTAACCGGTCTAAACCCGTCAGAATTTTAAACGTTTCTATGAGATCCCCTCTCATTCTTCTGAACTCCAGTGAATACAAGCCCAGTTGAACCAGTCTTTCTTGATATGTCAGTCCCGCCATCCCGGGAATCAGTCTGGTGAACCTTCGCTGCACTCTCTCAATAGCAAGAATGTCCTTCCTCAAGTTAGGAGACCAAAACTGTACACAATACTCCAGGTGTGGCCTCACCAAGGCCCTGTACAACTGTAGTAACACCTCCCTGCCTCTGTACTCAACTCCCCTCGCTATGAAGGCCAACATGCCATTTGCTTTCTTAACCGCCTGCTGTACCTGCATGCCAACCTTCAATGACTAATGTACCATGATACCCAGGTCTCGTTGCATCTCCCCTTTTCCTAATCTGTCACCATTCAGATAATAGTCTGTCTCTCTGTTTTTACCACCAAAGTGGATAACCTCACATTTATCCACATTATACTTCATCTGCCATGCATTTGCCCACTCACCTAACCTATCCAAGTCACTCTGCAGCCTCATAGCATCCTCCTCGCAGCTCACACTGCCACCCAACTTAGTGTCATCTGAAAATTTGGAGAGACTACATTTAATCCCCTCGTCTAAATCATTAATGTACAATGTAAACAGCTGGGGCCCCAGCACAGAACCTTGTGGTACCCCACTAGTCACTGCCTGACATTCTGAAAAGTACCCATTTACTCCTATTCTTTGCTTCCTGTCTGCCAACCAGTTCTCAATCCACGTCAGCACACTACCCCCAATCCCATGTACTTTAACTTTGCACGTTAATTTCTTGTGTGGGGCCTTGTCGAAAGCCTTCTGAAAGTCCAAATACACTACATCAACTGGTTCTCCCTTGTCCACTTTACTGGAAACATCCTCAAAAAATTCCAGAAGATTTGTCAAGCATGATTTCCCTTTCACAAATCCATGCTGACTTGGACCTATCATGTCACCTTTTTCCAAATGCGCTGCTATGACATCCTTAATAATTGATTCCATCATTTTACCCACTACCGATGTCAGGCTGACCGGTCTATAGTTCCCTGTTTTCTCTCTCCCTCCTTTTTTAAAAAGTGGAGTTACATTGGCTACCCTCCACTCCATAGGAACTAATGCAGAGTCTATGGAATGTTGGGAAATGACTGTCAATGCATCCGCTATTTCCAAGGCTACCTCCTTAAGTACTCTGGGATGCAGACCATCAGGCCCTGGGGATTTATCGGCCTTCAATCCCATCAATTTCCCCAACACAATTTCCCGACTAATAAGTATTTCCCTCAGTTCCTCCTTCTTACTAGACCCTCTGACCCCTATATATCCGGAAGGTTGTTTGTGTCCTCCTTAGTGAATACTGAACCAAAGTACTTGTTCAATTGGTCTGCCATTTCTTTGTTCTGTGTTATGACTTCCCCTGATTCTGACTGCAAGGGACCTACGTTTGTCTTTACTAACCTTTTTCTCTTTACATATCTATAGAAGCTTTTGCAGTCCATTTTAATATTCCCTGCAAGCTTCCTCTCGTAATCTATTTTCCCTGCCCTAATCAAACCCTTTGTCCTCCTCTACTAAGTTCTAAATTTCTCCCAGTCCCTGGGTTCGCTGCTATTTCTGGCCAATTTGTATGCCACTTCCTTGGCTTTAATACTATCCCTGATTTCCCTTGATAGTCATGGTTGAGCCACCTTCACTTTTTTATTTTTACGCCAGACAGGGATGTACAATTGTTGTAGTTCATCCATGCAGTCTCTAAATGTCTGCCATTGCCCATCCACTGTCAACCCCTTAAGTATCATTCGCCAATCTATCCTAGCCAATTCACGCCTCATACCTTCAAAGTTACCCTTCTTTAAGTTCTGGACCATGGTCTCTGAATTAACTGTTTCATTCTCCATCCTAATGTAGAATTCCACCATATTATGATCACTCTTCCCCAAGGGGCTTTGCACAACGAGATTGCTAATTAATCCTCTCTCATTACACAACACCCAGTCTAAGATGGCCTCCCCCCTAGTTGGTTCTTCAACATATTGGTCTAGAAAACCATCCCTTATGCACTCCAGGAAATTCTCCTCCACCGTATTGTTTCCAGTTTGGTTAGCCCAATCTATATGCATATTAAAGTCACCCATGATAACTGCTGCACCTTTATTGCATGCACCCCTAATTTCCTGTTTGATGCCCTCCCCAACATCACTACTACTGTTTGGAGGTCTGTATACAACTCCCACTAGCGTTTTCTGCCCTTTGGTATTCTGTAGCTCCACCCATACCGATTCCACATCATCCAAGCTGATGTCTTCCCTTACAATTGCATTAATTTCCTCTTTAACCAGCAACGCCACCCCGCCTCCTTTTCCTTTCTGTCTATCCTTCCTAAATGTTGAATACCCTTGGTCACCCTGGAGCCATGTCTCCGTGATGCCAACCACATCGTATCCGTTAACTGCTATCTGCACAGTTAATTCGTCTACCTTATTCCGAATAGTCCTTGCATTGAGGCACAGAGCCTTCAGGCTTGCCTTTTTAACACACTTTGACCCTTTAGAATTTTGCTGCAAAGTGGCCCTTTTTGTTTTTTGCCTTGGGTTTCTCTGCCCTCCACTTTTACTCATCACCTTTCTGTCTTTTGCTTCTGTCTCCATTTTGTTTCCCGCTGTCTCCCTGCATTGGTTCCCATCCCCCTGCCATATTAGTTTAACTCCTCCCCAACAGCGCCCGGTTTGAGCTCAGGAACCGTTTGAACAGGAGGCGACATGGTGACCCTGCCTTCCCAAAATGCAGCGCAGCGGAGAAAAGGCCCCATCGATACCTCAGGCTGCACTGCACTCTGGGAGATTGAGATACCTGATCCCGTGTTTCGGCCAATAGTGACTGACTGGAGGGCAGCACCTATAAAATGCGTGGGAGTAAAGCTCCCTTTTCCTGATGGCTGTAATGATTTGAAGTGAAATAAATTCAGGGGCTGTTGTATCCTAGTTCCTGGTAACATCCTCAGGTGATCTTTATTCTGCAGGGGTAAATTTGCAAAATGAGGCTCCCAACACGAAGCCTTACTAGATAGGAGCGCAGGCCAGAGATGGGCCAATTGTGTGACTTAGTCTTCTGTGTACTGGAATTGGAGCCTTGCAAAGTTACTCTTTAATGTTCCCTCTAATTTTTTGGGGGTGCCCGGCCCCTTTAAGGGGCTGCACACCCATTCAAATTACCGCGCAGGCACAGTTTTTCCATTGTGAAGCTGACAAGCGGTCTGCGTGTGACCTCCAGACACCTCAACGAAAACATTGCATAAAACCCATCTGAACTCCTCAATTAGATTATAACTTGCACCTCCCTCCCATATAACCATTATTTCTACTTAGGCGGCTTGGTGTCAACATTTTAGCTCATAATACTCTTGTGAAGCACCTTGGGATGTTTCACTACGTTAAAGGCACTATATAAATACAAGTTGTTGTTGTTATTCTACATATAAAGCTATTTAATTGGCTTACTGTTGCTATTGCACTGTAAGTAAGTATCTGTTAAACTCTGTACAATTGCTCACTTCGCACGGTATATTTTGGTAATGTTGACATTGTCAACTTTGCACATTCCCAAACTTGTTTGTTTTTTTACTATTTGCAAATGAAAAGAGGCACTTAACAGTGTGCCTTTTAAAGTCATTTGTTAACAAGTTAATGATTTTGGCTGCTCGTGTTGTGCAGGTGCAATACTTATTCTGTGTGGATTAACCCTGCACTTGATTCCGCTGGGAATGCTGAATCGCCCACTTTATTTGAAGCAAGACTCGGCTGTGGATAGCGAGCACCAGAAGAAGCTGCAACCTCTTGAAGGCAAAAAGGACGCGATCGCGGGTGGAGTGTCAAGGGCACCGCCTCCAGTCAGTCACCACCATGAACCAGTCAAGGGATCATCTCTCTCAACTCAGAATGGCCTGGAGGAATCTAATTCTGTACCACGTATTGAGAAACTTGCCCCTGCGCAAAACCATCGTGCTGCCGAAGGCTCGGCAGTTTTACAGCCCAAGGAGTTCCCTTTATCTCAGGAACCGATTTTATTAAGCCAATTGCCTTCCACTACCCTGCCAGGCTGCAAAGTCCAGAATGGAAATTCAAACCAAATACTGACCACAGTTGCCATGCCAACTGACACAAGGCACAAGGGCTTCTGTCGTGAGCTTGGTGCCCAACTGAAGTCTGTTTCTGTTGGTGTGAGACACCTCATCGATTTTACGCTACTCACTAACCCACTCTTCATTATTTTCACTACTTGTACCTTCTTCAGCCAACTGGCCTACTTCATACCATATTTTCACCTGGTAGCCAAGGCCAAGGCTTTGGGCATTGAACCGTTCCAAGCCACCTTACTCATTTCTGTTGCTGGTAAGTACTTTACTATATAGTTATGTACATGTACAGCTAGTCACACACACACACACACACACACACACAGATAATTCCTTATATCAGCCCCTTGTTACTCAGTTATAGAAGCATAGAGGCATAAAAATTTACGGCACAGAAGGAGACCATTCGGCCCATCGTGTGTGTGTCAGCCAAAAAGAGCTATCCAGCCTAATCCCACTTTTCAGCTCTTGGTCTGTAGCCCTGTAGGTTACGGCACTTCAAGTGCACATCCAAGTACTTTTTAAATGTGCTGAAGGTTCCTGCCTCTACCACCCTTTCAGGCAGTGAGTACCAGACCCCACCGCCCTCTGGGTGAAAAAAGTTCTCAACTCCCCTCTAAGAATTACTTTAAATCTATGCCCGCTGGTTATTGGCCTTCCTGCTAAGGGAAATAGGTCCTTGTTGGACCTGATGGCAGTGGTTAAAATGGTAACAATGTTTGGATACAATAAGCTGAATATACAGCCCAGAATTTGATTGGTACCAGCAAAAAAAAAAATCAAAACTGAAGGATTTCGGATTCTGCCATGTTTAATTATTTGTTTCATTTCCTGCGGTTCTGCTGGACCATGACTGGCCTGATCTTCTCTTGCGTTCTCTAGAGAAAATCTCGCTATTCCTTGCTGCCACCCACCTCATTCAATTCAGACGGCCCCACTGGAACTGGGAGCTCACTACACCAGGATGTGATCCATCGCACCATACCACTCTCCCACTTCCAGAATTAAAATCCATATAAAGCAACTGACTATCGCTGACAGATTTCAGCTGTAGACTGCTACTGAGTGGCGCACACAGTGAGTTGATCTGTGCGCTTGCCTTTGATTGTGTAAGTGTGCTATAATTGGAAACCACAATAGTGCGAGTCTGAAAGTGAACTGTTCATTTCGCTGCTTTGTTGACGCTCCTCACTTCTTTGTCTAAGTTAGTTCTTCAGAGCAGGGTGTCTGGATCCAAGCCAATTCCCGATCCAACAAATTCAAATGAGACAGGATGCATCAACTTTTTTTCCATTGCTTTAACAATGTGTTCTGTCATAATGAATAGAGACAGATTCACAACATAACAATTTTCTGTTTGAAAAAAAATTGTTTTGGTTGTTGCAAAATACATGTCATTCTAAGGTATAAGTTAAATTAAGTATCAATAATCAGTGAGGTGTTTAATAGTACAACAAACATAAGAACATAAGAAATGGGTGCAGGAGTAGGCCATACGGCCCCTCGAGCCTGCTCCACCATTTAATACAATCATGGCTGATCCGATCATGGACTCAGATCCACTTCCCTGACCGCTCCCCAGAACCCCTTAATCCCTTATCAGTTAAGAAGCTGTCTATCTCTGTCTTAAATTTATTCAATGTCCCGGCTTCCACAGCTATCTGAGGCAGTGAATTCCACAGATTTCCAACCCTCTGAGAGAAGAAATTCCTCCTCATCTCAGTTTTAAATTATTCTAAGATTATGCCCCCTAGATCTAGTCGCCCCTATCAGTGGAAACATCCTCTCTGCATCCACCTTGTCAAGCCCCCTAATAATCTTATACGTTTCGATAAGATCACCTGAATTCTTCTGAATTCCAATGAGTAGAGGCCCAACCTCCTCAACCTTTCCTCATAAGTCAACCCTCTCATCTCCGGAATCAACCTAGTGAACTTTTTCTGAACCACCTCCAAAGCAAGTATAGTCTTTCGTAAATATGAAAAACAAAACTGTACACAGTATTCCAGGTGTGGCCTCACCAATTCCCTGTATAACTGTAGCAAGACTTCCCTGCTTTTATACTCCATCCTCTTTGCAGTAAAGGCCAAGATTCCATTGGCCTTCCTGATCACATGCTGTACCTGCATACTAACCTTTTGTGTTTCATGCACAAGTATTCCCAGGTCTCTCTGTACTGCAGCACTTTGCAATTTTCCTCCATTTAAATAATAACTTGATCTTTGCTTTTTTCTGCCAAACTTTCCAACATTATACTCCATCTGCCAAATTTTTGCCCACTCACTTAGCCTATCTATGACCTTTTGCATATTTTTTGTGTCTTCCTCACACATTGCTTTTCCTCCCATCTTTGTATCATCAGCAAACTTGGCTACGTTACACGCCGCCCTTCTTCCAAGTCATTAATAAAGATTGTAAATAGTTGGGATCCCAGCACTGATCCCTGCGGCACCCCACTAGTTACTGATTGCCAACCCAAGAATGAACCATTTATCCCGACTCTCTGTTTTCTGTTAGTTAGTTAGTTAGCTGTGGTCGCGGTAACTATTTTGATCGCAATCATTACTTTTGGCAACGAATCTAGATTACACTGCAGAAATCATTATTCAGTTTTGTTGTTGTTCTCGCCCATTTTTCGGGTTTTCTTCCGATTTTTGGGGTCACCCCGTCCTATCCTGGAGGGTGCATGACATAGCTGCTACTGAGGCAACTTCCAATGTCATTCTATAATTGGCCATTCGGGGATCTTCAAACAATATGCACATGGTGCCATGCAGTGGTGGGAAATAGATTTAAATCAGTAAAGAAAACAGAGATATCTCGCACTTTCATGACCTCAGGATATTGGAAATCACATCGCAGTTTCTGAAATACCTTTGAAGTGTAGTCACTGTTGTAATATAGGGAAACACAGTGCACAGCAAGATCCCACAAACAGCAGTGCAATAAATGACCAGATAATGTTTTAGTGATGAAGGATAAATGTTGACCAGGAAAACTCCACTACGAATAGTGCAATGACATTGTTTACATCCACCTAAGAAGGCAGATCAGACATCAGTTGAATATCTCATCTGGGATCATAGAATCATAGAACAGTACAACACGGAAGGCGGCCATTCGGCCCATCGAGTCTGCGCCGGCTCTTTCGAAGAACAATCCAGTTAGTCCCACACCCCCCGCTCTTTCCCCATATCCCTACAATTTTTTCTCCTTCAAGTATTTTTCCAATTCCCTATTGAATCCGTATCCACCACCCTATCAGGCAGTGCATTCCAAATCCTAACCACTTGTTGTGTAAAGAAATTTTTCTTCATATCGCCTCTGGTTCTTTTGCCAATCACCTTATATCGGTGCCCTCTCGTTATTGACCCTTCAACCATTGAAAACAATTTCTCTTTGTTTACTCTGTTTATATCCTTCATGATTTTAAAGAAAGAAAGATAGACTTGCATTTATATAGCACCTTTCATGACCACTGCATGTCTCAAAGCGCTTTACAGCCAATTAAGTACTTTTGGCGTGTAGTCACTGTTGTAATGTGGGAAATGCGGCTGCCAATTTCCGCACAACATGCTCCCACAAACAGCAATGTGACGATGACCATATAATCTGTTTTTGTTATGTTGAGAGATAAATATTGGCCAGGACACCAGGGATAACTCCCCTGCTCTTCTTCGAAATAATGCCATGGGATCTTTTACGTCCACTTGAGAGAGCAGACAGGACCTTGGTTTAACGTCTCATCCGAAAGACGGCTCCTCCGAAAATGCAGCATTCTCTCAGCACTGCACTTGGAGTGTGAGCTTAGATTTTTGTGCTCAATTCCCTGGAGTGGGACTTGAACCTACAACCTTTTAACTGAGAGGCAAGTGTGCTACCCACTGAGCTACTTCTATCAAATCTCCTCTTAGCCTTCTCTGCTCCAAGGAGAAAGAGAAGGAGATGTCCAATAATAATACAGCAGTCCCTCAGGAGTGCACGGAAGTGTCAGCCTAGATTATGTGCTCAGATTTAATATACATATATCCTTGAAGGGGTCAAAATTGCAGGCCTATGGGGAGAGAGCAGGGACTGATTGGACAGCTCGTTCAAAGGGCTGGCATGGACATGATGAGCCAAATGGCCTCCTTCTGTGCTGTATGATTTTACAAAAAAGAGTAACCTTCTTGCCACATACAGTATGTTTCTAACTTGTGTATTTTAACTGCTGACGTACAGTCACAGAGTACTCTCCTAACATACAACTTTTCCCCCCAGGAATCGTTGAGATTGTGGCTCAGCTCATCTCTGGCTATGTCGCTGACCGTAACTGGACGAAGAAGTATCAATACCATAAAGTCTACCTTCTGTTTTGTGGAGCTGTCAATCTTCTGTCACCCCCAGCACAAACATTCTCAACACTGATGGTGTACATAGTGTTCTTTGCCATCTTCTGTGGGGGTTATCTGACCTTGTTGCTTCCAGTCTTGGTGAGAGGGAATTTATTCATCATTTTACTTCTTTTATTCCTACCCCATTTAGGTCCTTCCCACCACTCACTGCAAACAGTTCACCTGCCTCCTTCCAGCCCTCAATCTAAGCTGCTCAGTAAGAAGCCACTGGGAGGTATGTCTGAATCACCGAGGGTGATTCCACCTCCCTTTATGCCAGTAAGCTTTCTAGCCTCCAACCAGCCACCTTATCACTAAATGTAGCAACACAAGTGGATGTGGCCATAAAGAGTGCAGAAAAAGTACTCGGGTTCATTTCTAGTGGATTAGAAAACAAAAGCAGGGAGGTAATGTTAAATTTATAGGGAACCTTGGTTAGACCACACCTTGGAGTTTTCTTTTATTCGTTCACGGGATGTGGGCGTCACTGGTAAGGTCAGCATTTATTGCCCATCCCTAATTGCCCTCAAGGTGGTGGTGGTGAGCTGCCTTCTTGAACCGCTGCAGACCCGTGTGGTGCAGGTACTCCCACAGTGCTGTTAGGGAGGGAATTCCAGGATTTTGACCCAGCGACGATGAAGGAACGACGATATATATCCAAGTCAGGATGGTGTGTGAATTGGAGGGGAACTTGGAGGTGATGGTGTCTTGTGTACTATGTACAGTTCTGGTCTCCATACTACAGAAAGGATATTGAAGCATTGGAAAAAATGCAGAAAAAATTTACAAGGATGTTACCAGAATTGTCGGGATGCTACAGTCAGGAAAGATTGGGCAGACTGGGGTTCTTTGCACTGGAAAAGAGAAAGTTAAGAGGAGTCTTGATAGAGGTCTTAAAAATTATGAAGGGATTTTGATAGGGTGTATGTGGAGCAAGTGTTTCCACTTGTGGGCGGGGCACAAATCACTAACCGTTCAAATTGTAGGAGGATTTTCTTTACACAGAGAGTGGTGAGAATTTGGAACTCGCTGCCACATGGAGTGGTTGAAAGGAAAGAAGGAAAGACTTGCATTTATATAGCGCCTTTCATGACTACAATTCATCTCAAAGTGCTTTATAGCCAATGAAGTACTTTTGGCGTGTCGTCACTGTTGTAATGTGGATATTATTGAAGTATTGAAAGGGAGGCTTGATGCAAACATGAGGGAGAAAGGATTAAGGGATATTTGGGTGGGAGTGGGCGACAAGCATGGTGGAAAGAGGTCATTAGAGTGGGAGTAGGTTCATGTGGAGTATATACACCGGGATAGACCAGTTAAGCTGAATGACCTGTCCCTGTGCTGCAGATTCTATGTCATTCTATATAATTCTATTTCATGTAAAGAAACTTGTCAGTAAACTGTTAGGTGAGTATTTATGGCTCGAAATTCAGATCTTAGTATTCAGTGCCACAATAACTTGCAGCAAACTTAAATTAAGGGTCTTTTACAATAGGCCGCATTGTAAATCTATTTAAATTACAACATGGTAGGTGCATAATTTCAGTCAGAAAGCATCTTAGCTAAAATCCAGCAGAATAAAATCAGTGACGTCCGGCAAGTTTAAATATCAGCTTTGAACTTTACAGTGAGGTCCTTGGTTGTGCGAATAGAAACATAGAAACATAGAAAATAGGCCATTCGGCCCTTCTAGCCTGCACCGCCATTCAATGAGTTCATGGCTGAACATGCAACTTCAGTACCCCATTCCTGCTTTCTCGCCATACCCCTTGATCCCCCTAGTAGTAAGGACTACATCTAAATCCTTTTTGAATATAATAGAATGTTGCAGTACTGGAGCTGGAGCTAGCCTCCCCCTTTATTAATAAACATTCTTAAAGTGTATTCATTATCCTGGCTTCAGAATTATGAAAATTCTCAATGCATTTTATGTCTGAATTCTGCTTTGATTGGAATTTTCTTTTTAGGTTGACTTTATTGGAATCGATAGAATACAGAAAGGAATAGGCCTCTTCCAGTTCTTTGTGGGGATTGGCTGTTTGATAGGACCGCCAGCTGCAGGTAAGCAGAACCTCGTGGTGTGCTCCTACCCTCACCTAAAATATCATCAGATGAAGTTAGACTCAAAAGCTGTAGTTTGGGAGTGTAGAAAAGGTTGAGACATGGCGTTTCAGTGATTGTGGATACAATTCAAACATGATACTTTCAACTCACCGGTTGGGCACAGATATCTCACCTGTCCCAAGTGAATGTCCTTTCCTTACTGTGAAAGTGCTGAAAGATGTTAATGGATTTTGAAAGCAATTGCTTGAAAGAATATAGGTTAGTTCTATCCATAGCTCAGCTGGTTAAGGCAGTAAGTATAGCTGATGCACAGAGGTCTGGTAGGTCCCAGATTTGTATTCCCTTGAGTATGGAAGATTGAGGGGTGATCGGATCGAGATGTTTAAAATGTTAAAAACATTTGATAGGGTAGATATTGAGAAACTATTTCCTCTGATGGGAGAATTAAGAATGAGGGGACATAATCTTAGAATTAGAGCTAGGCTATTCAGCAGCAAAATCTAGAAGCACAAAGGAAGGTAGAAATTTAAAATTTTCTCCCCCAATAGGCTGTGGATGCTGGGACAATTGGAGCTTTCAAGACTGAGATAGATAGATTTTTGTTTGGTAAGTGTATCAAGGGGTACGGAGCTAAGGTGGGTAAATGGAGTTGAGGTACAGAATCAGTCATGATTTAAAAAAAATTAATTCACAGGATGTGGGCGTCACTGCCAAGGCTAGCATTTATTACCTATCCCTAATTGCCCTCAAGAAGGTGGTGGTAAGCTGCCTTCTTGAATACAACTTAATGGCTTGCTAGGTCATTTCAGAGGGCAATTGAGAGTCAACCATATTGTGGGTCTGGAGTCACATATAGGCCAGACCAGGTAAGGACGGCAGATTTCCTTCACTAAACAACATTAGTGAACCAGTTGGGTTTTTACAACAATCCAATAGTTTCATGGCCACCATTATTGACGCAAGCTTTTTAATTCCGAATTTATTTAACTGAATTTAAATTCCCCAGCTGCCGTGCTGGGATTTGAACTCACACCTCTGGATCATTAGTCCAGGCCTTCTGGATTACTCGCCCAGTAACAATAACCACTATGCCAACGTACCCCTATCTAATTGAATGGCGGAGCAGGCTCGAGGGGCTGAATGACCTCCTCCTGTTCACATGTTCCTATCCAAAGTAACTATCCTCTGTTTATAATCTTTAGAAATCATATATTGAAAGCTGCAAAATTACACTCCAAACAGGTTTTGATTGTGTCAAAGTTTTAAAAATTCCTGTTAGTCGGCTAAAGTCCACTTCTCTTGTTCTTAGGGATTCTTTATGACTTCACCAAGAACTACGACGCTTCATTTCAGTTGGCTGGCGCTTGTTACCTCTTGTCATGCCTCGTTTTATTTTTGGTACCACTGGCTGAGAGAAAACTGTCGCAAGGGGCTGAGAAAAGTGTAATGGAAGATTCCAACAACTTGGCTCAGGGGAATGTTCTCCCTCCATCTCCTGAGTGCTCATCCATGAAGAAGGAGTGCCTCGAGCTGGAAAGCATGGTCTGAGGAAAGGCTCAGACCCACCGGTGCTTTAGCTAGACTGGGAGTACCAAGCCTTTGATACTGCTACTCCTGGTGTCTTCAGTTATACAGACCTTTAGATGGTAACAGAATAATAAATGAATGAAAGCACTCTTGTCCAACAGAAAGCAATTGGTGGATGGTGGTCACACATTTCCATCTATCACGTTGAGGAGAAACTGGAAGTTTGATGGCTCTTTTGGGCTGAACTTTTTAAATACCAATTTCAGACCAATCAAAGTTGGAAAGAAGGAAAGCAGCACTTTAATTGAAAATTCATATTGAATACTGAAAAGTATAATAATTTCAACAGAGCAATATTTCTGATATTTTCGTATTTTATCTTTTTGAATGTATTTTATAACACATAACCCAGGGACTGGTACAAATGAGACCATCAGTATTGTCGGAGAGCTGAAAAGTAAGTTTTACTGGATTGACGGTGACTAGAATATTTTCAATAAAGAAATCTTGTGGAGTTCAAAATGAATTCCCATGTTGCTATTAGCCCCATTCTGGGATTAGTGTATTCTCAACACTGGGAGAATCCTGAGAACATATCACCTGAAATCCTAACTATGTATAACACATGAAGTAGCAAAAATTACCTGAAAGAAATTGGGGGCAAATGCATATTAAGTAAAGAACAAATATCAAATAGCTGAAGATCTATGTGGAACAGAGGGTTAGTGTATCAATGTCATGGAATGGGTGGGCATTGATTCAGAGCCCAAATCTAGTTCTGTGAGGGACGAAACATTGATTATCGATTGCATGATGCACTACAGGATTGCTCACTAATTAATATGGCATTTGTTCCCCCCTATCTTTATAGTGCCTTGGGACATTTTTTCTGTATTAAAGTTGCTAGATAAAGGCAAGTTGTTATTGATTGGCCTCTTGCTTTTGCCCTTTCCTGCCTCAGTGCTTTGTGACTGGTAGAGTCCTTGTTCTCTCCCAGTTTACTCAACTGATTTAATACCTTTCTTCTCTCTATACAAGCTCATTCACTGCCCCCATCTCTCTCTCTCTCGCTCTCTCTCTCAGATCGATATTATTTTACTTCATAATTCCTACCTCTCCTCTCCAGCGTTGTATTTTTTTTATTCGTTCTGGGATGTGGGCATCACTGGCAAGGCCAGCATTTATTGCTCATCCTTAATTGCCCTTGAGAAGGTGGTGGTGCGCCTCCTTCTTGAACCGCTGCAGTGCGTGTGGTGAATGTTCTCCCACAGTGCTGTTAGGGAGGGAGTTCCAGGATTTTGACCCAGCGACGATGAAGGAACGACGATATATTTCCAAGTCAGGATGGTGCGTAATTTGGAGAGGAACTTGGAGGTGATGGAGTTCCCATGCGCCTGCTGCCCTTGTCCTTCTAGATGGTAGAGGTCGCGGGTTTAGGAGGTGCTGCTGAAGAAGCCTTGGCGAGTTGCTGCAGTGCATCTTATAGATGGTGCACACTTGATTTGCCGTACACTTGTACCTGTCCTGGCCTTGTTGCTATACTGCTCTGCTTTCCATTTTCTCTCCCTCATAAATGGTTCAAAAAATAAGGTTTGGAATTTAGCTGAAGCGGCACATACTCTGGACATTATTTAATTATATTTCTTCAGCAAATTCCTTACTCATTTTCTGCAGCAAATTGTCTCATTTGTTTAATTATTTGTCCTCAATGACCTCCCATGTTGTTTTACATAGTTGGGGAGAAGAAGGTGTATTTCTGGTAACTGTTGTTCAGGTCAGACAGGCGGGACAAGTGAGGTCATGAAGTGTTGAGGGAGAGTTTCTCCGAGGTCAGAGATGTTCATAAGACCCAGCGGGGTGTACGAGCTACGTGGGGGAATGTTGGTGGAGTGATTTGAGCTTGTCTTGGTACATCTGTGATTTTTTTTGTTGGAATTGTAGACTTTTAAATGTATTTATTATGTTATAAATTTTAGTTGTGGGGATATGTGGTAAAGTATATGGGGAACTGTTAAGGTGTCCGTATCGAGGGAAAAAGTACTTCGTTGCTGAAATGTAAATGGCCAAAACATGATTGAAGAGAAAATTAAAAAGGTTATGTGTGATATATGGATTAAATAACAAATAGAAAATATCCAATTAGAAAGGATAATACACACAGGTACTTAATACATTGACAGAGATTTCTACTTATGATGTAAACAGTTGAGGAATTTTATCATGAAGATGTTATAAAATATCAATTGTGCTGTCACTAATTGTAACTTGCATAGTCTAGTTGATTGAAATATAGAGGTAACCATTTTTCTGGATGTTGTATTTGTCGTGAACAGTTTGCTTAATTACTTGTACCCTGGTACATTTTCAGCAAACTCACAGACAAATATCAGGCTCAAATCATTATTAGATAATAAATGACAGGCAGTCGATGAGAATGGTACATCAGGATTTTATTTTTTGATATGTTCACATTTTCTCCAGCAAACCCTCAGCATTAGTACTTCAACAGAATTACTGAGTTGGGTGGTGCAATGAGTTGAATGTAGCCCAGGATTAGTGTTTATAGGTAACTGTCCTCCAATGGTGGACAGGCTGCTGTTGTTGGTTAAAACTCTGTCACTGCAGACTCTAGTCTGGCGTGGTGCTCATCTGCTGTCAGATGTCATGGACTCTTGACATCAACATGGCAGACTTCCAGCAGCAATGTGGTAGACTCCTGCCATCAGTATGGTAGCTTTCCAGCTCTCCCTTTGCCATTGGTGGGGCTAATAAAAGTTTCTGAAGAGGGAAATCCTTCCAATTCCTCACCAGCTTCCCTGGTCACAAGGCAGCTGTGGCAGAAAGTAGGGGGGAGGGGGGAGGTGGGGGAGGGGGGAAGGTGGGGGGAGGTGACCTGCTCTCAGGCACATCTCTCCTCCGAGCCAGGCTGGTAAAAGTATTTTTTCAGCATTGACTTAAAATGAACAACTTGTCACCAACATATATTAAATACTAGTAATGAAACAAGTTTATAGCCCTTAATGCATAGCTCTGAGACATTCCATTTGTCCTTAATATTTCCTATTGAGGTTAATTAAAGTGCCTGATCAGTAGAGTAGCCTGGTAGTGAAACATGCATTAACATTCATGTCAGGGAGGCATGCTGCTAGATGGTCCATTAGTCCCCTCCTCCTTTGATATGCATGGCTTCCTGCACAGTGAGCTCCTAATCTTGGTTGGACCATTAGCATTTATATAGTGCCTTTCATGACCTCAGGACGACCCAAAGTGCCTTACAGCCAATGAAGTACTTTTGACGTGTAGTCACTGTTGTAATGTAGGAAACGCAGCAGCCAATTTGCGCACAGCAAGCTCCCACAAACAGCAATGTGATAAAGACCAGATAATCTGTTTTAGTGATGTTAGTTGAGGGATAAATATTGACCAGGCCATTGGGGAGAACTCCCCTGCTCTTTTTCGAAATGGTGCCATAGGATCTTTAACGTCCACCTGAGAGGGCAGACTGTTTAACGTCTCATCCGAAAGAACGCACCTCTGACAGTGCAGCACTCCCTCAGTACTTCACTGGAGTGTCTACCTAGATTTTTATGCTCAAGTCTCTGGATTGGGACTTAACCTACAACCTTCTGCTACCCATTGAGCCATGGCTGACACTAAATGGATGTTGGAAGAAGGATGGGAGAAAATGACTAACAACCACTGATCT
Organism: Pristiophorus japonicus; assembly: GCF_044704955.1. Lineage (NCBI taxonomy): Eukaryota > Metazoa > Chordata > Chondrichthyes > Pristiophoridae > Pristiophorus > Pristiophorus japonicus. Next base: position 56,914,640 of record NC_091988.1, read on the forward strand.
AAATAAACAATACATGCTCATCTTGGTTATTCTGGTTTCCATTCAGTAATGCTCCATTGTTGTAAAGTAATCTAAGTGCATAATGGATGAAAAGATCAGATTATTGCTTAATTTGTGCCAAGCAATGTCAGTACACTGGAACCATTCTCTCTCAGTGCTGAGCTCTCAAGGCAATAGGCATATGTTTGTCAGTAATGATTGTGAAAGTTTTACCATCGTACTTATTTTTGGTGGAAACTTATTCATAAAATAACTTTCATTAGTTGAAAGAGAACATTACATATTTATAATAAAATTCCTTCAGCTAAAAATCCTGCGAAGAGATTGTGATTTCTTTTTTTATTTCTATTCAAAGGTGCTGGGAATAGATTGACACTTAGAATGAAAGAGCTGTATCATTATCACTGGGGCCTTTGCGTATCTGTTAGGTTATGTGTTTGTTACTGAGGTTAATATCAGGCCGAACACCTCACTTACTTGGACTGTCAATCTGACTGTCACTGGCTGTGTCTTGCTGTGTGTCTTAGAGATTATTTAGACCAAGAACAGTGTTTCTCACCTGCAGGGTTGAAATCTAATTAAGAATGAAAGGAATTGGAATTAAAAGCTTTGGATGCACTTCAAACAGTTTTAATATCTAGGATCTTATCATCGTCTTATTCTGTGGTCTCCTGCACTGCGAAATTTAACAGCAACTTCCTCATTAAATTGGCAGTAATCCTCAAGGCACAAGATCTCTGCACCTTCACACACATCCTATTAATTCCAGTTTTTTTCCCCCCTCTCAAAAGGCCTCACGATGTTCTTTAAATCTGATCTTGGGGATATTAAAGCTGCAGTCAATTCTATATGGCCAGTGCTGAAACTCTGCGATTAGCAATGGACAAGCATATTTGTACTAGGATAAGATTGGCGGAGTCAATCAATCTGCAAAGAAAGAAAGACTTGCATTTGAAAAGCACCTTTCACGACCACCGGGTGTCTCAAAGTGCTTCACAGCCAATGAAGTATTTTTTGAAGTGTGGTTGCTGTTGTAATGTAGGTAACACAGCAGCCAGATTGCGCATAGCAAGCAATGTGATAATGACCAGATAATCTGTTTTAGTGATATTGATTGAGGGATAAATATTGATCCAAGACACTGAGGATAACGCCCTGCTCTTCTTCGAAAATAGGATCTTTTATGTCCATCCGAGAGAGCACATGGGGCCTTGGTTTAACGACTCATCCGAAAGACGACACTTGGACAGTGCAGCACTCCCTCAGCACTGCGCTGGAGTGTCAGCCTAGGTTTCTGTGCTCAAGTCTCTGGAGGGAGGCTTGAACCCACAACCTTCAGGAACTCACAACAAAGCCATTGTTGTCTCCTCATTCCTGTGTTCAAAGTGCTGTTGTGAGGAATGGCAGTTTTGCTGCCACTTTTCTCCCTGCTGCCTCACCAACCCGTCATACTGTGATGTGCTTGACCCAGCAGCCTGAATAAGAGAAGAGAACTCTCCTCTCAGGTGTAGGAGGGATGAGGGGGTGGGGTTCAAGCCGACACCAACCTGTAAGGTCTAGCAACGGTATGACGGAAAACCCCTCACTCCCATTGTTGCACAGGCAGGATTTTCAGAGTGGTATTGCATGAAGTTCAAAGGCTGATTGAAGGAATATCACACCGAGGCTTTGAAACTTTTTGTCTTCAAAATGCACTGAAGAAATTATGTGTAAGGTATTTCAAATATTGCAATATTTTTGCATATATTGCTTTTTTTAAAAAAATATTTTAAATCTGTTCCATTTGTGGATTATGTTTTACAGTCACTTTTGAGTTATATATTAAAACATGTATTTATTGAAAAGAAATGCTGAATTTTCAATTAAATATTTAGGAAATGTCTCTCTTAATTGTGCTATTTAAGTTTTACTTAAAGAAGTTGGGCCCATAGTTCTGCTATCTTAGTGGTTACTAAAAGTGATTATTAAAATATCGAACTCCTCACAGAATACAAGAACTGTTAGGGACAAGGAAAGGGCACTTGGCTCACATGACTCATCCCCCCAGTACCCTGACTCCCTTAGCCTAGCATTCACTACATTTTGAGTGTCCCCAACGCCTCTGGGGTAATTTTGACTTTGTGCAATAAGACGGGTGATGGCCAATTGGCAGCCAGTTGTAAAACTCTCCCAATTTTTCTTTCCATGGACTTCATCATTGTATAATTGTACTTACGCTGTCAGCAATAGTCCTTTGGTCGTGCAGATGTTACCAGCAGAGGGCGCTCACAGTCTATGCGAAAGGGCCAAAGGCACAATTTACTGTGCAAAACAATTAAAGAAGGCAACGCGGTGGGCTAAATGTTTATATTTACAGTGCTGCTTTTTGTGTACATTTAATCTTTGTTCAGTAAATTATAAAAAGAAAAAGGAAAGACTTGCATTTATATGATGCCTTTCATCATCATCATAGGCAGTCCCTCGAAGCAAGGATGACTTGCCAAAAAAGGATGAGTTCACAGGTGTTTCAATGAAGAACTTAATATTCGACATCCTGAACTACATCCTGAAGGGTGGAAGATGCCTGTGCGTGGATGTTTTTAACGTGTGGTGGCAGTTGCACATCAGCCACCACACGGGCTTGACAGAGCTAAGTCTTGGTCCAATGGCAAGGGATATCCAGGATGACTGGAGACCTGCACTGCTGCATGGATCTAGTGCACGCACATATCGCAGTGTGGGCTAGCCCGTGCTGCCCTGGACCCCTGGCCCCAAACTCATGCCTCTCCTGGGTCCCATCACATCCCTCCACAGTCTCTCGCTGCTCCTGCTGTATCTGCCCACTCTCCAATCACTGACCTGGACCTTGATGACATCACTCTTCGCTGCCGTCGTCCTCCTGCACCAGAACATAACATAAGAACACAAGAAATAGGAGCAGGAGTAGGTCATTTGGTCCCTCGAGCCTGCTCCTCCATTCAATAAGATCATGGGTGATCTGATCCTGGCCTAATTCCACTTCCCTGCCCACTCCGCATAACCCTTGACTCCCTTATCGTTCAAAAATCTATCTATCTCCATCTTAAATGTATTCAATGGCCCAGCCTTCACAGCTCTCTGGCGTAGAGAATTCCAAAGATTCACGACTCTCTGAGAGAAGAAATTCCTCCTCATTTCTGTTTTAAATAGGCGACCCCTTATTCTGAAACTATGCCTCCTAGTTCTAGATTCCCCCACGAGGGGAAACATCCTCTCTACATGTATCCTGTCAAGCCCCCTCAGAATCTTTCACAGCCACCGGACATCCCAAAGTGCTTTATAGCCAATGAAATACTTTTTGAAGTGTAGTCACTGTTGTAATGTGAGAAACGCAGCAGCCAATTTGTGCACAGCAAGCTCCTACAAACAATGATGTGATAATGCCCAGATAATCTGTTTTTAGTGAAGTTGGCCCTGCTGTTCTTCGAAATAGGGCCATGGGATCTTTTACATCCATTTGAGAGAGGGCAGTTTAATGTGTCATCCTGATGACGGCACCTCCGACAGTGCAGCACTCACTCCATAGAGCACTGGAGTGTCAGTCTTGATTTTTGTGCTCAAGTGTCTGGAGTGGGACTATGAACCCACAACTTTCTGACTCCGAGGCAAGAGTGTTACCCACTGAAATAGCTGGCACTTACAGCGACCCGAGAGAGCAGGCAGGGCCTCGGTTTAATGTCCCATCCAAGAGCAGAATGAATTGGATCAGGTGATGCCAGACAATGGTGCCAGGATATCTGCCTGTACCACATCATACCTGACATTGAGAGAGTTGCCTTTTTTGATTTTAAACCTCTAATCAGGTAATTGGGTTAGTTCAAAATACTTGATTGGATAATTTATAGATTTGGATGTACAATCAAAGGATTCGATTTTCACATATACTGCCAGTTATATTGTTACAGAGTCGAGGACAATAGGAATTGTGTTATGCCCAGGGGATTCCCTGCTTTACTAACTATACCCAGAAGGGGATTTTCAGTTGCTGGACTGTACAAGATTCAAGTTGTTCAGATTGCAGAATAGCTTAACAGCGCCACCAGTAGACCAAAATAAATTTTACAGAAACATTGATCTCAGGAAAGCTAACAGCAGAGAACATCAGTTGCACAAGCTCAAAAACAAGTTGCATTTATATAAGAAAGATTTACATTTATGTAGCTCATTTCATGACCTCAGGACATCCTGAAGCACTTTACAGCCAATGAAGTACTTTTGAATTGTCACTGTTGTAATGTAGGAAATGCAACAGTCAATTTGCGCACAGCAAGCTCCCACAAATAACAATGTGATCATGACCAGATAATCTGCTTTTAATGATGTTGATTGAGGGATAACTGTTGCCCAGGACACCAGGGTTAACTCTCCCGCTCTTCTTCAAAAGAGCCTAAGGGATCTTTTACATTCATCTGAGAGAGCAGGCGGGGCCTCGGTTTAACATCTCATCCGAAAGACGGCACCTCCAACAGTGCAGCAGTCCCTCAGCACTTCACTGGAGAGTCAGCCTAGATTTTGTGCTCAAGTCTCTGGATTAGGATTGGAACATGTGACTTTCTGACACAGGAATGAGAATGCTTCCGCTGAGCCACAACTGATACTATTTATTATGGACGAGGAGGGCAATTCGGTTCACTTGATTCATTCATTGACTGAGATCCTAGCGTTCGAAGGTTTTGCCTCCAGTACTGAAGTTGGCTTTGCAGTTTGACTTTATTGATCGCTATTCTGTATTGGTTGGACATGTTTAGCATTGAGTCTACTAAGACTCTCAGGTCTTCTTCTGCTTTATCCTCTGCTATTTCAACACCACTCATGCAATACACCTGCCACCTATTTTTTCTTCAGATCAAAGGGAAAGTCATCGCCTTCGAGTGGCCAGTTTGGAATGACAGTTTCGGTGAACTGGAGGCATGTGACCTGAAGCAACAACAATACACTTGCATTTAACATAAAAAGGTGCTTCACAGATAGGCATAAGGAGAATGAATGCCAAACCAGGATGGATTGCTGAAGAAATTTAGGGCCGAGGTGAGGAGAAATTTTTTCACTCAGAGGGTGGTGAACCTGTAGAATTCTCCACCACAGAAGGCTGTGGAGGCCAAATCACTGAATATATTTAAGAGGGAGAGAAATAGATTTCTAGACACAAAAGACATCAAGGGATATGGGGGAAAAGCGGGAATATGGTGTTGAGATAGAGGATCAGCCATGATCATATTGAATGGCGGTGCAGACTGGAAGGGCCGAATGGCCTACTACTGCTCCTATTTTCTATGTTTCTATATGGGTTTCAGATGATGCAGTGTTTGTAGAAACCAGGGAGGAAAACAAATGGATGGAAAAAAATGTAAAGGCAACAACAACAACAACGTGTATTTATATAGCGCCTTTAACGTAGTGAAACATCCCAAGCTTGGTCAAACAGATGTGTTTTAAGGAGCGTCTTGAAGGAGGAAAGCGAGGTGGAGAGGAGGAGAGGTTTAGGCAGGGAGTTCCAGAGCTTGGGGCCCAGGCAACAGAAGGCACGGCCACCAATGGTTGAGCGATTACAATCAGGGATACTCAAGAGGGCAGAATTAAAGGAGTGCAGACATCTCGGGGAGTTGTGGGGATGGAGGAGATTACAGAGATAGAGAGGGGCAAGGCCATGGAAGGATTTGAAAATAAGAATGAGAATTTTGAAATCGAGGTGCTGCTTAACCGGAAGCCAATGTAGGTCAACGAGCACAGGTGAGCGGGACTTGGTGCGAGTTAGGACCTACCTCAAAGAGAAAAGGAACATTTTATGATGCACGCCATTTACCCAACTCTCTGAAGCACCTAATTAGAACAGTATTTACAGTTTTTTTGTTAGCATAACACATTCTTAATTCATTTGTCAATCGTTTTCCACATACCGGCACAAGGCTAGAAGCCTCACAATGACTGAAACATGATCTTTATTGAGTCCCGTGTCAACCATGATGCCAACTCTCAAACCCCTTTGTTATAACTGTAGCACTTGTCACAATAAAGGTGGTGAGGCCCAATGCCGACAATATTTGCTTCTAAGTTGTAAACGTAATGGTTTTAGTGTCTGGGAGATCATTTATGAAACAAATGCTCTTTTAGAAGCTGTGTGCCATAACTAAATTCAATGGCTTTCAGCCCCAGCATCACAAACCCATGAGAAAGAGACTATGGTTGAGAAATACCGTCATAAATATTGGCCAAGTATTGTTGTAAATGATTTACAAAAGAAAGGTCTTGCATTTATATAGCACCTTTCACGACCTCAGGACCAAAGCACTTTACAGCCAATTAAGTACTTTTTGAAGTGTAGTCACTGCAGCAAGTTTCCACAAACAGCAATGTGATAATGACAAAATAATCTGTTTTTTAGTATATAGGTCGAGGGATAAATATTGGCCAGGACACCGGGGATAACACCCCTGCTCTTCTTCAAAATAGTGCCTTGGGATCTTCTAGTCTGCCTGCTAAGAGGGCAGACGGGAACTCGGTTTAACGTCTCATCTGAAAGACGGCACCTCCGACAGTGCAGCACTCCCTGTTGGACTGGACTGTCAGCCTAGATTATGTGCTCAAGTCTTTAGAGTGGGACTTGAACCCACAACCTTCTGACTCAGAGGCGCGAGTGCTACCCACTGAGAACACGGCTGACACCTTTACTCGTTTAAAAACCTTCACTCTTTCGCATCTCGGTTATTGCTCCTGGTTTAGCCGTCACCTTTACTTCCTCAAGACTAAGTGGTGGAGACTTGACTGAATCTGGCGCATAACTCATTTAGCCATCCTCATCTCCAACCTCCCTTTCCTCTCCAAACACATTAACCGCGTTATTGCCTTCAAAATCTAATGCTATCTTTCCAGCAACTCCCTGTTTGAATTGCTTCAATTAGGTTTCCACCTCTTTCACAAAATGACCTTAACCAAAGTCACAAAGGACATTCTCTGTGATTGTGACCATGGTGCACTATCACTCCTTGTCCCTTCCACCTTACTGCTGCTTTTGGCATGGTTGACCATATCATCCTCCTCCAATGCCTCTCTGTTATCCAGCTCAGTGGGACTGCCTTGGATGATTCCACACTTACCTGTGTGATTGTAGCCAGAACATCTCAGCAATAGCTTCTCTGCACCATTACCTCTGGAGTCTATTGTTGGCCCCCTCCTCTTCCTCATCTGCACACTGCCCCTTGGTAACATCATCCACTGACATAGGGTCAACTTCCACATGAAAACTGGTGACACACAGCTCTACATCTCCACCACCGCTCTTGACCCCTCCACTGCTCTGTGTTGTCAGACGGCAACCAGTCTTAGATAAATTGCAATTTTATCTGGCTAAACATTGAGGAAAATGAGGAATGTCTTTGGCACTTGCCACAAACTCCGTAACCTCGCCACCGATTCCACGCCCCTGCCTGGGTGCTATTTCAGGCTGAACCAGATGACCTTGATGTCCGAGGTCTCCATCATAAAGACAACTTCCACTTCTGTAACATTGCCGACCTCTGCCCCTACCTCAGCCCATCTGCTGCTGAAATACTCATCAACACTTGTGGCAACTCTGGACTGAATTATTCCAATTTTCTCCTGGCCGGCCTCTTATCTTCCACCCTCCATAAACTTTAGCTTATCCAAACCTCTGTGCCCATGTCCGTTCTTGCACCAAGTCCTGCTCAGCCATTTACCCGTTCTTGCTTTGTTACATTGCCAGCATCTCAAATTCAAAGTTCTCCCTATGGTGTTTAAATCCCTTCATGGTCTTGCCCCCTTGCCCCTCTCGATCACTGTAACCTTCTACAGCCTTGCAGCCCCCATCCCCAAACAGTATTCCTCCAACTATGGCCCCTTGTGCATCTCCCGTTCCCCTTCAGCCCCACCATTAGCGGCCATGTCTTTAGCTGTCAGGCTACACACTTGGAATTTCCCCCCTAAATCCCTCCGCCTCTCCTACTTCATGACCCTCCTTAAAACCCACTTCTTTGACTAAGCCTTTGGTCATCCCTCCTAATATGTCTTTCTTTGACTCATCACCCACTGGTTTTGATTGTATTTCTGTGAAGTGCCTTGGGACATTTTATCTATGTTAAAGATGCGGGAGCTGATGGTGGGCACACTGGGTGGGTGCTAGACAGTACAATCACACCGCCCATCAGATCGCACTAGCACTTTCATGGCCTGTCCTCCTTTGAATTGGATCGGCGATCTGGCAGCATTCAACACTCTACAAGCACTAATAGGCAGCTCGCTAATTGGGGTGGGGTGAGAGAGATTGTGGGAAATTCAGCAGCTTTTCCATGGAGCCAAACCGGCAGTTAAACAGCAAGATGAGGAAGGGCCATTGAGTGGCTGAAAGCAACTGGGAAGATTTTTGAAGAAGCTTCTGCTGGCCACACGAAAATCAGTGGCACTGACTCATTTTTGGAGTGGCCTGCAGTGATCTCTGCCCATTGCTACCTGGAAATTGCATTATATAGAATTTTTCAGCACAGAAACAGGCCATTCGGCCCAACAGGTCTATGCTGGTATTTATGCTCCCCATAAGCCTCCTCCCACCATATCTCATTGTACACTATCAATATATCCTTCGATTCCCTACTCCCTTAAATACACCTATGCTATTCACCTCAACCACACCACATGGTAATAAGATCCACATTCCAACCATTGGATTTATTAGTGACTATCTTATATTTAAGGCCCCTAGTTTTAGACTCCCGTAGGTGGTTTTCCCAGGTGTACAGAAAACGCACCTCCTACTACAAGTTCTGGACGATAGGGATTATATGGACAGATCAGACTCGGACACGCGTTTTTCAGGCTCAACCGTATTGTGTTTAATAAGATTAACACCACTCATAAACAGTGCAAAAGAGTACAACCCTGGTTTATCCAATAAGCCCTGCCATGCTAAGTTACCATGGCCTAATAAAAGAACCCTCCCGTGAAATAAACTAACATAGGACCCCAACCCCCACCCCCAGCACTAAACCCTTTGGGTTTGGTTGGGACTTACACAGCTAAGTGTTCTTGCGAATATATAGGCGCAGGCAATATGCTCACCCTGATTGCCTGTTGTCTTGCTTGCAGCTTCTTCCTGTACGTCTCACTCCTAGTTCCAGTTTGAGTCGAGGTCCATTGTTGAGGGTTGAAGAGCAGCACTCAGCTTCTGGCGGTGTTTCGTTGAATGAAAAGAGCTTCGAACCATTACAAAATGGCTCCTTATATCCTCAAAACCCATCACCTTTCCTCCTGCCAATACTGACCGACGGATTGACTCAGGTGCTCTGTCTGGACCCCCCCCCCCCAACCACTCCCCACCTCCGTGGCCTGGAGTGGCTCATAACCTTTGAAATCTTTGTGAAAAATTATATTTCATTTTCCCACTCCCAGGCCTTGCACCTGGAGAGACAATGGGTGCTGAATACTGGATGTCTGTCGTTTCCTGAGTTGATGGCCCCCATTAGCAGGTAATGGGTTTTGATCTCACTTAACTGGCTTATCTCCTGGAACACAATGGCTCAGCCATTTTCTGCCTTCCACCAGTTTTGGTTGGGACTGAATCGTGTCTGTGCTTTAATAATGTGAGGGCATAATGTCTCTGAGTTACCTCTCGGGGTATTGTTCCCAGTAATCACGTTAGGTGGTGATGATGTCAATCCGCCTGGATTTCCTTCCACCCAGCCTGTTAGTGTGAAATACCCATTTGCATATGAATGCACCTTAGTCAGGTTAGCCTGACTTGAAACTCCTGCCAGTCAATCCTATTCCCTAAGCCACTCCCACTGTCATGTATGTAACCACAATGTATCACCACTGTATTACTGTATACACTCAACCTAGATGCACACCTTGACCACAAGGAGTGAACTTGTGGGAGACACTCCTTACCTGATCACACAGATATAAAAAGGGAGGTCCCACATGTCGTCGTCGTCGTCGTCGTCGTCGTCGTCGTCGTCGTCGTCGTCGTCGTCGTGTGAATAAAGAGTTAAGGTCACAGAGTGACCTTGTCCCCAGAATGTGCCTCGTGTGGTTTCATACTGTAGAGTAAGGACTTTACATTGGCGACGAGAAATTGGAATTCACGACCCACGAGAATGGCCACCGGTAGCACAGAGGAACGGTACTGTGTTGGGAAAGACTGGGATGATTTTGTCGAGAGGCTTCAGCAAAGCTTCGTTACGAAAGAATGGCTGAGGGATGCAGCGGCTGACAAGTGAAGGGCTCATCTTTTGACCAGCTGCGGACCAAAGTCTTATGCGCTCATGAAGGACTTACTAGCACTCAAAAAGCCAGTAGACAAAACCTTTGAAGAACTTAGCAAACTGATTGGGGAGCACCTCAAACCGGCGAGTAGCATACATATGGCCCGACACAGATTCTACACCCACCAACGTCGTGAAGGACAGAGCATACCTCGTAGCGGACCTTTGGCATTTGACCAGCCTCTGTAAGTTCACAGATGCCTGCAGGGGGGAGATGCTAAGGGACTTCTTTATCGAGGGCATCGGTCATGCGAGAATTTTCTGCAAATTAATTGAGACCAAGGATTTGACCTTGGAAGCGTTGATAGCTCAAACTTACATGGTGGGGAAGGAAGAGACGAAAATATTATACGTGTGCAATTCTGCCTCTAACGTGGCAATGAGTCAGGGAGTCAACATCATTCACGCGACTCAGAGCCCCGCAGACAGGCAGGGGCAGTCCGACACTCCCCAGGTAGCAATAGACCCCAGAATAGGACTTCAACAGAGACAATGGCAGGCTGAACGGACATTCACGCCATCACAGTGGACAATGCGGCCCGGGATGGGGCAATTGACACCCACTAATAGGGTACTTAAGAGCAGTCAAAGGGACAGTCAGCGCGGAATGCCTGGCCATAGTTCCTTTGTTCCCAACAATGGAAACTTTAACTCACGTTGGAGGTGTGGGGGAAAACACTCAGCTAGATCTTGCAGATTTCAACAGTTTGTCTGCAGGAACTGCAATCTCAGTGGCCACTTAGCTCGAACGTGCAGGAAGTTTGCAACCAGACTAATATATGAGGCGGATGGACCAGAAGAGGGTTCTTTGAGGCAGGATGACTTTTGGGGCAAATCGATGGACGCCGAGGTTCAGCTGGTCCATGTGGCGAATACTCACAGTTCATACACCAGAAGGCCACCAGCGGGTCCATGTGGTGAATACTCACAGTTCATACATCAGAAGGCCACCAATGATGATGAGGGTTTTATCAAACGGTATCCCTGTACACATGGAGCTGGACACTGGGGCCAGCCAGTCACTCATGGGCGTTCAGCAATTTGAGAAGCTATGTCCACTTAAAGCCAGTAGACCCAAATTAGCACGTATTGAGACACAATTACGGACTTACACTAAATAAATCATTCCGGGGCTAGGCAGTGCAATGTTGGCTGTCACACACAATGGGTTAGTGAGTCGGCTGCTGCTCTGGATTGTCCCGGGCAATGGTCCCGCACTGTTGGGGAGGAGCTGGTTAGCTGAGATGAACTGGAAATGGGGGGATGTCCACGCAATGTAATCTGTGGAGCGAAGTTCATGCTCACAAGTCCTACAACAATTCGATTCACTATTCCAACCTGGCGTCAGGACTTTCAAAGGCACTAAAGTAGTGATACACATCACCCCGGACGCCAGGCCAGTGTACCACAAAGCCAGAGCGGTGCCGTATGTGATGCGGGAAAAGATCGAGAGTGAATTGGACCGGCTGTTGAGAGAGGGCATCATCTCGCCTGTAGAATTCAGCGACTGGGCGAGCTCCATCGTTCCTGTCCTAAAAGTGGATCTGTGGCGACTACAAGGCCACCATCAATCGGGTGTCCCTACAAGATCAATACCCGCTGCAGAGAGCGGAGGACCTCTTCGCCACGCTGGCAGGCGGCAAGCTGTTCACCAAGTTGGACCTCACCTCAGCCTATATGACCCAGGAACTGGCCGACGAATCTAAACTACTGACCACCATCACCATGCACAAGGGACTGTTCGTTTATAACAGGTGCCCGTTTGGCATTCGATCAGCGGCCGCGATTTTTCAACGAAACATGGAAAGCCTGCTTAAATCCATTCCTAGAACGATCGTATTCCAGGACGACATCCTCATCACGGGTCGAGACACCGAGGAACACCTCCACAACCTGGAGGAGGTGCTACGCCGACTGGACCGGGTAGGCCTGCGACTCAAGAAGTCTAAATGTGTGTTCTTAGCTCCTGAGGTTGAGTTTCTGGGCAGGAGGGTTGCTGCAGATGGGATTCGGCCCACCGAATCCAAAACAGAGGCAATTCGACGAGCACCCAGGCCCTGCAACACATCGGAGTTGCGTTCATTCCAGCGACTGTTGAACTATTCCGGGAACTTTCTGCCAAACTTGAGCACGTTGTTGGAGCTGCTACATGTGCTCCTGAGTAAGGGTTGAGATTGGTTTTGGGGGGACTGTCAGGAACGGGCTTTTGATCGGGCACGAAACCTACTTTGTTCAAACAAGTTGTTGACCCTGTACGACCCCTGTAAAAAATTGGTTCTGACATATGATGCATCGTCCTATGGGGTTGGGTGCGTGTTGCAGCAGGGCAATGCTGAGGGTCAACTACAACCTGTGGCTTATGCCTCCAGGTCGCTCTCTCAAGCAGAACAGGGATATGGGATGGTCGAGAAGGAAGCGCTTGCATGTGGCTATGGTGTAAAAAAAATGCATCAGTACCTCTTTGGTAGGAAGTTTGAATTAGAGACGGACCACAAGTCATTAACATCCCTGTTGTCAGCCAGCAAGGCTGTCAATGCCAACGCATCAGCTCGCATACAGCGATGGGCTCTCACGCTGGCTGCTTATGACTACTCCATCCCGCACCAGCCCGGCACTGAAAATTGTGCTGACGCACTCAGCAGGCTTCCACTGGCCACCACTGAGGGGCAGCGGAGCAAAGCGCCGAGATGGTCATGACTGTCGCTGCCTTTGACAGCGCAGGCTCCTCTATCACAGCCCGCCAGATCAAAATCTGGACAAACAGAGATCCCCTCCTATCCCTGATTAAGAAATGTGTCCTGACTGGGGATTGGGTGCCCGCACACGGAGCATGCCCTGAGGAGGTCAGACCGTTCCACAGACGGATGGATGAGCTCTCCATCCAAGCCAACTGCCTACTATGGGGCAGCCAGGTAGTTATGCCCCAGAAGGGCAGGGAGGCATTCATCAGGGAACTCCACAACGAGCACCCAGGCATTGTGCTGCTGAAGGTCATTGCCCGGTCACACATTTGGTGGCCTGGAATTGATTCAGACCTGGAACACTGTGTTTGCAGGTGCACGACGTGTGCCCAGCTGGGTAATGCCCCCAGGGAGGCCCCGCTCAGCCTGTGACCCTGGCCCATCAGGCCATGGTCACGCATTCATGTTGACTATGCGGGCCCGTTCATGGGTAAGATGTTCCTTATTTAGTAGATGCTTACTCGAAATGGATCGAGTGCATCATTCTAAATTCATGCACGTCATCCACCACCGTGGAAAGCCTATGTGTGATCTTTGCAATCCTGGTTAGTGATAATGGCCCATGTTTCACAAGCTATGAATTCCGAGAGTTTATGTCGGGCAATGGCATCAACCACGTCAGGACTGCGCCGGTCAAGCCTGCCTCCAATGGCCAGGCGGAACGTGCGGTCCAAATCATTAAGCAAGGTATACTCAGGATTCAAGGACCATCCCTATAATGCCGCCTATCGCGTCTCCTGCTGGCCTATAGATCCCGACCGCACTCGCTCACGGTGGTCCCGTCTGCAGAGCTACTAATGAAACGGACACTCAAAACTCGGTTGTCCTTCATTCACCCAGTCCTGACCGACATAGTTGAGGGCAAGCGCAAGTCACAAAATGAGTACCATGAGCGTATTGCGTGGGGGGACATGTATAGAAATAAATGATCCTGTATTCGTCCTCAATCAAGCCATGGGGCCCAAATGGCTTGAGGGCACTGTAATTGACAAAGAGGGGAATAGGCTCATCGTGGTAAAACTCAAAAATGGTCAGATATGCCGTAAGCATCTGGACCAAGTAAAAAAAAAGGTTCAGCATCGACACGGAGGAACCTGAAGAAGACCATGAGATGGAGCTCACAACACCGCCAGTGAACAAGCAACAAGAGCAATCAGAAGAATGCACAGTCCCTGCGGTCAGCCCGGACAGGCCGGAATCACCACAGGTGACAGTCACGATAGTGTCCAACAACCAGAGCCCCAACTGCGGCGCTCCACGAGGGAGCGTAGACCACCTGAAAGACTAAACCTATGATCCCAATAAGACTTTGGGGGGGGGGGGGGGAGGTGATGTCATGTATGTAACCACACTGTAACACCACTGTATTACTGTATACACTCAACCTAGATGCACACCTTGACCACAAGGGGTGAACTTGTGGGAGACACTCCTTACCTGATCACACAGGCATTAAAAAGGGAGGTCCCACGCAGGGTCATCGTCTTTGGAGTCCTGTGAATAAAGAGTTAAGGTCACAGAGTGACCTTGTCCCCAGAATGTGCCTCGTATGATTTCATACTGTAGAGTAAGGATTTTACACCCACAAGCTTGCCAAACTGTAGTTCTTTCTTGGGGTTTTAGATTTAAGGTTTTAAAGTATTGTTCATAAAAACAGCCAGAAAGCTGGTGCTACATCCCTCACAACTGGAAATACCTTCTCTACATCTACCATAATGTCAGCTCTCAGTCTTTTTTTCTAGAGAAAAGAGCCCCAGTCCGTTTAGACTTTCCTGATAGTTGTACACTTTTAGTTCTGGTATTATCCTTGTACATCTTTATTGCCCTAACCCCATTGCTTCTATATCCTTTTTGTAATAACTCTGCACAGTACACTAAGTGTGTTCCATGTAAGTTTAACATAATTTTTCTGCTTTTGAATTCTATTCTAGAAATTAATCAGTGCTTTTTTTGCATATTTTAAAGCCTTGTTAACCTGCGTTGCTAATTTGAATGATTTGTGAATCTGTGCACCTAGATCCCTTTGTGCCAATACCTCATTTAGACTCGTATTTTTTTGAGTAGGTGGCCTCCTTATTCCTCCTACCAAAATGCACCACCTCACATATTGAAATTCATTTGCTATTTACACACCTATTCTGCAAATTTGTTAATGTCTTCTTATATTTTGTCGTAGACTTCCTCAGTATTAACTATTCCCCCCAATTTGTTGTCATCCGCAAATTTCGATGTTGTACTTCTGATTCTGGAGACCAAATCATTTATGTATTGGGGTTCCACAATTGGCATAGGTCCCCGACTTAAGCATTTAAATAAGACTCCTGCCTGTTCTGGCAAGGAACGCTGCCGGCCCATTTCAAGGCCTGTTTGAATACTGAATTGATCAGATCTCAGGCACCAGCTCAGCCGGAGTTGTTTTAAAATTGGCATCCTGCTACCTCCTCATTTATGCCGAACATTCGGTCGGCAGCAAACCAAGGATTGTCTCCACTATATAAACACACGTTGTTGCCGCTATTTACAGAATGTTAATTGAAATGATTGACAAACAATAAGGCTTGCATTTCTGTAGTGCCTTTCACGACCACCGGATGTCACAAAGCGCTTTACAGCCAATGAAGTACTTTTGGAATGTAGTCACTGTTGTAATGTGGGAAATGCAGCAACCAACTTGCGCACAGCAAGCTCCCACAAACAATGGGATAATGACCAGATAATCTGTTTTTTTAGTGATGTTGATTGAGATAAATATATTGGCCAGGGCACCGGGGATAACTCCCCTGCTCTTCTTTGGAATGATGCCATGGGATCTTTTACGCCCACCTGAGATGGCAGACGGTGAACATTAATCTGTAATTGTGGGGTCAGATAGGCAGATAGGCTCGATGTCTATATTATTGGTTGGCTGATTTCAGGTTTTCAGCTCTGCGCTGGACAAAGGTCTCCTGCCTGTACAGACAGAAGGGGAAAAACAGAGGAGCATTGCTCTCGGATTACTGTCATACATTGCTTAGCCAGCTCAAAGAGCAAATGACTGTAACTGGTCAATAAGTGCGTCAAAGAGAATTGGCAGGAGCCAAGTCAGCTTGCCTGACTCTTTGGACAGGGTCTGATGCGCGTGATGCCAAAAAACCTTGAGAGGTGAAGTAGGGAGTTTAAAAAAAACACATAAATGTAGGCACAGCCCTTTGGCAGGGACAATCAAAGCGCTTCTCTGACAGAAGTTAATTAAATTGTCTATTTTTAATTGGAGGATGGCTGGTGGTTTGCAATTCTACCGTGAGCAATATCTAACTTAGGAATACAGCTTTCCTTAATAATTGTCAATGTGCCCAAAGTTAAAAAAAAATCCTCTTACTTCCCTTCCAAAGCATCAAGGTTCACCAGACATTTTGTGCAGACTCATCAGCATGGAGAGCCTGAGGGACAGATCCAGCACATGTCTGTGGAACTGAATTATGTTTTAGGAGACCGAGGAGATTTTATTTTCCTGCTCCGACAGAGAGTTCCCCCCCCCCCCCCCACTGCTCCAAATACCTGAATGAGAAACTAATGGGTACAAAGACAACCTGCAAGAGGGTTACAAGCTCATCATCATAGGCAGTCCCTCGGAATCGAGGAAGATTTGCTTCCACTCTTAGCACGAGTTCTTAGGTGGTTGTACAGTCCAATATGAGAACCACAGTTCCTGTCACAGGTGGGACAGATAGTCATTGAGGGAAGGGGTGGGTGGGACTGGTTTGGCGCACGGTCTTTCCGCTGCCTGCGCTTGATTTCTGCATGCTCTCGGTGATGAGACGAGAGGAACTCAGCGCCCTCCTGGATGCACTTCCTCTACTTAAGGCAATCTTTGGCCAGGGACTCCCAGGTGTCAGTGGAGATGTTGCACTTTATCAAGGAGGCTTTGAGGGTGCCCTTGTAACGTTTCCGCTACCCACCTTTGAATCGTTTACCTTTACAAGCTCGTTACAAGCTAAGGCCAGTTCAAATGAAGAGTCTCACTCAAGACATTTTACCTCTCTTTTCTCTTTGAAATGCATTTCTAAAGGTTTTCATTTGGGATCGTCAGCCCTTTGCTGTTTTTTTTTTTACGTTTACCCATAGCTGTTGGAAAACTGGAGAGTTCAAACGTCTTATGGGTACAGGCATCAAGGTGCCAATCATAGAAATTTACAGCACGGAAGGAGGTGATTCCGGCCAATTATGTCCGCGCCGGTCGACAACGAGCTATCCAGCCTAATTCCACTTTTGAGCTCTTGGTTCATAGCCTTGTAAGTTACGGCATCTCAAGTGCATATCCAAGTACTTTTTAAAAAATGGTGAGTTTCTGTCTCTACCATCCTTTCAGGCAGTGAGTTCCAGACCCCCAATGCCCTCTGGGTGAAACAATTTCCCCTCAAATCTCCTCTAAACATCCTACCAATTACTTAAAATCTATGTCTCCTGGTTGTTGACCTCTCTGCTAAGGGAAATAGGTCCTTCGTATCCACTCTATATAGGCCCCTCATAATTTTATATACCTAAATAAGATCTCCCCTCAGCCTCCTCTTTTTCAAAGGAAACAAACCCAGCCAGTCCAATCTTTCATCGTAACTAAAATTCTCCAATCCAGGCAACATCCTCGTAAATCTCCTCTGTGCCCTCTCTGGTGCAATCACATCTTTCTTGTAATGTGACGACCAGAACTGCACGCAGTACTCTAGCTGTGGCCGAACTAGTGTTTTGTACAGTTCAAGCATAACCTCCCTGCTTTTGCATTCTATGCTTCAGCTAGTATTCCGTATGCGTGCTTAACAACCTTATCTCGCTGGCCTGCTGCCTTCAGGGATCTGTGGACATACACTCCAAGGTCCCTTTGTTCCTCTACACTTCTCAGTGTCCGACCATTTAATGTGTATTCCCTTTCCTGGTTAGCCCTCCCCAAATGCATTACCTCACACTTCTCCAGATTGAATTCCATGTGCCACTGTTCTGCCCACCTGGCCAGTTCATTGATATCTTCCTGCAGTCTACAGCTTTCTTTTTCATTGTCAACCACACAGCCAATCTTCTGATTTCACACCACACGTGATTTTTCCAGCCATTAATTACCAGGTGTACAAAGTTAGTAAATTGCCCCTCAGTAGTACCCTGAATATTCCTCGGGGATTCCCGAATGGCTCTTTGTAACTTCAGCAGGAGATCAGCATACACCCCAGACGCAGCGCTAGAAGTTGGTTTCTGAGCAGGTTGGCATATTTTAGTCAATCAATACATGTCCCTATGAGATATATCAGATTTAAAATCGTTTAATATTTATGGTTTCGTTTTTATACACGATACAGATCCACTCGACACCGACAGTTACAGAATGCCCGGCTCTCAAAAAAATTTTACCAAAGACTTAAGGAGGCAATAAAATACGTTTTTAGAAGACTTTTCCTTCTCCACCTCATCCAATGAAAATGTCACCTTTTTTCTTAAACACATAAATCAACATTATCCCACCAGTGTGGCAAAAAAATTGAAGGAAATAATTCATTAAATAAACCTCTTCTTCTTTTAGCATATGGCAGCAAATGAACACACAAGTTGTTTTGACCAAATACCAACCAACTTTTTTTCTCCCCACTCACTAATCAGCAGCTGTGTTGCCATACTAAAATCCCACAAGGAGGGATTTAAGTTAAAGATTCAAAGTAAAATACGGCCTGTTACAGCCAAGTACAATGAAGAAGTGATCACAGCGTGACAAAGTCTTTAGCTCCTTGATGCGACAAACAAAAACAACTCGAAAGGAAGCCAATCGGAGGGATGGTGGGAGGAAACCAGAGCAGTGAGCACTTTGAGTCTGAGAGTGTCCCTTGGCTCGAGGCAGGCCATAAAAAAACCTTTTGCTTGAACTATAACCAGAGGAAATAAATTGAAAATAGGGCGAGAAGCTAGTTGGCAGGATAGAGAACTGTTACAGGCGCAAAGAGTCAAATTTAGTATTGGAGACTGAACAGCAAGAGGTGGAGTGATGCACTGAAGGGTTAGAGACTGGCCGCATGGCGAACATAAGAAATAGGAGCAGGAGTAGGCCATTTGGCCCCTCGAGCCTGCTCCGCCATTCAATAAGATCATGCCTGATCTGATCTTGGCATCAACTACACTTCCCTGCCTGCTCGTCATAATCTTTGACTCCCTTATCATTCAAAAATCTGTCTATCTCCACCTTAAATATATTCAATGACCCAGCCTCCACAGCTCTCTGGGGTAGAGAATTCCAAAGATGGAGGAAGCAGTACACTTAAGGATTACAACTAACTGAGATGCTAAACAGCAGAAGGAGGAGGAATAAAAGAACGAACTTACGTTTATATAGTGCCTTGCACAACCTCAGGAGCTTTACAGCCAATGAAGTACTTGTTGAAGTGTAGTCACTGTTGTAATGTAGGAAACATGGCAGCCAATTTGCACACAACTCCCACAAACAGCACTGTAATAATGACCAGATAATCTTATTTATTAGTGATGTTGACTGAGAAATAGATATTAGCCAGAAGCACAGACCTGCTCTTCTTCAAAATAGTACCATGGGGATTATTTTACATCCACCCGAGGGGGCAGATGGGGCCTTGGTATAATGTCTCATCCGAAAGACGGTACCTCCGATGGTGCAGCACTCCCTCAATAATGCACTGGGGTGTCAGCCCAGATTATGTGCTCAAGTCTCTACAGTGGGACATGAACCCACAACCTTCCGACTCAGGCACCTACTGAGCCAAGGCTGAGTACATTGATGGATCAGAACCAGACTAACACACTGGACAAGCAGAGAAAGCAATATACTTAAGGATCAAGACTAACCAAAACACTGAACAGTAGACGTGGAGGGATATCCTGATAGACTGGAGAGTGACTGAACAGGAGGAGGGATAGAGGGACTGGCACACTGAAGCAAAGTAGACAAATGCCCCGACGCATTGCAGGCTTGACACACGGGCGGAACAGAAACAGAGGACCGAAGGGATATTTACAAGCTAACGAGTTGGATCTTGTGTGAGTTGCTGAAGCTTAACAAGGCTCAGTCCCTGGTAAGGTGGGTAAGTGGAACGTGCCAATCTTGACCCGATTACATATCTTAATCTCCCTCCTAACACACCAGAGTGACACACATCTCATGTGGATTACTGCACATTCAACAAGATTTAACATTACAGTTTACAGGGTAATGCACAGGATTAATACAAAACACAAGTATCTTGTGCAATTTAGCAAAGTCAACTACAAAAACATAGAGGTTTTTTCACATACACCCAGGTACAGCTCTATAAGGCTTTTGCACTGCTACGCAGAACATAAAATATTAAAAATCTTTAATCCTTTTTATTTTCTATTAAATTAAAATTTAATTACACACTTAATAAAATATAAATATTGTGTAAAGGAATCTGACAGGTGAGCTTCATTTCTAAACATGACTAGCGCAATCTAACAAAAATAAATTCTTGAAGCTTTGGAGCAAAGGTTACTGGATATTCCCACCAACACTATTAATATTGCATAAGACTACATGGGTCAAAAATAAAATCCAAATTTTATTTAAACAAATAGTTGTCACAAAATAAAGTAACTTTTTATTCTTTGTCCCCAGAATTAGTATTTGAGGAAAGCGCTGGGATGTTTCCCAACCAGCAGACAAGATCTGCACTGATGGAGCAGAGATGTACTGCATTGTGCACCCACTGTGTTAACAGTTCACCATTAAGTTCCCTGAAGAATGAGTCATTTTATTTAAATATTAAAACACAAGCATTGGACTGAATCATTAAATGTATTAAAAGATGGCCTTCTTATCCACACCCTGTGTTTTCATTAAAGTTTTTAGTTTAATAAAAAAGAAAGCTTCATTCATAAAATGTGGGTTTTTTTGTTACAGTAATTGTTTAATCCACCCTCTCCCATCTAAAAATACTGCACACAGATGTAACTCCACCACTGGGAAGGCATGATGGTTTGGTCTACCTTCCTGATGGGACTGGCCCACCATTGTGAGTTCCATCAGTGCCACATGGGAGAAAGGACATATTTGCTCTGCCTTCACAGTGGTGGTAGTACATAGTGACCCAACGTTCCCTTTATCACGAACATTTAATTGGAAAAAACATGCATGCGTGGAATTTTGAATGGGCCGCATTGCTCCCCAGAAAATTAGAGGGAGCATTGATAGTGACTGTAGGAAATCAGCCTCTCCCTTCCCCGTCTCCCCTCAACTGCTTTGCCAACTAGGTGATTCTAAATAGTCCTGAGCTTTCTATCCTATCTCAGTGTCTGTTCTCTGCTGGTCACTGCACCTGATGGGAAGCAGTAATTCACTCTTCAGGGGATATGTTGGGAGTAAGATTGGTGGCGGGGACAACATGGGTGAAAATATCTGCATTCGATCTGGAGTCTCTCTCAACTGGAGACACGGTGCAATCAATTCAGTGCATGTTGCTCCACTGGCTCACCTTGCAGGAGTAGTCTTCAGGATTTCACCCCTGGTTTCCCAGTCCAGTGCACAGTGCAGCAGCGAGCTTCACAGGGCGAGGTTACAGGCAAGTTTTGCAAATTTCACAAAGCAGCCACTCAGACCCGGAAGCCACACGTGTGTCCACCGGCGAGGAACAGTCTCCCACTGTCAAAACAGTCCGCGGAAAATAACTGTTCAATTTTACAACCTTTACCGTGAACTTATTGTTTTGCGATGGTGTCACGATAGAACGATAGAACATTCAGGGCAGCAAGTGTTCACAAACACTGCTGAGCTCGGAATGTCTGCGAGGTAAAGGCCAAAAGATGGGTCTGGGGTTTTATTCAGGGCCATTTTCTCATCGAAGAATAGTCTGCTCGCTACCGTGCATTTAAGGAGCAGATTCTAAGGGCTCCATTGACCTGCTTAATGTCCATCTCTGAAGCATTAAAAAAAATATATACATTGCTTAACTTGTGGGACATGTTAGGGTACAAGTTGATAGGTGACGATGCACCCCGCCCCCCACCTCTTGTACTTCACCCAAGTGGCCATGCTTCATACGAGAGTGGCCAGTACGTCGGCCGGCTAGACAACCATGGAGGCATAACAATCGAGCTTGGGCCTGACTTGCTCCGGCATCCACAACATTCACTCTTCTTCGGGATAGTGGAACCCTGGCTGATTTTGTCCCCGCCCCCATCCCACCACGATCTGGCTGAGGTCTGCCCGCTCGGCACAGACCGAGCTTTGCAGCAGGGGAACTGCCTGGCACGTCTGGCTCACGGCTATCTCTCGCGGGCAACACATTTACCTACTGAGACGCGAAAAGGTTTTTTTTTTAAAATTAAGCAATCAGACATGGAAACTGCTGTATAATACTGCTATCTACAACGGAAAGTGCACACAGCATTTAGTAGGGCATCTGGAAGTGGGAACGGCAAATGGCAGTTTAGATTTTTTTTTGTAATACTACTAACCATCTTTAAAAATGCTGTATAGTATTCAATTGTGTCAAAGGAGCACAATATAAAATATATATTATAAAAACAAGACCCCTCCCCCCCCACCCGGTTTACCCAAGGTCCTAAACTCAGACCCCAGTTTCCCGTCCTGCTATGCTAGGCCAGTTATTTCACAGACGCTAACACTGAGAATGCCACCTCTGTCCTAGCTCTATACAAAATAACTTAGAAATGTTGCCGTTTTATAAAATCTCATCCAAAGTATTTGCATCAATTCGTTACTATACAGTTACATGGTATAAAAATTGCCGGTGTGCAAAACTATATATATGTACAGTACTAGTCGGTTGTTTGTATGCGTGTCTCGTTACAAGAGGGTTCCGGGTGGGCATTGGGTTTGTCGGCCGTTTTCTACAGTGATGATCCTGCTCGTTGAGGGTGGGATGGGGGGTGGGCACCGGGGGCACTTGGCTCTCAGGGGATGAAGCACTCCCACTGTTTAGTGGCCCCCGTTTACGTTGCCGCCTCCTGTGGACCAGTCGATGATGATGAAACTCAGACTCATGGTCATGAAGAGAAACCCCAGGGCTGCAAAACAAACAGCCTGGAAAATAAGGCAAACAAATGATTAGAATTAGAACCATTCAGCCCGTTGAGCCTGCACCAGCCTGTACCAACTCTCTGAAAGAGCTACCAATGAGCCCCATTCCCCTGCTCCCGCCCTATAAGCTTTACACATTTTTCCTTTTTAAGTAGAGATCCAATTCCCTTTTGAAAGTTACTATTCAATCTGCTTCCAGATCATAACAACTCGCTGCGCAAAACAGTAATTGTTTTACACCCTCTCCCATCTAAAAATTCTGCACACAGATGTAACTCCATCTCATCTCATCTCCTCCCTGCCCCGGCTTTTTTGCCAATTATTTTAAATCTGTTTCCTCTGGTTACCGGCCCTCCTGCCAGTGGAAACAGGTTCTTCCTGTCTACTCTTTCAAAAACCCTCATCATTTTCAACACCTTTAATATGGGGCTGCCCTTCAGCTAAGGCCAATAAGATAAAAATCTCACCCGACATGCTTTGACAATCTCACAGCCACCCAAAGACTGATGGATTGACAGTCCATGTCTGTGAGATGTTATAGCTGTTACCAGTCACATGTGCACCCAGTAACACTGACAGTCCAAGTAGGTGAGGCACTTGGGCACTTTTAATAGTCAGTTACTTCAGTCCTCTGCTGAACACAGGAGAAGCAAACAGACATTACATGGTAAAAAAAAATCCTTAAAACAGTAAAACAAACATGAGCAGATTGACACAATGGGTTCACTATCAGGACCTCCCTAGTAACCAAACTCCAGCCACATTTACCGTGCAACAATCTGTGTCAATCCCAATATTGTTTAAATGTGCATTGTAATATCTCAAAAGATAAAATCGACAACATTTTATTTGAAGCCCTTCTAACGACAGCCATATTCTGGGTCAGTACAATCTGTGCTTACATTTCCATTCCGTTCTTCAGTTAGGGCCAGTGAGGTGAAGGAGAGCAGAGCCAAAAAGATTGGCTCCTCGTGTGATGACACGTGCCTTTGCTGGGTTTGCACAGTTGCTCCAGTAAATAAGCTGCGTTCTGTTCCTACTGGCTTCTTACACTTTGCCTTGAACAGTGCGCAGAAAACAACAAACATTTACTCTGTCCTTAGAGTGGCGTCTGACAGTCGGCCAACCATTCCAGCAGGTGTGGCTCTGTCACTGCACCTTGGCTTGGAGTCCATTTGTAAACATATTTTCCCTCCAAGTGCCTCGAAGAAAAATCCAACAAATTTGTCCTTAACTGGCTCGATCACGCCGAGTTGAATGCGAGCTTGGCTGATAGTTTCTACTGCCTATGCTGGGAACAGCTGCAGTCTACATTACACATACACACTAATGTCTAATCGGTAAGCACACTGCACAGGGGATATATGACTCACGAACATTACATATTCAACAATGACTTGAATTTAATAGAGCTTTTAACATAGTAAAAAATCCCAACGCCTCACAGAAGCGTTATCAAACAAAATTTGACACCGAGCCACATAAGGAGAAATTAGGGCAGATGATCAAAAGCATGGTTAAAGAGGTAGGTTTTAAGGAACGTCTTAAAAAGGAGGAAAGAGAGGTAGAGAGGTTTAGGGAGGGAGTTCTAGAGCTTAGGGCTTTGGCAGCTGAAAGTACGGGCCACCGATGGTTGAGCGATTATCAGAGATGTTCAAGAGGCCAGCATTAGAGGAGCGCAGATATCTCAGGGTGGTTGTGGGACTGAAGGAGATTACAAAGATAGGGAGGGGGGAATCCATGGAGGGATTTGAAAACAAGGATGAGAATTTTAAAATTGAGATGTTGCTTAACCGGGAGCCAATATATGACAGCGAGCACAGGGGTGGTGGTTGAGCGGGACTTGGTACGAGTTAGGACACGGGCAGCAGAGTTTTGGATGACCTCAAGTTTACGATTCTGTTGGAATATTCAAGTCTAGAGGTAACATAGGCACGGATGAGGGTTTCAGCAGCAGATAAGCTGAGGCAAGGGCAGAGTCCAGGTAAAAGTGGGGAGGTCACCCTCTTTCTGATACTGAATAACTTATGCGTCTCAGTGTTAGACTCTGTCTATGTGCTGTACCAAGCATGTCTGATACTAGAACGTTGACCAATTCCTGTGCATGGGTAGTATGCATGTTGTTTGCCTACATAATAGAGCCTGCAGTTTAATGTCATTCTTGGTTGTGAAGTGCTGTAGGTCATCCTGAGGACATCCAAAGCCACTATTCTAAATGCAGGATTGTTCTTTCTTAGCAACCAGACAAACGACACAATTCACTTCAATCTGATAGTGTGTGATTGTTTTGTATATCTCATGCCAACGTGTGTGGAGCCCATTGATTAAAGATTTCAAAGCACCTACATGTTGTGTCTGCCCCTTTAACAATGGCTCCTCCTTCTCTTGGCGTTGCAGCGGATGTTTCATCGCAGTGCTGGCAACTGGCATCCCCGGCAGTGTCGGGCTCCCCGGTGTGCTGGCGATACCACCAAGAGCCCACCCTTCACTGTCAATGGGCCCCAACCCAGGAAAATGGGTCGTGGGTCATGATAGCGGGTGCAAGTCCCGCCTCAACTGATCTCCAGCAGTGACACCACCTCGGAGGAAGATTCAGACCCAAGTGCACCATATTAACCGCGCTTCGCTTGTCTGCCATTTCAATAATGTCTTTGAAAGAAAACCCCCAGAAGATTAGATTAACCTGAATCTAGGGTGAGTGGTCGTTTAACAAGCAATGCCGTGAAACAGATTATTCCATATAGAATAGTTTGTGCATATTTAGGTTTCGCCCACTGGGCGGGAACGTACCAGGATTTTTGGACGCGACCTCATGGGCTCCTCTTCCTTTGGCATTATCCGGATGTAAAACACAGCTGGGAAGATGAAAATTAAACAGGGGGCAGAGGTAGCACCTGAAGGACGAAAAGACAAACCAATGGCTGTTAACATCCAGATGGGCCTTTTGAATCACAAGTATTTTAAGAATTTATACAATTTCTATCTTTTCTCAAGCACTATTTCGTTTTCAAAAATGTAGATTTTTTGGTGATTTTCTTTTTAAACAAGCGATCCACAAAAAAAAAGGGTCAACTCTTGGGAATGAGACGTGTGTCCATGTCTTGCTCTTTTGTGTTAGCAAAGAGTACTCCCAAGCCAGGCATAGCTTACTTAAGAACATAAGAAATAGGAGCAGTAGGCCATTGGCCCCTAGAGCCTACTCCGCTTTTAATAAGATCATGGCTGATCTAATCAGGGGCTCAGCTCCACTTCCCTGCCCGCTCCCCATAACCCTTTATTCCCTTATCATTTGAAAATCTGTTTGTCTCCGCTTTAAATATATTCAATGACCAAGCCTCCACAGCTCTCTGGGGCAGAGAATTCCACAGATTTACAACCCTCAGAAAAGAAATTTCTCCTTATTCAGTGCTGAGTAAATCTCTCTCTCTCCCTCAGCCAAATAGCCAATCTCTATTCGAAAGGCAGGGGCGGGGAGGGGGGAGAGGGAGGGAGAGCAACACAGCTGAGTCCAATCCTGTTCTTGCCTTTCACACGCATGCACCGTCCAGCTTGGCTCATTGGATAACAGTCAGGAATAGAAATCGTAGCTCATTTCTCCCTCCCCCGAATCGTGCTTAGACCCATGTCCTTACTGCCTCCCGAACTGAGAGCAGCATAGACCACAATCTCCTATCATTTTGCTTAAGGGTATGGAACCTAGAATGCTACTTCTGATATTTACCACATTTCCCAATGCAATATACATAAGAACATAAGAATTAGGAACAGGAGTAGGCCATCTAGCCCCTCGAGCCTGCTCCGCCATTCAACAAGATCATGGCTGATCTGGCCGTGGACTCAGCTCCACTTAGCCGCCCGCTCCCTGTAACCCTTAATTCCCTTATTGGTTAAAAATCTATCTATCTGTGACTTGAATACATTCAATGAGCTAGCCTCAACTGCTTCCTTGGGCAGAGAATTCCACAGATTCACAACCCTCTCGGAGAAGAAATTCCCTCTCAACTCGGTTTTAAATTGGCTCCCCCATATTTTGAGGCTGTGCCCCCTAGTTCTAGTCTCCCTGACCAGTGGAAACAACCTCTCTGCCTATATCTTGTCTATCTCTTTCATGATTTTAAATGTTTCTATAAGATCACCCCTCATCCTTCTGAACTCCAACGAGTAAAAAAAAATAAACCAGATAATCGTCCGCCCATCACTGTAAGGTGGCAAATTTACTGAGTGTCAGTCGTGGCTCAGTGCGTAGCATTCACGCCTCACAGTCAGAAGGTCATGGGTTCAAAGTCCCACTCCAGATACTTGAGCACAAAAATCTAGGCTGACACTCCAGTGCAGTGCTGAGGGAGCGCTGCATTGTCAGAGGTGCTGTCTTTTGGATGAGACGTTTAACCAAGGCTCTGTCTGCCCTCTCAGGTGGACATCAAAGATCCCATGGCACTAGGTGGAGAAGGTGGTGTGCATCTGAGGCAGTTGATGGTTGTCCATGGTTTGTGAGGAAGGTTTGATCCTTCAGGTTGTATTATGGGGTCCTCTAGAAGGAATCCATTCCGTACGACAGTTCTTCCAAGCATTTCGCCATCGGTCACCAAGGCTGAGGGGAGATCGCTGAAGGGCTTCAAAACGGCTTTCTAGATTTGAGGCGGGTTGGTAGTAGGCTGTTCAAGTCGGCCTGGATCGACATGTCTTTGCTGGTGTAGCGGTTGTATTCTCTGGAGACTGTATATTCGCGGCATAGGTTTGATGGTGCGAAGTCTGCAAGCACGGGCAGTCAAGGTGTTGGTGTTGATAAAAGCGTACCGGTGATAATTCTCATGGTGGTACCTAGTGGATCTGGTGAATGCCAACTTTACTCCAAATCTACAGAACCATGCTGAGAAGGTGTGAGGGGCATGTCAGACACCCAGGTAACCCAAAAAAAGAGCAACTTACTATTTGTCATTTTTTCCTGCCTGGTTGTCACAATACATCCGGTTATTAGAATTCCACAGCAGAGTGGAAACTGTAACTCCCATATAGCATCTCTTTCTCATACACAGAGTATTTCTCCACAGTCCAGTTATTTCTTACCTCTTGTCATATAACATGGGTTGTTGTGGATATTGTAGAAGTTAGGTGTCTGACATGCATGGAAACCAGTGTACTTCAGCATCTCCAAAGCAAGCTACGCACAGTTTCAATTTGCCCAATACGGTGTGAGCACCTTCTCCCTGTAGGACCACCTCCCACTTGCCCACGTCCAGAGAGCTTAGGTATGAAACTCGACTAAGCTCGAGCAACA
Source organism: Pristiophorus japonicus (assembly GCF_044704955.1). Classification (NCBI taxonomy): domain Eukaryota; kingdom Metazoa; phylum Chordata; class Chondrichthyes; family Pristiophoridae; genus Pristiophorus; species Pristiophorus japonicus. The sequence continues at coordinate 56,942,993 of NC_091988.1, forward strand.
GCACCTCATCTTTTGTTTAGGCACTTTACAGCATTCTGCACTCAACACTGAGTTTAACAATTTCAGACTATAACCCCTTCCCCAATTTGTTTTCGCTTTTGTTCTGTTTTTTTTCTCTCTTTCCCACGGCAGCTGTTGATGATTCTGCATTTTCCATTTACACCCTACCTAGACTCATCTTTTGCTTCTTAACTTGCCCCATTACCATCTCCTTTTGGCTTGCACCATTATCCCCATTGCATCTTAATCTGTCCTGCCTTCCACCCTATCACAGACCTTCCCTTTTGTTCTTTCCTCCCCTCCCCCTTTCCCTGACCCTCCACTTGTTTAAAAACCTGTTGCATCTCTAACTTTTTCCAGTTCTGGCGAAGGTCATCGACCTGAAACATTAGCTCTGCTTCACTCTCCACAGATGCTGCCTGACTTTGCTGAGTATTTCCAGCATTTTCTGTTTTTATTACAGATTCCAGCATCCACAGTATTTTGCTTTTGAGTTTAGGCACAGGTTGGCAGAGCCAAGGCTTAGAGATCCCCAAGTGCACAGAGATCCTCCATAAAGAAAGACTTGCATTTCTATAGTGCTTTTCACGACCACCGGATGTCCCAAAGTGCTTTACAGCCAATGAAGTACTGTTGTCATGTAAGAAACGCGGCACACAGCTAGCTGCCACAAACAGCAATGTGATAATGACCAGATAATCTGTTTTTGTTATGTTGATTGAGGGATAAATAATGGCCCAGGACACCGGGGATAATTCCCTTGCTCTTTTTCGAAATAGTGCCACGGGATCTTTTACATCCACTTGAGATGAGGTTTAACATCTCATCTGAAAGACGGCACCTCCGACAGTGCAGCAATCCCTCAGCATTGCACTGGAGTGGCAGCCTAGATTCTTTGTGCTCAAGTATCTGGAGTAGGACTTGAACCCACAACCTGCTGACTCAAAGGCGAGAGTGCTACCAACTGAGCCACAGCTGATACTCTGAAAATCCATGATTCATCTCTTTCTTTCCCACAAAACAATTGACCACAGCAGCCATAAATCTGCAACACTTAGCCCGAGTGATGGTTCCGACTTAAAGGTTTCAGGCAGAAGGGCAGGTATTTCTGACATCAAGTAACCAATTTTAGTGATTTATTTTAATGTGTTTGTTATGTTATAAATATGTTTTCTATCTCTATACACTGATCTAAGTGAAGGATAAAAATGGCGGCTGTAAATAGTGTGAAGAAGTGATTTGGGCAATTTGATTATTTGTTTTTTGTGGTACAGGTACTTGCAAGTTTGTAAATGGTAACTTTGAACAGAATTGAGGGTTTTGATTGCTTCGTTTTCTGTAGGCTACTCTTCAGTCATTGGTACTTTTTCATTCATTTACATTTGCCTACTTGATAGGCTCAAATAACTATTGCATAGACTAGGCCTATATTCCCTAGAGTTTAACAGCATGAGAGGTGACCTCATTAAAACATATAGAATTCTTAAGGGGCTTAATAGGGTAGATGCTGGGAGGATAGTTCCCCGAGCTGGATAGTCTAGAACCAGGGGTCACAGTCACAGGATAAAGGGTTGGCCATGCAGAACGGAGTTAAGAAATGTGTTCTCTCAAAGGGTTGTGAATCTTAGGAATATTCTATCCCAGAGGGCTGTGGATGCTCAGTCATGGAATATATTCAAAGCTGAGATAGATATTAAGGGAACCACGGGATATGGGGATAGAGCAGGAAAGTGGAGTTGAGGTAGAAAATCAGCCATGATCTTACTGAATGGCGGAGCAGGCTCGAAGGGCTGAATGGCCTACTCTGCTCCCATTTCTTATGTTCTTACTTACCTGTTGTTACCAATTAAAATTTCTTTGTTTTGTGGAAATGTAATATCCTGGAGTATGATGCCCTGAGGTATCTCTGAGGCCATACGTTCAGATACAACATCTTTGAAAGCTGTGACAGGTTAAGCATACACTAGATGAAAGAGTTCAACAATGTAGATAGATGGATTTTGGGTTTCACATACAGCTAACTCTCTCTGTATATGAACTTTCTCTATGTACTCATCTCTATGAAATGACCACAAAAGGCAAGATTTAAAGAAATGTCACTTCACAAAGTATTATTAGACTGCTTCAAAAAGAACTGTAATAGTTGAGAGGTGAGTAACAGGTTGGATCATTTAATGATTTTTCCAAGACAAAAATTATAACTCTGCACTTACAAAATTAGACTTGAAGGTAGAACTTGCAATATTCAATATCCTGAGCAGTATTTCAAATGTAAAAGGGTAAGGTAATGAGCATTAAGCTCCATGATCTGTAGGGAATGCAAGTGACTGGGAAACTGATCTGTTTCAATGGAATTCCAAGCTTGGATAAGAAATGCATTTCTCTGAAGTACTCCCCATTCCAATTGCCTTTATCTCAGAGCCATCTGAATTGTAGCCAAACCACAGAAAGCACGCAAAGATGAAATGAGGAAGGATGTCAATGTCACATTCGTTCTTTCTCTCAATTCATACTTCGCAAGGAACTACCCCCCACTCAAAAATAAACACTAAACACATTATGTACCACTCAACATAAAACATGCTAACCAAGGCAGAGTAAGAAATTGGCCTCCGTGGAAGTGGGGTGGGGTGGGGGGGGGGCGATAACGGGACGCTAAGGGCTTACCGACCGGGCGCAGCAAAATTACCGACGCCCACGAACTTCCATAGCGGGTTAGCGCTGGTGCTAAAACATACCGCCTCGATCTGTTGCGCCCCGGAGATGGTGACGTGAACCGATGCTCAGCGCCCCATTATCGCCCTGGATGTAAAATTCGCTTCCACCTCCTGCAGCATTGCCTGCCGTCAACTGGGGAGCGCTAATTAAAGGCAGTGATGGTCAGGCAGGCCAAAATGTAATAATGTTCCCAGTGTGCTGTTTTTTTGATCTTTTTTCCAGGCTGTGATTGATCGGCCCTACACTCAGTGCTTGTATCACAGGTGCCATCGACGAACAAACACAGCCCTAGCCTTCAATGCCGGCAGCATTGGCCCTTCCCTTTAAGGGAGGGAAGGAGCCTGTGAATCGGCAGTGCTGCACAGAACATTGTGCAGCACTCCGCCGCTATCGCCCCTCTTGTTCCCTTTAGTGCTCTAAAGGAAGTGGTAGCGATTCCCTCTTATAGCGGTAAACCGGAAGTTCCCGTCGGAATCAATTGCGTAGCTCTCGGCAATACTTCATTGGCGCTTCAATGATAAACCGCTTGGAGATGTCTGGTGGTTGTGAAAGGCGCTACATAAATGCAAGTTTTTCTTTTTTTCTCCACACATGATCATTTTTCTCCACGTATGACCACTTATCACCACACACCATCCATTTGCCACACAACACCATCCATTGCTACACAACACCAACACAAGTCGAAACCACCCCACACAAATCGGCCTACAAAAGGCAACATAAATACAAGACAAAACAACAAATCCACAACACATCATATTGCAACACACATTAATACAAACCAAACAATAACATACCGACTAGACAATACAATATAAGGCACACATTGCCACTAACTGTTGGTCTTGCTAAATGCAAATTATATGTTGCACCTACATATGAACATAAAAAATAAGAGCAGCAGTAGGCCATTCGGCCCCTCAAATGGCCTACTCTGCTCCACCATTCAATAAGATCCTGGCTGATCTTCGACTTCAACTCTACTTTCCTGCAGTATCCCCATATCCCTTGATTCCCTTATTTTGTATGCTTCAATGAGATCACCTCTCATTCTGCTAAACTCTAGAGGATACAGGCCTAGATATTCAATCTCTCCTTAAATGACAATCCCCCTATCCAAGGAATCAATTTGGTGAATCTTTGTTGCACTCCCTCTATGGCAAGTATATCCTTCCTTAGGTGAGGAGACCAAAACTGTACACAGTACTCCAAGTGTGGTCTCACCAGGGCATTGCAATTACAGTAAGACATCTTTATTCTTATACTCAAATCCTCTTGTAATAAAGGCCAACATACCATTTGCTTTCTTCATTGCTTATTGTACCTGCATGTTAACTTTCAGTGATTTGTGTACAAGGACACCCAGCTCCTTCTGAACACCAACATTTCTCAATCTCTCACCATTTAAAAAATACTCTGCTTTTCTATTTTTCCTACCAAAGTGGATAACTTCACATTTCTCCACATTATATTTCATTTGCCATGTTCTTTCCCACTTATTTAGCCTGTCTATATTCCCTTGAAATTTCTTTGCATCCTCCTCACAACTTACATGTCCATCTAACTTTGTATCATCAGCAAACCTTGGATATATTACATTTGGTCCCCTCATCCAAATCATTGATATAGATTGTGAATAGCTGAGGCCCAAGCACCAATCCTTGTGGCATCCCACTAGTTTCAGTCTGCCAACCCGAAAATGTCCAGTTTATTCCGACTATTTATTTTCTGCCCGTTAACCAATCCTCAATCCATGCTAATCTATTACCACCAATCCCATGAGCCCGAATTGTATTTAATAACCTCTTGTGTGGCACCTTACCGAATACCTTCTGAAAATCCAAATACACCACATCCACTGGTTCCCCCTTATCTATTCTACTAGTTGAAACCTCAAAAAACTCGAACAGATTTGTCAAACATGATTTCTCCTTCATAAATCCGTGTTGACTCTGTCCAATCCTATTATTATTTTCTAAGTGCCCTGTTACCACGTCCTTAATAATAGATTCTAGCATTTTCCCTACGACTGGTGTCAGGCTAACTGATCTATAGTTCTCCATTTTCTCTCTCCATCCTTTCTTAAATAGTGGGGTTACATTAGCTACCTTCCAATCCACAGAAATCTTTCTAGAATCTATGGAATTTTGGAAGATGACCGAGTACAGTTACTGTTTGAACAGCCAAAAGCATAACAAATGTCTGCTATATAGAAACTATCTATAAATATATAAAATATGTACTGTCTGCGCACATTTCTTATCAACTTTTTCTTTATAAATTCCTCCGTTCATGATTATAATGGAAACAGCTGTCCCTGAGCCGCGGCCCATACCCACAACACTCTTAATTCATCATAGGCAGTCCCTCGAAATGAGGATAACTTGTCCCATGACAAAAAGGGATGAGTTCACAAGTGTTTCAATGAAGGACCTAATATTGCAGGTCCCGAACTACATGTTGAAGGGTGGAAGATGCCTATGCGTGGATTTTTTTAACGTGTGATGGCTGTTGCACACCAGTCACCACACGAGCTTGACAGAGCTACATCTTGTTCCAGTGGCAAGGATTAACCAGGAAGACTGGAGACCAGCTCTGCTGCACAGACCTAGTGCGCACACTAGGCGCAGACTGGGTGATGTGTAAGGAGAAAGGACTAATTAGCAATCTTGTTGTGCGAGGCCCCTTGGGGAAGAGTGACCATAATATGGTAGAATTCTTTATTAAGATGGGGAGTGACACTGTTAATTCAGAGACTAGGGTACTGAACTTAAGGAAAGGTAACTTCAAGGGTATGAAGCATGAATTAGCTAGAATAGACTGGCAAATGATACTTAAAGGGTTGAAAGTGGATAGGCAATGGCAAACATTTAAAAAGCACATGGATGAACTTCAACAATTGTACATCCCTGACTGGAGTAAAAATAAAACGGGGAAGGTGGCTCAACCGTGGCTAACAAGGGAAATTAAGGATAGTTAAATCCAAGGAAGGGGCATTTAAGTTGGCCAGAAAAAGCAGCAAACCTAAGGACTGGGAGAAATTTTAAATTTAGCAGAGGAGGACAAAGGGTTTAATTTGGAGGGGGAAAATAGAGTATGAGAGGAAGCTTACTGGGAACATAAAAAATGACTGCAAAAGCTTCTATAGATATGTGAAGAGAAAAAGATTAGTGAAGACAAACGTAGGTCCCTTGCAGTCAGATTCAGGTGAATTTATAATGGGGAACAAAGAAATGGCAGACCAGTTGAACAAATACTTTGGTTCTGTCTTCACGAAGGAGGACATAAATAACCTTCCGGAAGTACGAGGGGACCGAGGGTCTAGTGAGAAGAGGAACTGAAGGATATCCTTATTAGGTGGGAAATTGTGTTAGGGAAATTGATGGGATTGAAGGCTGATAAATCCCCAGGGCCTGATGGTCTACATCCCAGAGTACTTAAGGAAGTAGTCCTAAAAATAGTGGATGCATTGGTGATCATTTTCCAACAGTCTATCAACTCTGGATCAGTTCCTATGGATTGGAGGGTAGCTAATGTAACACCACTTTTTAAAAAAGGAGGGAGAGAGAAAACGGGTAATTATAGACTGGTTAGCCTGAAATCAGCAGTGGGGAAAATGTTGGAATCAATTATTAAAGATGAAATAGCAACAAATTTGGAAAGCAGTGACAGCATCGATCCAAGTTAGTATGGATTCAAGAAAGGGAAATCGTGCTTGACAAATCTTCTGGAATTTTTTGAGGATGTAACTAGTAGAGTGGACAATACAGAACCAGTGCATGTGGTGTATTTGGACTTTCAAAAGGCTTTTGACAAGATCCCACACAGGAGATTGGTGTGCAAAATCAAAGCACATGGTATTGGGGGTAATATACTGATGTGGATAGAGAATTGGTTGGCAGGCAGGAAGCAGTCGGGATAAACGGGTCCTTTTCAGAATGGCAGGCAGTGACTAGTGGAGTACCGCTGGGCTCAGTGCTGGGACCCCAGCTCTTTACAATATACATTAATGATTTAGATGAAGGAATTGAGTGTAATATCTCCAAGTTTGCAGATGACACTAAACTGGGTGGCGGTGTGAGCTAAGTGGCTGCAGGTTGACTTGGAAAGGTTAGGTGATTATACTGCATCTGCCATGCATTTGCACAGTGTGGATAAATGTGAGGTTATCCACTTTGGGGGCAAAAAAACGAAGGCAGAATATTATCTGAATGGCGGCAGATTAGGAAAAGGGGAGGTCCAACGAGACCTGGGTGTCATGGTTCATCAGTCATTGAAAGTTGGCATGCAGGTATGTTGGCCTTCATAGCTAGGGGATTTGAATATAGGAGCAGGGAGGTCTTACTGCAGTTGTACAGGGCCTTGGTGAGGCCTCACCTGGAATATTGTGTTCAGTTTTGGTCTCCTAATCTGAGGAAGGATGCTCTTGCTATTCAGGGAGTGCAGCGAAGGTTCATCAGACTGATTCCCGGGATGGCTGGACTGACATATGAGGAGAGATTGGATCAAATGGGCATTTATACACTGGAGTTTAGAAGGATGAGAGAGGATCTCATAGAAACATATAAGATTCTGACGGGACTGGACAGGTTAGATGCAGGAAGAATGTTCCCGATGTTGGGGAAGTCCAGAACCAGGGGAGATAGTCTTAGGATAAGGGGTAGGCCATTTGGGACTGAGATGAGGAGGAACTTCTTCACTCAGAGAGTTGTTAACCTGTGGAATTCCCTACCGCAGAGAGTTGTTGATGCCAGTTCATTAGATATACTCAAGAGAGAGTTAGATATGGCCCTGATGGCTAAAGGGATCAAGGGGTATGGAGAGAAAGCAGGAAAGGAGTACTGATGGTATGATCAGCCATGATCTTATTGAATGGTGGTGCAGGCTCGAAGGGCTGAATGGCCTCCTCCTGCACCTATTTTCTATGTTTCTATATCATATTGTACTGCAGTGCATCGCAGTGTAACACATACTGCAGGGAGCAGCACGTGTTGCTGCAGGAGGGCGATGGCTGCCAAGAGGGCGACATGATTTCACCCAAATCTAAGTTGTTGATTGCAGTGCTGGCAGGTACAGCAGGAGTGGTAGTTCGGGGCGCAGGAGCAGCGAGAGATTGTAGAGGGACGTGATTGGGGCCCAGGAGAGGCATGAGTTCGGGGCCCAGAAGAGGCGAGGGCCCAGGGGTATCCCAGGCCAGCCCACACTACGATATGTGCACACGCTAGGTCTTAATACAAATTGCAATGATGAGCATCAGGTGCGGAGTTCATATCTCCTAATCACAAGTTGAATTCAATTTAAATCTGGTGGTTTGTAGGAAAAAAAAAAAAATCGACCACGGATTATAATGGATTGTTTCAAAATCTAGTCACTCTAGTGCTACACTAAATGCTTGATTCTCAATACTGTCTGAAGTAGCCTAGCAAGCTACTGCTGTAAAAGCAATTACTTCAAGAAGACAACCCACTAGTTTGTTAAAAGTTGAACCTTATTCTTTATAATGGTTAAGGAGACCCTTCTTTAAAGAGTTGAGAGTTAAAAAGAAAAAGATTTGCATTTATATGGCGCCTTTCACGACCTTGGGAAGTCCCAAAGCACTTTACAATCAACAAAGTACTTTTTGAAATGTAGTCACTGTTATAATGTAAGAAAGGTGGCAGCAATTTGTGCACAGCAAGCTCCCACAAACTGCAATGTGATTAATATGTCCTTACTATACAGTATAAATGCACACGAGGCCCATACTTGAGAGAAGGTCAGTCTGTGACCAGTTACCTTTATTAATAAGACCTCAAGAGAGCAGACGGTGGGTGGAGCTTCCCCTTTTACACCGGAAAGTCCAGGTTAGGAGTGTCTCCCACAAGTTCACCCCCTGTGGTCAGTGTTCTCAAGATGTACAACTTAGGTCAGCTTATACATGGGTTACAATGACAGTTGAATACATGACATCACCTCCCCTCCAAAGTCTTATTCGGATCACCGGTTAAGTCTCTCTGGTGGTTTACACTACCTTGTAGAGCGCCTGAGTTGGGGCTCCGGTTGTTGGGCGCTGGCCTGAGTGTCTGCTGTTTGCGGTGCCTCAGGCCTGTCCGGACTGCCCATTTTGACTGGGCTTTCCTCCACTTGGTTCCGGTGTTCGGTCACCTGTGGTGGAGTAAACTCTACGGTCGTGTTCTTCCTCTACTTCTTCTATGGGGTTGCTGAACCTCCTTTTAGTTTGATCCACGTGTTTGCGGCAGATTTGTCCATTGGTAAGTTTAACTACCAAAAAGTCACTGGTGGGCGTAGTTTATAGGCCCCCAAATAATAGCTTCACGGTGGGGCGGATAATAATCAAGGGAATAATGGAGGCATGTGAAAAAGGAACGGCAGTAATCATGGGGGATTTTAACCTACATATCGATTGGTCAAATCAAATTGCACGGGGTAGCCTGGAGGAGGAATTCATAGAATGCATACGGGATTGTTTCTTAGAACAGTATGTTACAGAACCTACAAGGGAGCAAGCTATCTTAGATCTGGTCCTGTGTAATGAGACAGGAATAATAAACGATCTCCTAGTAAAAGATCCTCTCGGAATGAGTGATCACAGTATGGTTGAATTTGTAATACAGATTGAGGGTGAGGAAGTAGTGTCTCAAACGAGCGTACTATGCTTAAACAAAGGGGACTACAGTGGGATGAGGGCAGAGTTAGCTAAAGTAGACTGGGAACACAGACTAAACGGTGGCACAATTGAGGAACAGTGGAGGACTTTTAAGGAGCTCTTTCATAGTGCTCAACAAAAATATATTCCAGTGAAAAAGAAGGGCGGTAAGAGAAGGGATAACCAGCCATGGATAAGCAAGGAAATAAAGAAGAGTTTCAAATTAAAAACTAATGGGTATAAGGGGGCCAAGGTTAGTGGGAAACTAGAAGATTGGAAAAATGTTAAACAACAGCAAAGAATGACTAAGAAAGCAATAAAGAAAGGAAAGATAGATTACGAAAGTAAACTTGCACAAAACATAAAAACAGATAGTAAAAGCTTTTACCGATTTATAAAACGGAAAAGAGTGACTAAAGTAAATGTTGGTCCCTTAGAAGATGAGAAGGGGGATTTAATAATGGGAAATGTGGAAATGGCTGAGACCTTAAACAATTATTTTGCTTCGGTCTTCACAGTGGAAGACACAAAAACCATGCCAAAAATTGCTGGTCACGGGAATGTGGGAAGGGAGGACCTTGAGACAATCACTATCACTAGGGGGGTAGTGCTGGACAGGCTAATGGATCTCAAGGTAGACAAGTCCTCTGGTCCTGATGAAATGCATCCCAGGGTATTAAAAGAGATGGCGGAAGTTATAGCAGATGCATTCGTTATAATCTACCAAAATTCTCTGGACTCTGGGGAGGTACCATCGGATTGGAAAGCAGCTAATGTAACGTCTCCATTTTAAAAAGTGGGCAGACAAAAGGCAGGTAACTATAGGCCAGTTAGTTTAACATCTGCAGTGGGGAAAATGCGTGAAGCTATCATTAAGGAAGAAATAGCGGGACATCTAGATAGGAACAGTGCAATCAAGCAGACGCAACATGGATTCATGAAGGGGAAATCATGTTTAATTAATTTATTGGAATTCTTTGAGGATATAACGAGCATGGTGGATAGAGGTGTACCGATGGATGTGGTGTATTTAGATTTCCAAAAGGCATTCGATAAGGTGCCACACAAAAGGTTACTGCAGAAGATAAAGGTAAGCGGAGTCAGAGGAAATGTATTAGCATGGATCGAGAATTGGCTGGCTAACAGAAAGCAGAGAGTCGGGGTAAATGGGTCCTTTTCGGGTTGGAAATCGGTGGTTAGTGGTGTGCCACAAGGATCGGTGCTGGGACCACAATTGTTTGCAATATACGTAGATGACCTAGAAGAGGGGACAGAGTGTAGTGCAACAAAATTTGCAGATGACACAAAAATTAGTGGAAAAGTGGGTTGTGTAGAGGACACAGAGAGGCTGCAAAGAGATTTCGATAGGTTAAGCGAATGGGCTAAGGTTTGGCAGATGGAATACAATGTCGGAAAATGTGAGGTCATCCACCTTGGAAAAAAAAAACAGTAAAAGGGAATATTGTTTGAATGGGGAGAAATTACAACATGCTGCGGTGCAGAGGGACCTGGGGGTCCTTATGCATGAATCCCAAAAGGTTAGTTTGCAGGTGCAGCAGGTAATCAGGAAGGCGAATGGAATGTTGGCCTACATTGTGAGAGGGATGGAGTACAAAAGCAGGGAGGTCCTGCTGCAACTCGACAGGGTATTGGTGAGGCCGCACCTGGAGTACTGCATGCAATTTTGGTCACCTTACTTAAGGAAGGATATACTAGCTTTGGAGGGGGTACAGAGACGATTCACTAAGCTGATTCCAGAGATGAGGGGGTTACCTTATGATGATAGATTGAGTTAACTGGGTCTTTACTCGTTGGAGTTCAGAAGGATGAGGGGTGATCTTATAGAAACATTTAAAATAATGAAAGGGATAGACAAGATAGAAGCAGAGAGGCTGTTTCCACTGGTCAGGGAGACTAGAACTAGGGGGCACAGCCTCAAAATACGGGGGAGCCAATTTAAAACCGAGTTGAGAAGGAATTTCTTCTCCCAGAGCGTTGTGAATCTGTGGAATTCTCTGCCCAGGGAAGCAGTTGAGGCTAGCTCATTGAATGTATTCAAATCACAGATAGATAGATTTTTAACCAATAAGGGAATTAAGGGTTATGGGGAGCGGGCGGGTAAGTGGAGCTGAGTCTACGGCCAGATCAGCCATGATCTTGTTGAGTGGCGGAGCAGGTTCGAGGGGCTAGATGGCCTACTCCTGTTCCTAATTCTATGTTATGTTCTTATGTTAACCTTATTCCCCTCTTTGGCAATCACAGTGGCTGCAAGCCATTTGGGCCCTGCAATGTAATTAAGGACAAAAACAGGGTCATTGGCATCAGTACAGCGTGCGTCGCATTCCTGTCATGGTAGTCACATTGTGACTGACGCCTGCTCTCAACAATTTCTTTCACAGTAGGTTGTATAAGGGATAACCTGGTTTTGAGCATCCTTTTCATTAGGAGCTCTGCGGGTGGAACCCCTGTAAGCGAGTGTTGTCGGGATCTATTGGCCAACAGGAGGCGTGATAAGCGGCTTTGTAGGGTATCCCATTGGATTCTGAGCATCCCCGGTTTGATTATCTGCACTGCTCGTTCCGCCTAGCTGTTTGAGGCCGGCTTGAACAGTGCCATTCTGACATGGTTGATTCCATCGCCTGCCATGAAGTCCTGGAATTCAGTGCTTGTGAAGCACGGGCCATTGTAGCTGACCAAGGCGTCCGGTAGACCATGGGCGGCGAACATTGCTCGCAGACTTTCTAAAGTGGCAGAGAATGTGCTTGAATTTAAAATGTCACACTCAATCCATTTGGAGCAGGCGTCTGCTACAACCAAAAACATTTTTCCCATGAAAGAACCTGCGTAGTCCACATGGATGCATGACCATGGCTTGGCGGGCCAGGACCAGGGGCTAAGGGGGGCATCCCTGGGTGCGTTGCCCAGCTGAGCACACGTGTTGCACCTGCGAACACAAAGTTTCAGGTCTGCATCTATCCCTGGCCACCAAACGTGTGACCTGGCAATTGCCTTCATCATGACAATGCCCGGGTGCTCATTGTAAAGTTCTCTGATAAACACCTCTCTGCCCTTCTGGGATATGACTACTCGGTTTCCCCACAGTAAGCAATTGGCCTGAATCGAGAGTTCATCCTTGCGCCTATGAAATGATTTTAAACTCCTCAAGGCATGCCCCGCACGTGGCTGCCCAGTCCCCATTCAGGACACATTTTTTAACTAAAGACAGTAGCGGGTCTTTATTTGTCCAGATTTTAATCTGACGGGCTGTCACAGGTGAGCCTTCACTTTCAAAAGCTTCAACAGCCATGACCATCTCAGCATCATGCTCAGTTACCCCCTCAGTGGTGGCTAGTGGGAGCCTGCTGAGTGCATCGGCACAGTTTTCAGTGCCCGGTCTGTGCCGAATTGTGTAGTCATCGGCGGCTAACATAAGTGCCCATCTCTGTATGCTGACCAATGCATTCGCATTTATGGCCTTGTTGTTGGCAAAAAGGGATGTTAGGAGTTTGTGATCTGTCTCCAGCTCAAATTTCCTGCCAAACAGGTACTGGTGCATTTTTTTTTTAAAAACTGCATATACACATGCTAGCGCTTCCTTTTCTACCATCCCATAGCCCCTTTCTGCCTGGGACAGACTTCTGGAGGCATAAGCTACCGGCTGTAATTGACCATTGGCATTCACATGCTGCAACACACACCCGACCCCATAGGACGATGCATTGCACGTTAAAACTAGTTTCTTACATGGGTCATATAATGTTAACAGTTTGTTGGAGCATAACAAATTGTGTGCTCTATCAAAAGCCCTTTCCTGGCTGTCCTCCCAGACCCAATCGCGACCTTTACGTAGAAGCACGTGTAGCGGCTCTAACAGCATGCTCAATTTGGGAAGAAAGTGACCAAAATAGTTCATGTGCCCCAGCTCCGTCATGTTATGGGGTCTGGGTGCTCTCTGGATCACTTTCGTTTTGGATGCAGTAGGTCTGATCCCTTCTGCTGCTACCCTCCTCCCCAGGAATTCTACCTCTGGAGCTAGGAAGACGCACTTCGCCTTTTTCAGTCGCAGCCCTACCCGGTCCAGTCTGCGTAGCACCTCCTCCAGGTTGTGGAGGTGTCCTTCAGTATCGTGACCTGTGATGAGGATGTTGTCTTGAAAAACCACCGTCCTTGGAATCGACTTGAGGCGGCTTTCCATATTTCGCTGAAAGATCGCGGCGGCTGAACGAATCCCGAACGGACATCTGTTATACTCAAATAACCCCTTGTGTGTCGTGATGGTGGTCAGCTTCTTCGACTCACTCGCCAGCTCCTAGGTCATGTAAGCTGAGGTCAGGTCCAATTTTGAAAAAAGTTTGCCACCGGATAGCATCGCAAAGAGGTCCTCCGCTCTCGGTAGCAGGTACTGGTCTTGGAGTGATACCTGATTGATGGTGGCCTTGTAATCGCCACATATCCTGATCGACCCATCCGCCTTGAGCACCGGCACGATCGGGCTCGCCCAGTCACTGAATTTGACTGGCGAGATGATGCCTTCCCTCAGCAGGCGGTCCAATTCGCCTTCTATCTTTTCCCGCATCACGTACGGCACCGCTCTGGCCTTGTGGTGTACTGGCCTGGCGTCCGGGTTTAAGTTAATGACTACCTTGGTGCCCATGAAAGTGCCGATGCCGGGTTGAAATAATGAGTCAAATTTGTCCAGGACCTGTGAGCATGATACTTGCTCCACAGAAGAAATTGCATTGACATCGCCCCATTTCCAGTTCATGACAGCAAGCCAACTCGTCCCCAGTAGTGCGGGACCATCCCCGGAACAATCCAGAGTGGCAACCTGTTCTCCGAATCTTTGTGGGTCACGACTACCGTGGCGCTGCCTAGCACCGGAATGATCTCCTTTGTATATGTCTGTGGCAGTGCGTCAATCAGCAATAATTTTGGCCCCTGGCCTTGGACACCCACAACCTTTCAAATTGTTTGATACTCATCAGGGACTGGCTGGCCCTCGTGTCTAGCTCCATTAATACTGGGATGCCACTGAGGAGCACTTTCATCATTATCGGTGACGTCCTGGTCTATGAACTGTATATATGCTGCACATGAACTCACTGAACTTCAGCTTCCAGCGATTTCCCCCAGTATTCATTTGGCCTCATAGGGCTTACATTAGGCCCGTCCTCCTCATACATCAACCTGGCTGCAGGCTTCCTGCACATACGCGCCAAGTGACTGCTGATGTTGCAGCTTCTGCAAGTATATTGCTGATACCTGCAAGCTCTGGCTGGGTGTTTGCCTCCACACCTCCAGCATGAGCTAGAAGCCCCATTGTTGGAAACAAAAGGTCCATTACCTGTCTCTGTAACTGTCCTTAAGTGCACCATTGACAGGTGTTGATGGCCCCATTACTGGCTGCATTGTCCATTGCGATGGCATGAATCGCTGTTCAGCTCGCCATTGTCTCTGTTGAATTCCCCCTTTGAGTTCGATTGCATGCTGGGGCATGTCCGATTGCCCTCGTCTTGCCTAGAGAACTGTGTGCCGCGTTAACAATGTTGACTCCCTGATCGTTTGCCGCATTTGAGCCAAGATTTTTGCCATAAATCATCCTGGTCTCTTCCTCCCCTGAGATAAATGTCTGGGCTATCAGAGCCGCCGCTTCCAAGGTCAAGTCTTTGATCTCAATCAGTTTGCTGAAAATCCCAGCGTGTCCAATGCCCTCAATAAAAAAGTCTCGCAGCATCTCCGCTCTGCATGCATCTGGGACCTTACATAAGCTTGCCAGTCGCCGGAGATCTGCCATGAGGTCAGGAACGTTTTGCCCTTCTCGCCGCCGGTGCGTGTAAAACCGGTGTCTCGCCATGTTCATGCTGCTCGTCGGTTTAAGGTGTTCCCCGATCAACTTACTGAGCTCTTCGAACGTCTTGTCCGCCGGCTTCTCTGGCGCTAGAAGGTCCTTCATCAGGGAGTACGTTCTGGATCCACAAACCGTCAGGAGATGAGCCCTGCATTTATCGGCCAAATCCTGTCCCAACCATTCCTTAGTGACAAAACTTTGCTGTAGTCTCTCAATAAAGTCGTCCCAATCTTCACCAACACAGTACCTCTCTTCTGTGCTGCTAATGGCCATGCTCGTGTGGTTTAAATCCCAGTTTCTCGTCGCCAATAATATGTCCTTACTATACAGTATAAATGCACACGAGGCCCATACTTGAGAGAAGGTCACTCTGTGACCAGCTACCTTTATTACTAAGACCTCAAGAGAGCAGACGGTGGATGAAGCTTCCCCTTTTATGCCGGTAAGTCCAGGTTAGGAGTGTCTCCCACAAGTTTGCCCCCTGTGGTCAGTGTTCTCAAGGTGTACAACTTAGGTCAGCTTATACATGGGTTACAATGACAGTTGAATACATGACAGTGATAATGACCAGATAATCTGTTTTAGTGATGACAATTGAGGGATAAATTTTGGCCAGGACACCGCGGATAACTTCCCTGTTCTGCTTCAATATAGTTCCATGGGATCTTTTACATCCACCTTAGAAAGCCGATGGGGGCCTCGGTTTAACATCTCATCCAAAAGACGGCACCTCCGACAGTGCAGCACTCCCTCAGCACTGCACTGGGAGTGTCAGTCTAGATCTTTCTGCTCAAGTCTCTGGAGTGAGTCTTGAACCCACAACCTGAATGCTGATAAATTTACATTCTGGTTTATCCCTACAGGATACATGAGATTTAGACCAGTAACTTCCTCAGAGCTATTCCCGCTCCACCGCCGTGACTTCACTGGAAAGTCCGTTTATGCGTGTAGATGGGGTGAATGGGAGGACATTTCCGGAATTTTACTTGGGGCAAAAAAAAAGACTTTCACCACAGAAAGTACCTCGTCTTTGCAATTTGTAATAAAGGTGACCTTTTTATTGTTGGTGTTGTTGAAACAAAGTTGTACACATTTCACAAAGATCAAACAAGAAATTAGGGGTGCATGCAATAAAGGTGCAGCAGTTATAATGGGTGACTTTAATATGCACATAGATTGGGCTAGCCAAACTGGAAGCAATACGGTGGAGGAGGATTTCCTGGAGTGCATAAGGGATGGTTTTCTAGACCAATATGTCGAGGAACCAACTAGGGGGGAGGCCATCTTAGACTGGGTGTTGTGTAATGAGAGGATTAATTAGCAATCTCATTGTGCGAGGCCCCTTGGGGAAGAGTGACCATAATATGGTGGAATTCTGCATTAGGATGGAGAATGAAACAGTTAATTCAGAGACCATGGTCCAGAACTTAAAGAAGGGTAACTTTGAAGGTATGAGGCGTGAATTGGCTAGGATAGATTGGCGAATGATACTTAAGGGGTTGACTGTGGATAGGCAATGGCAGACATTTAGAGACCGCATGGATGAACTACAACAATTGTACATTCCTGTCTGGCGTAAAAATAAAAAAGGGAAGGTGGCTCAACCGTGGCTATCAAGGGAAATCAGGGATAGTATTAAAGCCAAGGAAGTGGCATACAAATTGGCCAGAAATAGCAGCGAACCCGGTGACTGGGAGAAATTTAGAACTCAGCAGAGGAGGACAAAGGGTTTGATTAGGGCAGGGAAAATGGAGTACGAGAAGAAGCTTGCACGGAACATTAAGGCGGATTGCAAAAGTTTCTATAGATATGTAAAGAGAAAAAGGTTAGTAAAGACAAACGTAGGTCCCCTGCAGTCAGAATCAGAGGAAGTCATAACGGGGAACAAAGAAATGGCGGACCAATTGAACAAGTACTTTGGTTCGGTATTCACTAAGGAGGACACAAACAATCTTCCGGATATAAAAAGGGGTCAGAGGGTCTAGTAAGGAGGAGGAACTGAGGGAAATCTTTATTAGTCGGGAAATTGTGTTGGGGAAATTGATGGGATTGAAGGCCGATAAATCCCCAGGGCCTGATGGACTGCATCCCAGAGTACTTAAGGAGGTGGCCTTGGAAATA
This sequence comes from Pristiophorus japonicus, assembly GCF_044704955.1. Lineage (NCBI taxonomy): Eukaryota > Metazoa > Chordata > Chondrichthyes > Pristiophoridae > Pristiophorus > Pristiophorus japonicus. Next base: position 56,960,329 of record NC_091988.1, read on the forward strand.
GCGGATGCATTGACAGTCATTTCCCAACATTCCATTGACTCTGGATCAGTTCCTATCGAGTGGAGGGTAGCCAATGTAACCCCACTTTTTAAAAAAGGAGGGAGAGAGAAAACAGGGAATTATAGACCGGTCAGCCTGACCTCAGTAGTGGGTAAAATGATGGAATCAATTATTAAGGATGTCATAGCAGCGCATTTGGAAAGAGGTGACATGATAGGTCCAAGTCAGCATGGATTTGTGAAATGGAAATCATGCTTGACAAATCTTCTGGAATTTTTTGAGGATGTTTCCAGTAAAGTGGACAAGGGAGAACCAGTTGATTTGGTATATTTGGACTTTCAGAAGGCTTTCGACAAGGTCCCACACAAGAGATCAATGTGCAAAGTTAAAGCACATGGGATTGGGGGTAACGTGCTGACGTGGATTGAGAACTGGTTATCAGACAGGAAGCAAAGAGTAGGAGTAAATGGGTATTTTTCAGAATGGCAGGCAGTGACTAGTGGGGTACCGCAAGGTTTTGTGCTGGGGCCCCAGCTGTTTACATTGTACATTAATTATTTAGACGAGGGGATTAAATGTAGTATCTCCAAATTTGCGGATGACACTAAATTGGGTGGCAGTGCGAGCTGCGAGGAGGATGCTATGAGGCTGCAGAGTGACTTGGATAGGTTAGGTGAGTGGGCAAATGCATGGCAGATGAAGTATAATGTGAATAAATGTGAGGTTATCCACTTTGGTGGTAAAAACAGAGAGACAGACTATTATCTGAATGGTGACAGATTAGGAAAAAGGGAGGTGCAAAGAGACCTGGGTGTCATGGTACATCAGTCATTGAAGGTTGGCATGCAGGTACAGCAGGTGGTTAAGAAAGCAAATGGCATGTTGGCCTTCATAGCGAGGGGATTTGAGTACAGGAGCAGGGAGGTGTTTCTACAGTTGTACAGGGCCTTGGTGAGGCCACACCTGGAGTATTGTGTACAGTTTTGGTCTCCTAACTTGAGGAAGGACATTCTTGCTATTGAGGGAGTGCAGCGAAGGTTCACCAGACTGATTCCCGGGATGGTGGGACTGACCTATCAAGAAAGACTGGATCAACTGGGCTTGTATTCACTGGAGTTCAGAAGAATGAGAGGGGACCTCATAGAAACGTTTAAAATTCTGACGGGTTTAGACAGGTTAGATGCAGGAAGAATGTTGGAGAAGTCCAGAACCAGGGGTCACAGTCTAAGGATAAGGGGTAAGCCATTTAGGACCGAGATGAGGAGAAACTTCTTCACCCAGAGAGTGGTGAACCTGTGGAATTCTCTACCACAGAAAGTAGTTGATGCCAATTCACTAAATATATTCAAAAGGGAGTTAGATGAAGTCCTTACTACTAGGGGGAATCAAGGGGTATGGCGAGAAAGCAGGAATGGGGTACTGAAGTTGCATGTTCAGCCATGAACTCATTGAATGGCTAGAAGGGCTGAATAGCCTACTCCTGCATCTATTTTCTATGTTTCTATGTTTCTACCCCTGTGGTGAGCTCTAGTTATCTTATCCAAACCTGGGCATTGCACTTCTTTAAAGAGAAAACATTGTTGGCAAACAAAGAAAAGGGAAGGATGGGTCACTTTCCTCTCCCTGGTGCAGGTGACTGTTCTACTGGGAGGTAAAAACCCTCCTCCTCTATAGACCTGCATATTTTAGTTCAAAGCCACATTGAAAAGTGACTTACAGAGAAATTTTCCACTTTGGCTTTCCAGCTTCATGCTGAGGGCACAGAGAATCATGGAATGGTTACAGCACAGAAGGAGGCCATTTGGCCCGTCAAGCCCGTGCCGGCTCTCTGAAAGAGCACTTCAGCTAGTCCCACTCCCCCGCCCTTTCCCCGTAGCCCTGCAAATTATTTTGCTTCAGGTTCTTATCCAACTCCCTTTTGAAAGCTGTGATTGAGTCTGTCTCCACCACCACCCTTTCAGACATATTAGAATAATGTGTACTCCTGGACCCCGGCCCATGATTTCTGTTCATTACAAGTGGAAAATCTTCCCTTTCAGTTTAGTTTGTTCCATTTTTGAGCTCTGAGAAAAGTTTGACTTCCTTTTTCTCGAAACCTTCAGCAATTTTATAATCCCACAGTTACCAAGCGGACAGAAAGTATCTGTAGGTGATTGGTCCCTGCGGATGGTGGGATGATTAGATCTATTGAGCTTGCAGGGTTACGGACAATCAATTGAAACACAAAGAGGCTCTTTGTTAGGTTCCATTGAAACAATTACTTACTTATACAGACAAACGTGTTCCTTTTGACCCGCTACGGTTGTTTTTGTTGGGGAATGAATTGCCCTCGCTCACTCTGCTCTCCACTGAGATGCTGCCATATTCTGCCTCAGTTGTAGCGTGCAGACTAATGACCAAAGAACTTGCATTCATATCGGGCCTTTCACAACATCAGAACATCCAGTGCTTCACCGCTAATGAAGTATTTTTGAAATGTAGGAGTTGCTTTTGACTTTGTTTTATGTGTCTCCCAATTTTTATTTCCAGTGACTTTAATAAGAGGTGTAAAACAAGCTAAGCGATTTGCTATCACCTGCTTTACACTTCACGCACAAAGTCAATATTGACCCCGTAGTCACAGTTGTAATGTAGAAAATGCAGCAGGCAAACACAGCAAGATCCCACAAACAGCAATGAAATAAGTAGCCAGATCACCTGCTTTTGGTGTAGGTTGAGGGATCACTTTTGGCCAGTAGCCCCCTTGCTCTTACTCAAATAGTGTCATGGAATTTAGTTTCTTCCTGAGAGTGCAGATGAAGCTTCGATTTCATGTCTCAACCAAGGGACTGAAGTGCAGGCTTAGATTGTGTGCTTAAGTCTCTGGAGTGGGGCTTGAACCCACACCCTTCTGACTCAGAGGTGAGTGTGCTACCCACTGAGCCACAGCTGAGACCATGTCATAGTGTGCAAAACACACGGCAATTGAATTGACTTCAAAGCAAAGTGGAGGGAGATGACTTTATCCAAGAAATCTCACTTCTCTTTGTTCTCGTGTCAGGTTGGGCTCAGACTCCAGATTCAGGCTGCAATTACAATATAATGCAGCATCAGTGCAAAGCTAAACCAATTTGCAATGACACTACAGTTATAAGAGCACTGAACTGTTAATCTGAGCAAGTGAAAGGTAAGAGTTTATAACTAGAAGGTGCAAATACCACCAACCAGTAGATCTGGAAATGTCAAGTTTTATCTTTGAGAGACTGAGCAACTAAAATTATTGCAGATGAATACACTTCTTAAAATGTGACATTGTCTCTGTCCACAACACTGATAAACCCAAGAATACAAACAGCACCTGCCTGGAGGTTTTGTGTTCGATCAAATCAGAAAGTGCTGGAAATGCACAGCTGTTTGATCAGCCTCAAAGTTAATAAATAATAGGTTACTGTTTCGGGTGTACTCTTAATCTAATGGAGGGTTCCACCCAAGAACATTAACCAGCCTTTCTCTTTCAGATGCTATTGCTTTTTAGTGTTTTTTTAAAAATTTTGGATTGTGTGGTCTGTGATGTTTTTAATCTCCCTTTTGAGGCTTTGTTTATTTTCTGTTAGTGCTTATTTGACCAGTGATCAGAGGAACTGGCTCAGAACCATTACTGAGTGTGAGAGAGTTACACTCATGAAAAGCTAGTGGAAATGTCAGGCCACCCGCCTCCTGGATTGATGACTGTATTACTGGTACAGAGTTAATTGAGCTCCACAAGTGGCAAACTCAGTAACCTCCAGTCCATTGACGACATTTTCACAGCTCAGTTTAATCAAAGCATTATTTTTCTTTAAAAAGCAGGCCAAGTTGTGGAAAAACTGAGGTAATGTCTTCAGATGGTCAGGTGGCGGAGGGGGGGGGGTTGGGGGGAGGGGGAGAATCTACGTCTTACAAAGATCTTATGTTGCCCAAATTTTTCTGGAACAGAATTCCTCTGACGTCATGCTGCTGAGCCAATGCATTACCTAACCTGATTTTTCTCTCTAGATTGAAACAATTGGACACTAATATAATCCAGATGTGGCTGTTGTTTGATGTACTCTCTGTGAAACACTTCCTAGCTTGGTTACAAATGTAGCATTCATTAAAAGCAGAAACAGTCATGGCATCTTACTGCTGAATTAAAGGTATATACACAATACCACACATACAGCACTGTATACTAGCAGATCCACCATGGCATCGCTCACAGGGAGTTAGGGGATATGTTTAATAACAATAATGGTGTTATCAACAAAGTGTGATGGCGAAAATGTTGTAGGAAAGAAGCGAAACATCGACAGGAAGTGTGCGTTGCCTGCCGAGACTTTTAATATATAAAAATATACATCGTTGTTAAAAATCCGCCATGAGGTAGCAGTCTTTGAATTGAACTGGCTATCCTCTGCACTTTAGTGCCTGGCCATAGAATCATAGATTGGTACAGCACTGAATGAGGCCATTCGGCCCATTGAATCAGTGCCGGCTCTTTCGAAGAGCGATCCAGTTAGTCACACTTCCCCATGAAGAGAGCACCTCTGCGTCAAACTGTCCTCCATCACCCAACAAGAACTTGTATTTATATAGTGCCTTTAACATAGTAAAACATCCTAAGGCGCTTAACAGGAGTGTTATAAGACAAAACACCGAGCCACATAAGAAATTCTGGCAGATGACCAAAAGTTTAGTCAAAGAGGTAGGTTTTAAGGAGCGTCTTAAAGGAGGCAAGCGAGGTAGAGAGGTTTAGGGAGGGAGTTCCAGAGCTTAGGGCCCAGGCAGCTGAAGGCACAGCCACCAGTGGCTGAGCAGTTACAATCAAGGATGCTCAAGACGACAGAATTTGAGGAGCGCAGACATCTCGGGGTGGTGGGGGGGGGGGGGGGGAGGAGGGGGGGTGGGAGGAGGTTGCTGTGGGGCTGGAGGAGATGACAGAGATAGGGAGGGGTGAGGCCATGGAGCGATTTGTAAACAAGGATGAGAATTTTGAAATCGCGGCTTTGTCACTGCTTATGGTGGAACAACAAAGGGGAAGGGGGTTTTGTAGCTTGAAGATAGTTCTCCCTGCTACTGCATGTTACTTTGAGACATGAATGGTGGTCTGCTTCAGCACGAGATGGGATGTGGGACGGGACTTCCAGCTGCCAGTCTCGCCAAGCCCTGACCCCATCCCAAAATCCAAAGGATGGGGTTATCTGCATTAAAGGCAATGATTTACAGTACCTCCGGCAGCTGGTCCATGGTGGGCAGGGATTCCGTGGTGGCACTGTGCCACTCCATGAGGGGAGGGCGGCACCATTCTGGCCAAAGATCACAGAAATCCTCGGAGAACAGATCCATTTCGCAGCAGCTACTTTATCCCGATGGCTCCGTCTTTGATTGCCTGTAGGAAATTGGCCTAGTTTCCACCAGGATGTTAGCCTGGCACCCAAGTACGTCCACATCGCGCTCAGGACAAAGGAGGCAGAACTAGCAGGATTCCAGGAGGGTGATGTCATCCTGCCAGTACGGCCCCGTCTTCTGACCTCTGACCCAGGGTGAGCAGACGCAAGAAGCCTCCACTCCACCCGAATTTCACAGCGGCAAGAAAGGGGCAGAACTAGGTCTCACCCCCAAATTCAGTCTCACCACCCAGCTTATGCTTCAGGAGTGCCCTTGAAGGAATTTCAGGACCTTAGTGAATGGAGAGGGGGAGCCAGGGTGAGGTAATATAGCAGGAGAGGGGCCGGTTTTCCAATGGGGCCTGCTGTCGGATTAATGTTGGGTGCTATAATAATGGATTTTCATTGAACTAACTGCCAGGTTTAGTAAATCCTCTCGAACATCTGTGAGAAAGGAAAAATAAAACGTGCACGGTCAGTTGGCCTCTGAAGTTGGTCCCCGTGAGATACTTCTGCTGAAAAGCCTGGGTTCAAGTCATATAGATGTGAAAGCTACTCTACTTAGCGGGAAACTAGTACTGCTCACTCACATCATGAGATACCACGTAAAATCAAGATGAAAGAACCTCCACTGGTGGGGAATCCATCCCATTCATTTTATTTATTCGTTCCTGGGACGTGGGCGTCACAAGGCCAGCATTTATTGTCCATCCCTAATTGCCCTAGAGAAGGTAGTGGTGAGCCATCTTCTTGAACCACTGTTCTGCAGCGTTTTGGTACGACTGAGTGGCTTGCTAGGCCATTTCCGAGAGCAGTTAAGAGTCAACCACATTGCTGTGGGTCTGGAGTCACATATAGGCCAGACCAGGTAAGGACAGCTGGTTTCCTTCCCTAAAAGACATTAGTGAACCAGATGGGTTTTTAACGACAATCTTTGTAGTTTCATGGTGACCATACTAGCTTTTTATTTTAATTGCAGATTTAGTTAATTTAAATTCCCCAGCTGCCGTGGTGGGATTTGAACTCATGTCCCTGGATCATTAGTCCAGGCCTCTGGATTACTAGTCCAGTGACCTAACCACTATGCTACCATTCCCCTACTGACTCTTTACCGTTCTGTGTTTGATGGCTAGATATTTAACAAAATGCTTGGTAGAGGAAGGAGAGACAGAATTTACTTATCTTAAGAAACACAGAAAACCTCACTCTCCTCAGGGCTCTCTCCGGTCCATTGCTATAGTAACATAGAGGTAAGAGGCAGTTCCCTCCAGCTAGTGAAAATGTCAAGGGAAGGAACTCACCAGTCTTACTGGAGGGTGGGAGGATATGTTGAGGCTAGCAAAGATTAAAACTAGCACCAGGGGAGACCAAATCTGTGCCCACTCCTTCCCTCTCCCACCCCTACTGTGGCCAGTTCCACTTTCAAAATGCTGAAATCAGACTGCACAAGGATCCCATAAACTTCACAGTAAGAAATAAAATAAGCAAGCAACAATTTTTTTTGATGCAATTTGCTTGTTTTAAAAAAAATCAAAGGTATATATGACAAAGACCTGAAATATTAACTCCGTTTCTCTCTCCATAGATGCTGCTTGACCTGCTGAGTGTCCCCAGCATTTCCTACTTATATTTCAGATTTCCAGCATCCGCAGTATTTTGCTTTTTGAATATACGCAGATTGGGCTAAAAAATATGATTTTGTACATCGGAAAGAATATCTAAAAATAAACTTTATCACCACAATAAAGATAACACCTTCATTATCAGCTCTAATGGAAGGGACACTCCACAGTCGTTAACTGAATTGTAGTTCACTCCTGATAAAAGATCAACCCAAATCCCTGACCTCAAGCGGCTCCCCAGCAATAAAATGGAGCACAGCAAAATTCCAAATCGAAAACTATCTTGAGTCATCAATATGACACCGATCTCTGACTCCACTTAACCCGACCTGAAAGATTCTGCAAAGCATGCTTTGTTCTGAGTTGGTTTTGCATGGCCCTTCAAAAGAAGCAACTTGAGCTGAATCCTTGTTTTGAACAACATAAAAGTTCCACTGAAGTGCGTGTAAAACCTGACCCAATGTAGCAGCCCAGCAGCTGAAAGTTCTGACCTGAAGCCCTGACACCCATCGGCCCAGCTGGCAGCTGATCGTGGACTTGTCTACAGGGGTTTGAATCGTCAGAGCTCTACTGTAAACCTCTTGGCTTTTAGCTAAAGTTATTTTTTAAATTAACAATAGGACCTGGATATCAGGGGAGTGCCTTAAATAGACGTTGTAGTCAGCTTGCAGTTTGACTTTAAAATAAATCACAGGGGAACCTGGGGACAAGGGGCACTCACGAAATAAATATAACAAGTCACACTGCAACAGTATGTAAATTGATCTTCACTGCGATTGCTGCCCCGCGGCTGTGACCACAGATTGACTCGGTCCGCATTCACTAATAATAAACATGCTGACACTTGGCTCACTCGCAAACTGTGAGTTCAATCGCATGCTACCCTGGTCAAGGTCACAGAGCACACTGGCAGAAGTTCAGAGAATGTCGGGGATGGTGGACATATTTTGGACATGTTTGGAAAGGCACAGACTAACTCTTGTTGGTGTGGTCTAAAATGGACCCAACCACTAATACCATTAGTTTCAACAACAACAACTTGTATTTAGAAAGTGCCTTTAACATAATGAAACGTCCAAGGCGCTTCGCAGGAGTATGCTGAGGTAAAAACTTTGACGCCAAGCAGCATAAGGAGAAATTAGGGCAGGTGACCAAACCAAAGAGGTAGGTTTTAAGGGGCATCTTGAAGGAAGAAAGAAAAGTAGAGGCAGAGAGGCTTAGGGAGGGAATTCCAGAGATTAGGGCCTAGGCAACAGAAGGTACGGCCACCAATGGTTGAACGATTATAATCTGGGATGTTCAAGAGGGCAGAATTAGAGGAGCGCAGACATCTCGGGGGGTTGTGGGGCTGGAGGAGATTACAGAGATAAGAACAGGCCATGGAGTGATTTGAAAACAAGAATGAGAATTTTGAAATCGAGGTGTTGCTTAACCGGGAGCCAATGTAGGTCAGCGAGCACAGGGGTGATGGGTGAGTGGGACTTGGTGCGAGTTAGGACACGGGCAGCCAAGGTCTGGATCACCTCTAGTTTACATAGGGTAGAATGTAGGAGACCAGCCAGGAGTGCATTGGAATAGTCCAGTCTTGAGGTAACAAAGGCATGGAAGAGGGCTTCAGCAGCGGATGAGCTGAGGCAAGGGCGGAGACGAGCGATGTTACGAAGGTGGAAATAGGCGGTCTTAGTCATGCTGTGGAGATGTGGTCGAAAACTCATTTAAGGGTCAAATATGACACCAAGGTTGCGATCAGTCTGGTTCAGCCTCAGACAGAAGTTGGGGAAAGGGATGGAGTCAGTGGCTAGGGAACGGAGTTTGTGACGGGGACCGGAAACAACGGCTTTGGTCTTCCCAATATTCAATTGGAAAAAGTTTCTGCTTATCCAGAACTGGATGTCGGACTGACAATTTAGAGACCGTGGAGGGATCGAGAGAAGTGGTAGTGAGGTAGAGCTAGGAGTTGTAATATATGCACCGGTGAGCATGCTCACAGGTTTGTTGAGCTGTTGAGTTGGGAGCGGCTTAGCCAGTCATGTGATGTTCACAACCCTCAATAAAACCCCTGTCAGTTGGGTCTAGGTCATCCACGATGAGGTATGCAGTTGTGAGCCTAGTGGATGAACTGGTAATGTGTAGTGTTATTGTTAAACCTTTGTTAATAAACCAATTCATTCCTCAATGTGTTGCTATGAATTCTTAAGCAAAGAACCCATGAAGCAAATACATTACAGATGTCATCAGCGTACTTGTGGAAACTGGCACTGTGATTTCAGACAAAAACGTGAGGGTGTGCCATCAGGTTAAAGTACTTACTGCCTGTATGTGGATTTACATTCAATCTAAAACTTACAGCATTAAAAGCTGGTTCAGGGTCTGGGTTACAATCAAGACACAACACATATTGTTTCATACAGTTCTTGCGTAGGGAAGAGATGTACCAATGTGAGCAAGCACCATTACAAAGAGGTAGTGGTGGGAAGACAGTTTATTACAGTAATATGGGAGGGGTCAGACTTGTCAAGTTGCTGAAATAAATTTAAGTAAGCCTACTGGTTACAGAGGAAGCCTTCCCCCACAACCCTCTTTTTCCACACACTCCGTCTCATCTCCCCATCCCACCAATTCATTCTGCCTTGAAGCAAGGTGGAGCCTCATGTGATGAGACATCAACTGGCCAGGAGCTGCTGCTGCGAGGACAAATGGAAATTGGGATAAGTATTTGATCAGAGGGCCTTGAGATGCCTGCTAGTTAGACAGTCCCAGATAATTTCCATACATTGTCTACTTGTATGAGCCTACGGCCCGCAATAAAGAGAAAAGAAAAAACTTGGATTTATATAGTGTTTATCATGACCACTGGACGTCTCAAAGCGCTTTACAGCCAATGAAGTACTTTTCACTGTTGTAGTGTAGGAAACGCAGCAGCCAATTTGTGCACAGCAAGATCCCACTGAGCAATGAGATAATGACGAGATAATCTGCTTTAGTGATGTTGGTTGAAAGATAAATATTGGCCAGGACACCGGGGATAAACTCCCCTGCTCGTCTTCAAAATAGTGCCATGGGATCAGGGGCGGATTAACCACGGGGGCGGATTAACCACGGGGGCAGATGGGGCTGCTGCCCCAGGCCCACCAAAGAACATAGGCCCACCAAATAAATGAAGGAAAAAAAATATAAGGTCTCCCAAATAGGCTGAATAGAATAGACAATGAAAGGGGAAAAACAAGACCGAGGAAAATATTGTTTATTGGCCTAACGTGTACATACCTATTTTTGCAGAGTATCTTTATATACTAATGTACCTATATACAGAACAGAATATGTACTAGCCTGTTTTATTTCACATGTTATTAAGAGAAATTTGCATATATGTATAGGAATCTAGTATTGCAATGTTACCAGAATATATACCTATTGATACAGAATATATGCTTACATTGTTGAATATATTGGCTTATGTTTTCATACTCAGAATCAGAATCATATACGTAATGTAATGAACATGGATAAATATAACTATAGGCCCATTTGCATCAGTTTGCCCCAGGCCCATCATTCCTTTAATCCAGCCCTGCATGGGATGCTTTACATCCACCTGAGAGCGCAGACAGGGCCTCGGTTTAATGTCTCATCTGAAAGATGGCACCTCCGACAGTGCAGAACTCCCTCAGCACTGGATGTCAGCCTGGATTATGTGCTCAAGTCTCTGGAGCAGAATTTTAACCCACAATCTTTTGACTCAGAGGCGAGAGCGCTATCCACTGAGCCAAGCACACTCCTGACACAAATTTTTAAACTGGTACATTAGGGAGATAAAGGAACAGCTATCCACTGGTGCCACAGAGTAGATAGAGCACGCCCAACAGCAAAGAAGCTTCTACTGCTTCTCCGTAAAAAATAACCAGACATCCGGCCAAACAAGCACATCATGTTGATCTGCTCCCAGGCCAATGCCAAGCTGAAACATGAGCATCCAGGGTGATTCTCCTTTGATTTTCATTCAAGCTCAGTTAGCCTTCTCATGGACTGCACCTGTGATGGAGCACTCAGAATACAGGTCATGGCAGGTACAAAGCCATGGCCCCCCCATCATTCCATAGCAAGGCATTTGAGGCTCCACATCCACTGTGCTACTGCTCTGCCCACTGCTTCATCCACAGAATTCTGTGACTCAACAAAAAGTTTTTAAAAAATGTGGTGGGAAGCTCCTCTCATAGAATCATAGAAATTTACAGCACAGAAGGAGGCCATTTGGCCCATTGTGTCCGTGCCGGACAACAAATCTGGCCTAATCTCATTCTCCAGCTCTTGGTCCATAACCTTGTAGATTATGGCACTTCAAGTGCATTTCCAAGTATTTTTTAAATGCTATGAGGGTTTCTGCCTCTACCACCCTTTCAGGCAGTGAATTCCAGACCCCACCGCCCTCTGGGTGAAAACATTTCTCCTCAAATCCCGTCTAAACCGCCGACCAATTACTTTAAATCTATGCCCTCTCGTTAGTGACCCCTTTGCTAAGGGAAATAGGTCCTTCCTATGCATTCTATCTAGGCCTCTCATCATTTTATACACCTCTGCTGTTCTTAAAGGGCTCAGACAAATAGCCCTTGTAATCAGGAGTCAGTACAGATATTATCACGTGTGTTCCATACAGTTTCTCTATTAGCAAGAAAGAAGAAGCAATATACATTATAGAGCAGTGTCTACAGTGTTTACATGGTTTATAAAGGGAGCTCTAAACAAGTGTTATATCTGACAGCGCTGTTGAGGTGTTAAGGGGAGAATTATATGGTTTCTTAGACTGAGATACCCTCCGAGCAGTTTGATTTTATTACAGCATCATAATCCTATCTATTCTAAGTGCATCCCACTTACCAATAATTCCAAAGATATCGAGTATGTTAGGTGCGAAGATAACCAGTAAGTTGATGGCGGTAAGGAGGATCATGGCAATGATGGTGTGTCTGAGCCAGCTAAAGGGTTTGTTCTGGAATAGCATTTGCTGGATAGCACGACGCACCTGTAAACAACAAAAATAATAGAAAGGGTTTAAAAAAAACACCAGAAATATCCCTTCCAGCATATTCCCTGTCCATTTTACCCTCCACCCTCCCCATTTCTGCCTCTCCGTCATGTATTCCATCAGTTGTGATGGTGGAACATTAAAGGCTGTTGCACTCTCCATGACCATTATGAAGTCTGTGCCAATACAATCGTAACCAAATTCAACTTTCTACCAGCTGGTATTATCTCCGTCACCATGATAAACATAGAAACATAGAAAATAGGTGCAGGAGTAGGCCATTCAGCCCTTCTAGCCTGCACCGCCATTCAATGAGTTCATGGCTGAACATGCAACTTCAGTACCCCCTTCCTGCTATAAAAATGGCCAGTCTGATGCCAGTCCAGTACCAGCCTGGCCCCAGTGTGTTTATAGGGTAGCTGCAACATGGGAATGTCTGGAAGAGGTGTTTTGTTGCATGTGCTTAATCCAGTGCACAAATGCCCCAAGTTTAAAAATAATAATAATCTGGGATGACATCGTGTTGTAGTGTCCATCGGAGTTTCAACAACCTACGCCATAAGGTGCTAGGATATTAGTTTGCTACACTGAGATGTGAAGTTCTTAAAAACTATGCTGACTGCAACTGTGGGTCTTTAACCTTTAAACAGTAAATATTTCAATAGTTTGACCAAAAAGAAAATACTCTGGCCATTGTCCTGAATTGTGTACTAATGTATTATTGAGAATGACTGCTTGGAACACAAGCACAGTCATATTTTAAGCTTTTCCTGCTTGGCTTCATTGTTTAAATGGGTTTCCTAGCACAAAATAATTTCTAACGAGCCTTAGGTTACCAGGCATCGCCCATTCAGTTACCTCATTCCCACTCCTTCAAGATTAATCCAGCGTGGGCTCGACGGGCCGAATGGCCTCCTTCTATGCTGTAACCATTTTATGATAATCACATCATATGGATTGCAGCTGTTCAAGATGGCGGCTCCCCACCACCATCTGAAGGGCAATTAGGGATGGGCAATAAATGCTGGCCATGCCAGCGACGCCGACATCCCCAGAACTAATTAAAAAAAAAGATCATACATGATGAAGACTAAACTTGCATCTCTAGCCGCAATGAGTTGAAAGGTGGACCTTGAGTTGGCTCTTGGGTAGAACCTGCAAAAGTCATGATTTTGCAGGGGTCTTGTGCATCACTGCTGATTTTCTCAACACTTAATGTTGGGATCAAAATAAGACAGTTGGAGGATACAAGATCATGGGCTAAAGCCTCCACTTTTGTGTTTATCGCCCAAAAATGGGCGTTATTTCCGCATAGGTGTTTAAAAAGGGTTTTCAGATCGCTGGCTTCTCACCCATTCTCAAAACACCTAGTTTCCATTTTTGAAAATGGGTGTTACCGCGAGCGATATCAAATGGGCGGTAGCGTAAATTTTATTTTACCTTCTGCCGTAAAGAGTGGCCGTCCTTAGCAACAGCATGGCAACATTTGATTCCCGCGATTCAGGAGGTCAAGGGTCATCATGACATGTGCAGAAGAGGAGACAGAGAGAGAGGGAGCTTAGAGGCACTGAAAGCATGTGTGGTTGTGGTGTGTGCTTGACTGGAGGAACGATGGAGATTCACCAGCAGCAAAAAGCCTACTAAGCACCAAGAACATAGTTGGCACCGAGTTTTTGTCCAATAAATAAAATATAACATGGAAGGGATGGTGGAGGCCCTGGAGCTGGTAGACAGGAACACTGGTGGCAGAGGGCTCTCAGTGGTCCCGGAGCGCAGCACTGCACCCCAAGGTGCTGCACCCCAATTGCCAACCACACGAGAGCTAGCAGCAACATCTTGCTTCTGGCTCAGAGCACATTCCCACCTCGGGACCGTCCTCTCCCGTATCCGTCCAAGCAGCGCTTTGGCTGTCACTGCCCCGCCCCGCCAAAAGAAAGCATCACCTGAGGACCTCCTTGGCTTGGACTCAGGAGGGAAAGGGGAAGGGATAGAGGTGGGGAGGAGAAGCGGGGGGGGGGGGGGGGGGGGGCGGGGGGAGGGTTGGTTTGTACAGAAATACTGATGATTTCAGACTAATGTTCGGTTTAAATGTTTTTTATTTAACAAAACCTTGCAGCACATTGGCTCAGATAGCTGCACCATTACACACTGGTGATTCCTTTACATCAAAGCGTATAATCACACTTAACTTCAATCAACTTAAACTTTAACTGTCACCAAGGTGATGACCACCATTGCTGTATGACCTGCACACCCAGCAGTGTGTCAGCCTTGTAAATAACACCAACTTTCTTTCAGGCAAAGTGATCATTGATGAGCTCCTGACGCAAGGCTCTTGCAGCTATTATGCCACCATGGGCCCTTTCATGCGGTCTACAGGGGGTCGGGGGCATGGCTTCAGCGTCAGCCTGATTGTCTGGACCGATGTCAGCATCCGTCTCCTCGTCCTCTCTCTGCTGAGGTGGACTGTCAGACTTATCAGGCAATTCTTGTCCCTTCCTGACAGCCAAGTTGTGCAGCATGGAGCACACCACCATGAATTTAGCTACCTGCTCAGGGTAGAATTGGAGCTCGCCTCCTGAGTGGTCCAGGCATCTAAAGCGCTGCTTCAGCACTCCAATGGTTTTCTCCACGATATTTCGAGTTGCACTGTGGGTCTTCTTATATCGCCTCTCAGCTTCGGTGTGGGTGTCACACAGGGGGGGTCATCAGCCAGGTGGTGAGGCCATATCCTTTGTCACCAAGCATCCAGCATTGACCTTGTGGCTTATGGTTAAACAAGTCAGATACAGTGCTCTCACGCAGGATGTGAGCATCATGGATGTTGCCCGGAAATTGAGCATTCACCACCAGTATAATTTGCTGGTGGTCAACAACCAGTTGGACATTCAGGGAGTGGAATCCCGTGCGGTTCCTGAAAACCTTAGCATCCTGAAAAGGTGCCCGCATCGCGATGCGCGTACAGTCTATTGCTCCCTTGGGGAAGTTTGCAATTCTGGAGAATCGTAGAGCCCTCTCACTCTGTGCCTCCCTGGTCATAGGGAAGCTGATCAAGTCCCTCCAGCGTGCGTACAGGGCTTCAGTGACCTGTCTAATGCAGCGATGTGTGGCATGCTGAGAAAGTCCGCAAATGTCTCCAACTGTGGCCTGAAAAGAACCCGAGGCGTAGAACGACAGTGCCGCGGTGACTTTGACCTCAACGGACAGTGCAGTACTGATGGTGCTGGCAGGCTGTAGATCTGCCCTTATCAGCTGGCATACCTCAGTGATAACATCTTTGTGGAAGCGCAGTCTCCGAAGGCAGGTGGTGTCGGGCAAGTCGAGGTAAGAATGCTTCTGCTTGTAGTTGCGGGGGATGTAACGTCCGGTCATCCTCATCTGTCTATCATGTCTTACACTGGGCACATAATGCAGTGGAGCGACCCTTCGGCGATGTCGAGTCTGCTGCATGTAATTGGTTAGCAAGAGCGGGTGAAAAAGGACAGGCCCCATTGCAGTAGCTCTCTGTTTTGCACCGATTGGTCACAAACAAGGAATACCCTGACGAAGACACCTCTTCAATTCCAATCGGTCACAGTGTGGTCAAGATGTTTTTACAGATGTTCACATCAAGAGTACATCCGAACTCCGCCGAGATTGAAGCATAGCAGTCTTTTAAAGGACGCGACATGTGATCTCGAACATGGCGTCCATAACGCTGTGATTTGTTCCAGTTAGTTCCACTTTTTCTAGGCGTTTTTTTTGGGCAAGCGATATATGTGCGTGGTGGTGAAATTGACACAGGGCGATCTCATGGCCGTTCGTTTCGGTAAATATGCTCTTTATAACAAAAAAATGTGGGCAGGCGTTAATATTGAATCTCAGCGTTAAATCCATGCGGAAAGTAACGCAGGGGGATATTATGGGTATTGAATTCGCCCATTTTGCTGATTCCGCCCCAAAAAAAGTGGGTGGGTGGTAATATTTTTTCCCAGCGTTAAGCACATGGGGAAAGTAACGCTCGGTGAGAAGTTTCCGAAAAATGCCTGCCAGTTTCCATTTTGTGCCAAAATGGGCAATATATGATCATTATACGTCAATTCAGCAGTAAAATGGGCGTTAAGCATGCAAAAAAAGTGGAGGTTCTAGCCCTAAGACCCTTAAACATGAGTTCATTATCCTCTCTGATCTTTTCCCCCTCTGTAGGTTCAATCTCACACACCAGCAATCCTTGCTGCAGGGCTATGAACATGCATCGCTGCACTTGTTAATGCGATGAAGGCACCCTCAGGTTCTTTTGACCAGTAATGCAACGTATTGCTTTTATCTTGTGTAGCTAGTTCACTTATATAATTACCCATGACATTTTACAGTACAAGTTACTGTTGGCAATGTATTTAAAATAAAACAGGTTAATTTTGTTTAAACATTGTTCTCAGGATTCGGGCAAAGCTGACAATGCCGCATTTATTGCCCATCTCTAGTTGCCTTTGAGATATGGTTCCTACCATAAAACCATAGAAACTTACAGCACAGAAGGTGGCCATTCGGCCCAATGTGTCCGTGCCGGATGACAAAGAGCTATTCAACCTAATCCCACTTTCCAGTTCATAGCCTTGTAGGTTACAGCACTTCCAGTGCATATCCAAGTACTGAGGGTTTCTGCCTCTGTCACCCTTTCAGGCAGTGAGTTCCAGACCTGCACCAACCTCTGGATTAAAAGGTTTCTCCTCAAATCCCCTCTAAACCTCCTACCAATTACTTTGAATCTATGCCCCCTGGTTATTGACCCCTCTGCTAAGGGAAACAGATCCTTCCTATCCATCATCATCATAGGCAGCCCCTCGAAATCGAGGAAGACTTGCTTCCACTCTAAAAGTGAGTTCTCAGGTGACTGAACAGTCCAATACGAGAATTACAGTCTCTGCCACAGGTGGGACAGACAGTCATTGAAGGAAAGGGTGGGTGGGGAGTCTGGTTTGCCGCACGCCCCTTCCGCTGCCTGCGCTTGCTTTCTGCATGCTCTCGGCGACGAGACTCAAGGTGCTCAGTGCTCTCCCGGATGCTCTTCCTCCACTTGGGCCGGTATTTGGCCAGGGATGCCCAGATGTCGATGGGGATGTTGCACTTTATCAAGGAGGCTTTGAGAGTGTCCTTGAAGCGTTTCCTCTGCCCACCTGGGGCTCACTTGCCATGTAGGAGTTCCGAGTAGAGTGCTTGCTTTGGGAGTCTTGTGTCAGGCATGTGAACAATGTGGCCCACCCAACAGAGCTGGTCGAGTGTAGTCAGTGCCTCGTCGATGCCTTCCTCTCCACTCTACCTAGGGCCCTCATAATTTTACAAAATTAGGAAGATAGAGAAAGAGAATTGGTGTTGGGCCTTTTTCTTGAATTGTTAGCAGCGATTGTCCGTACAACTGAGTAGCTTGCTGGGCCACATCATAGGGCACTAGAAGTCAACTAGACAGTGTGGGACTGGACCGGGCAGAGGAGGTAACGGTTCCCTTCCCCGAAAGGCATAAGTGGACTAGTTGAGCTTTTACTCACGAACTGACTCATTTTTTCTTTCTCTATTAAAGAAAACAGAATGAGGAATCTGGTCCGAGAGCACCAAATGTTTTTCTGATAACATCACCAGCAATAACTTCTACCCTTATATGGTATTTCTTAACTTTGCCATTTGCCAAAGTAAATTGGCCCTAAATGGAATATGTCCCCAGAGTAAAATACAGTACCGTTGCAATAAACTACTCAGAATAACATGGACCATCTTGGATCATCAGTACCCTTTCTGAAGGATTGTCAATAGTGATTTTTGTGGTGTTAAACTATTTTTCTATACATCTAAAGTTGAAAATTCCAGTGATCCAGCAGTTAGAATTATTCTTTTCCGCCAGCATTAAATTTCCTTTTGATAGTCAACGATCTAAAAAGTACGCACTATTTAGCTGTGATACATGATTCCTACCATTTGGATTTTGTGCTGTGTAAAGATTGAGAAAGGGAATTGGTAACCTTAAAGAAAAATGAAACAGAGAAACTTTCAAGTAGGAAACAAAAAAGTGTGAAAGAAACATTAAAAAAGAAATAATGAAAGGTAAGAGAAAAACAATTGTTGCATTCAGTACCTGGACCAGAGGTTTCATAGAATGGACCATCAGATAACAACGGCCCTTGACCAGTAAATCTGCAACTTTTCTGACCCTTTATTCTGTTAAGAACATAAGAATTAGGAGCAGGAGTAGACCATTCGGCCCCTCGAGTCTGCTCCGCCATTCAATAAGATCATGGTGGATCTTCTACCTGAACTCCACTTTCCTGCACTGTCCCCATATCCCTTGATTCCCTTAATATCCATTGTAATGTCAAATAAAACTGTCTGTACAGGCTCTGGAGCACACACTGGTCCTTGCACTTACCGGGAAGAGTACAATAGGCACGGTGAGGGTTACAGCAATCAGCACAGCTACACGGACGCAGAGAATCAGTGTATCGAAAGGGTCAATCTTACTGTACGTGTGCAGCATCTCTGGCTCAACTCTTACTGCAAGGAAGAAACAGAGTGTCATACCTTCTGTTCTATGACAGGAATATGTGTCTATGGTAACAATGAACACCATATCAATGGAAACAGACAGTGCACAACTAGTTTTCATCTTTGAATGGGCTCAACGGCGCACCAAAGTTATTTGCATATAATTGCCGCAAAAAGAAACAAAGTCTTCCATTTATCGAGTGCCTTTCACAACCTCAGGACATCCCAAAGCGCTTTTCAGCCAATGAAATATTTCTGAAATGTAGGAAACGAGGCAGCTAATTTGCATACAGTGAGGTCCCACAAACAGCAATGTGATACTGGCCAGATTATCTATTTTAGTGATGTTGGTTGAGGGATAAATATTGGCCAGGACAGTGGGGAGAACTCCCCTGCTCTTCTTCGAAATAGTACCATTGGATCCTTTACATCCACCTGAGAGCGGGCATGGGGCCTCAGTTTAATACCTCTTCTGAAAGACGGCACCTCCAACAGCGCAGCACTCCCTCAGCACTGCACTGGAGTGTCGGCCTGAGTTATGTGATCAAGTCTCTGGAGTACGATCCTGAACCAAAGGTGAGAGTGTGCCCAACTGCGCCACAACTGGCACTTTGTGACCTACCTGCATGAATCAAGTCTTCAAAAACATGATGAATTGAAAAGGTTGACAGCCACCCTGGGGTGCCAACCTAATTGGGGCACAGATGATCAGGGGACAGAACGGGAATACAGAACAGCTGAGGGCAGGAGTACAGGATGCAGGCATCCTTCTTGGGAGTGGACTACAACTCAGTTGAAATAAGAAGAGCAAAGAAGTTGTGCTAGGATCTCAAACCCAACTGAGATGATTGCAGGAGACAGGTAACTGCCCTGGGATTGGCACAAAACAGAGACATGTCAGTGCTAGAGACAACAAGCTCTCCTGTGACCTTATCAAATGCTCAGACCTGTATTGTCAAATTTCATCACCTGTCTCATCGCTGCTCAAATAAGCTCCAAGAGCATTTAGCTCTTCCAATACACAGATTCTTTCCTCTTGACAAGACCCTTGCATGCCTCAGTTTAGCCACTGGCTCGTTGGCCAAAGTGTGTTAAGAATGTGTAGCTAGAGTGTAAAAATGCTTACCTAGTTGTCACTATTCCTCATCTCTTACCAATATTGAATACTAAATGTATGAAGATCAACAGAATACAAGTCCAACTAGGCCGTGGTAAAGCTTTATAAAACATTGGTGAGAGTGCTGCGAAATATTTTGCCTAATTTTGATCATGGTATTTATGAAAAGATTTACAGAGATCAAAGATGAATTTAAATGTGCAACAAATTCAGCAAATCATTGAGTTATCAAAAGTGGCCAAGGAACCCAAGTCTAGAAAAACTGGGCAGAAATGATGGGCGGCTACTTCAATAACTCTTTATGCTATTTGAGTTAAACTGAACTATAATTGTTCTTGTGTTGTTCCTACCTTCGTATACGAAAAGAAATGTGCAAAAATTATATATATTTTTTGAACTCACCATAAAACGTCAAGTATCCAAAGAGTGCAGCGAGGAAATACATGATGTACATAACCATGATTGAGATGTTGGACACGTGCTGCATTTTTTTCTTGCTTGGGCTGAAATACAAGTTTCACATTTCAGACATAAAATGCCAAAAAGGCACCTTGAATATCAGAATCACCAGCAACAGCTGCCGTCCGAACCAATGGAGGTAGCTGCTGATGATCCTGATATTCCAATTTACACCTCCTCTAGACCCATCATGTTTCTTTACTTGGCCCATTACCATCTTCCGTCTTGCCCCATCATCCCTTGTGTCATTTAATCTCTCCTGCCTTCCACCCGATCACAGACCTTCCCTGTTGTTCTTTCCTCCCCTCCGCCCTTTCTCTGCCTCTGCACTTGTTTAAACCCTGTTACATCTCTAACATTTTCCAGTTCTGGCAAAGGGTCATCGACCTGAAACGTTAACTCTGTTTCTCTCTCCACAGATGCTGCCTGACCTGTTGAATAACTCCAGCATTTTCTGGTTTTATTACAGATTTCCAGCATCCGGAGTATTTTTTAAAAATTCGTTCCGGGATGTGGATATCGCTGGCAAGGCCAGCATTTATTGCCCATCCCTAATTGCTCTCGAGAAGGTGGTGGTGAGCCGCCTTCTTGAACCGCTGCAGTTCTTGTGGTGAAGGTACTCCCACAGTGCTGTTAGGGAGGGAGTTCCAGGATTTCTACCCAGCGATGAAGGAACATCTTTTAAAAAAAAAAGAGGACAAGTCCGACTGCGGCCTTTTGGCTAAGATCATGCGTAACTGACCTGACAGGGGAGTAACCACCATAACCCCAAGGTGGTTCTCCCTGGATCAGGAAGGTATATGCTTGCTTTTTTGGAAATAGGAGGTGGGTGGGGTGGCTTGACCCATCCACCTCCACGGAGGTGTGGGGGGGCCTGACCCATCCACCTCCATGGCACGAACCTGGTATTGCAGTACTTCCAGAAACGGTGCAGTGGCTCTAGGCCTTTTGGCTAAGAGCATTGGCGCAGAGTGATCCTTGACGTGTGCAAGGTGACCTCTGGCGTTTGTGATTTGACAAAGAATTGGAACAATTGGCTACGAATTAAAAAAAAAAACTACAGAGGAATCTCCCTACTATCAGCCACTGGGAAAGTCCTCCTCAACCGTCTTCTCCCCATGGCAGAGGAGCTCCTCCCGGAGTCGCAGTGGGGATTTCATCCCCTCCGGGGCACAACGGCATGATTTTTGCAGCACGACAGCTGCAGGTAAAATGCAGGGAGCAGCGCCAGCCCTTATACATGGCCTTCTTCGACCTTACAAAGGACTTTGACACTGTCAACCGCGAGGGTCTATGGAGCGTCCTCCTCCGTTTCAGATGCCCCCAAAAGTACGTCACCATCCTCCGTCTGTTCCATGACAACATGCAGGCTGTGATCCTTACCAACGGATCAATCACAGACCCAACTCACGTCCGGACTGGGGTCAAGCAGGGTGTGTCATTGCCCCAACCCTCTTCTCAATCTTCCTCACTGCCATGCTCCACCTCACAGGTGACAAGCTCCCTGCTGGAGTGGAACTAAACTACAGAACCAGTGGGAAGCTGATCAACCTTCGCCGTCGCCAGGCCAGGTCCAAGACCACACCAACCTCTGTCGTTGAGCTACAGTACACGGACGACGCATGTGTCTGTGCACACACACAGACTGAACTCCAGGAAATAGTCAACGTATTTACCGAGGCGTGTGAAAACATGGGCCTTACGCTAAACATCAGTAAGACAAATCCTCCACCAGGTTGTCCTCGCCGCACAGCACTGCCCTCCAGACATCAAGATCGATGGCGCGGCCCTGGACAACATGGACCACTTCCCTTATCTTGGGAGCCTCTCATCAACAAGAGCAGGCATTGACGACGAGATCCAACACCGCCTCCAGTGCGTCAGTGCAGCCTTCGGCCGCCTGAGGAAAAGAATGTTTGAAGGCCAGGGCCTCAAGACTATCACCAAGCTCATGGTCTACAGGGCCGTAGTAATACGCGCCCTCCTGTATGGCTCAGAGACGTGGACCATGTACAGTAAACACCTCAAGTCGTTGGAGAAATACCACTAACGATGTCTCCGCAAGATCCTACAAATTCCCTGGGAGGACAGATGCACCAATATTAGCGTCCTCGTCTAGGCCAACATCCCCAGCATTGAAGCACTGACCACACTTGATCAGCTCCGCTGAGCAGGCCACATTGTTCGCATGCCAGACACGAGACTCCCAAAGCAATTGTTCTACTCGGAACTCGTCCATGGCAAACGAGCCAATGGTGGGCAAAGGAAACGTTACAAGGACACCCTCAAAGCCTCCCTGATAAAGTGCGACATCCCCACTGACACCTGGGAGTCCCTGGCCAAAGACCACCCTAAGTGGAGGAAGTGCACCCGGGAGGGCGCTGAGCTCTTCGAGTATCGTCACCGAGAGCATGCAGAAATCAAGTGCAGGCAGCGGAAGGATCGTGCGGCAAACCAGGCTCCCCGGCTACTCTTCCCTTCAACCACTGTCTGTCCCACCTGTGACAGA
This sequence comes from Pristiophorus japonicus, assembly GCF_044704955.1. NCBI lineage: Eukaryota > Metazoa > Chordata > Chondrichthyes > Pristiophoridae > Pristiophorus > Pristiophorus japonicus. Next base: position 56,982,956 of record NC_091988.1, read on the forward strand.
GACTGTGGTTCTCGTATTGGACTGTACAGCCACCTAAGAACTCATGCTAAGAGTGGAAGCAAGTCTTCCTCGATTCCGAGGGACTGCCTATGATGATGATGATTTCCAAGTCATGATGGTGTGTAACTTGGAGGGAAACTTGCTCCCATTGCTTGCTGCTTTTGTCCTTCTAGGTGGTAGAGGTTGCAGGCTTGGGGGGTGCTTCCAAAGAAGCTGTGGTGAGTTACTGCAGTGCATTTTATAGATAAGACACATTGCAGCCACGATGGGCTGGTGGTAGAGGGAGTGAATGTTGAAGGTGGTGGATGGCATGCCAATCAAGCAGGCTGCTTTGTCCTGGATGGTATCGAGCTTCTTGAGTGCTGTTGGAGCTGCACTCATCCAGGCAAGTGGAGAGTATTCCATCACACTCCTGACTTGTGCCTTGTAGATGGTGAAAAGGCTTTGGGGAGTCAGGAGATGAGACACTCGCCGTAGAATACTCAGCCTCTGACCTGCTCTTGTTGCCACAGTATTTATGTGGCTGGTCCAGTTAAATTTCTGGTGAATGGTGACCCCCCAGGATGTTGGTGGGGGAATTTGCAATGGCAATGCCATTGAATGTCAAGGTTAGACTCTCGCTTTTTGGAGATGGTCATTGCTTGGCACTTGTGTGGCGCGAATTTTACTAGTCACTTATCAGCACAAGCCTGAATATCATCCAGATCTTGCTGCATGCAGGTATGGACTGCTTCGTTTTCTGAGGAGTTGCAAATGGAACTGAACACTTGGCAGTCATCAGCAAACATCCCCACTTCTGACCTTATCATGGAGGGAAGGTCATTGATGAAGCAGCTGAAGATAGTTAGAAAAATAGGTGCAGGAGTGGGCCATTCGGCCCTTCGAGCCTGCACCGCCATTCAATGAGTTCATGGCTGAACATGCAACTTCAGTACCCCATTCCTGCTTTCTCGCCATACCCCTTGATCCCCCTAGTAGTAAGGACTACATCTAACTCCTTTTTGAATATATTTAGTGAATTGGCCTCAACAACTTGCTGTGGTAGAGAATTCCACAGGTTCACCACTCTCTGGGTGAATACGTTTCTCCTCATCTCGGTCCTAAATGGCTTACCCCTTATCCTTAGACTGTGACCCCTGGTTCTGGACCTCCCCAACATTGGGAACATTCTTCCTGCATCTAACCTGTCTAAACCCGTCAGAATTTTAAATGTTTCTATGAGATCCCCTCTCATTCTTCTGAACTCCAGTGAATACAAGCCCAGTTGATCCAGTCTTTCTTGATATGTCAGTCCCGCCATCCCGGGAATCAGTCTGGTGAACCTTTGCTGCACTCCCTCAATAGCAAGAATGTCCTTCCTCAAGTTAGGAGACCAAAACTGTATACAATACTCCAGGTGTGGCCTCACCAAGGCCCTGTACAACTGTAGTAACACCTCCCTGCCCCTGTACTCAAATCCCCTCGCTATGAAGGCCAACATGCCATTTGCTTTCTTAACCGCCTGCTGTACCTGCATGCCAACCTTCAATGACTGATGTACCATGACACCCAGGTATCGTTGCACCTCCCTTTTTCCTAATCTGTCACCATTCAGATAATAGTCTGTCTCTCTGTTTTTAACCACCAAAGTGGATAACCTCACATTTATCCACATTATACTTCATCTGCCATGCATTTGCCCACTCATCTAACCTACCTAAGTCACTCTGCAGCCTCATAGCATCCTCCTCGCAGCTCACACTGCCACCCAACTTAGTGTCATCCGCAAATTTGGAGATACTACATTTAATCCCCTCGTCTAAATAATTAATGTACAATGCAAACAGCTGGGGCCCCAGCACAGAACCTTGCGGTACCCCACTAGTCACTGCCTGCCATTCTGAAAAGTACCCAGTTACTCCTACTCTTTGCTTCCTGTCTGCCAACCAGTTCTCAATCCATATCAGCACACTACCCACAATCCCATGTGTTTTAACTTTGCACATTAATCTCTTGTGTGGGACCTTGTCGAAAGCCTTCTGAAAGTCCAAATACACCACATCAACTGATTCTCCTTTGTCCACTCTACTGGAAACATCCTCAAAAAATTCCAGAAGATTTGTCAAGCATGATTTCCCTTTCACAAATCCATGCTGACTTGGACCTATCATGTCACCTCTTTCCAAATGTGCTGCTATGACATCCTTAATAATTGATTCCATCATTTTACCCACTCCCGATGTCAGGCTGACCGGTCTATAATTCTGTTTTCTCTCTCCCCACTTTTTTTAAAAGTGGGGTTACATGGGCTACCCTCCACTCCATAGGAACTGATCCAGAGTCAATGGAATGTTGGGAAATGACTGTCAATGCATCCGCTATTTCCAAGGCCACCTCCTTAAGTACTCTGGGATGCAGTCCATCAGGCCCTGGGGATTTATCGGCCTTCAATCCCATCAATTTCACCAACACAATTTCCCGACTAATAAGGATTTCCCTTAGTTCCTCCTTCTTACTAGATTCTCTGACCCCTTTTATATCCGGAAGGTTGTTTGTGTCCTCCTTAGTGAATACCGAACCAAAGTACTTGTTCAATTGGTCTGCCATTTCTTTGTTCCCCGTTATGACTTCCCCTGATTCTGACTGCAGGGTACCTAAGTTTGTCTTTACTAACCTTTTTCTCTTTACATAGCTATAAAAGCTTTTGCAGTCCATTTTAATGTTCCCTGCAAGCTTCCTCTCGTACTCTATTTTCCCTGCCCTAATCAAACACTTTGTCCTCCTCTGCTGAGTTCTAAATTTCTCCCAGTCCCCAGGTTCGCTGCTATTTCTGGCCAATTTGTATGCCACTTCCTTGGCTTTAATACTATCCCTGATTTCCCTTGATAGCCACGGTTGAGCCACCTTCACTTTTTTATTTTTACACCAGACAGGGATGTACAATTGTTGTAGTTCATTCATGCGGTCTCTAAATGTCTGCCATTGCCCATCCACTGTCAACCCCTTAAGTATCATTCGCCAATCTATCCTAGCCAATTCACGCCTCATACCTTCAAAGTTACCCTTCTTTAAGTTCTGGATCATGGTCTCTGAATTAACTGTTTCATTCTCCATCCTAATGTAGAATTCCACCATATTATGATCACTCTTCTCCAAGGGGGGGCCTAATACACTGCCTGCAACGATGTCCTGGGGCTGAGATGATTGACCTCCAACAACCACAACCATCTTCCTTTGTGCTGGGTAATTACTGTTGTAATTACTTTTTCTTATCACTCTTCAAAATCTGTTGTTTCTTTTCTTCCTCCCTCCATTCAAGGGTTCATTAAAAAAAAGGGTCTTGCTCTCTGCCCTTTCTTCCAGGATTCCCAGAAGAAAATTGCTGTTGTCTCTCTCTATTGCTCCCTAATTCTTGGATATTGTTCTTCACGTTTCAGAGCCCTCCCTCCTTCCTGTGTCTTGTATGCCACACACCCCGTCCTCCATGCTCCTTGTGCGACAACATCCAGCCATCTTTCTGTGACTGTAGTAGACTTGACTGCAAGGAAGGCCATGAAAAGCTCACTTCCAGTGGTATTTCCTGGCCAGGGTGTTCCGCTTATGTGCTCAACAGCCCATGATTTTCTCCCCATTTATTTTATTGGACTGGGACATCCCATTCGGACAAGCACACAATAGAAAAACCTAGCCCCGAAGTGTCTCGGTCTGCAAAACCTGCTTCACTTTTCAAATGCTGATGGAGTTGGTTTTTCCCGAGAAACTCATGGCTAGCAGTGAGAGACGAGGTCTCAATTGAATCCACATATTGGCCCGTATTTTGCGGTCAGCGGTGAAACGACGGTGATCACCGCTGACCTCGAAAAAAGCTCTGAGGCGAGAACTTTAGCTTCCTCGGCGTGAAACTCATCGTAGCGCTGTCAAAAGGGGAACTCTAGCAGAGTAGCAGTGATGTCATCAAGCTGTCTAAGCAGCCAATCACATTGAAAGAAAAACTTTTGCAGTGTTACGGGGAAAGAACGGGGAGGTTGGACTATCTGAGGTGCTCTTGCAGAGAGCCAGCATGGGCTCAATGCGCCAAATGGCCTTCTTCCAAACTGTAACCATTCTATGATTCTATGAATTCTCACAGACAGCAAACCAGGAAATGAAAAGCACTGATTATCATGCACATTTTAAAAATGTTACACAGAACAAAAATAAAGATTGGAGCATACACAGGGGGTTAAGGTAGAAACTGAAATATCATGAACAAAATGTAAACATTTTTTGATTAGAACTCTTGTAATTTTTAACATAATAGAGAAATGTGACATTCCACAAATATAAAATTAGTTTTTCAGGGCCAGAGCAGTTTTAGCAGTCTATATGCCAGCTTTATTCCAACAAGGCTTCGCATTTAATGGGCTATTTAACAGCAATATTAGCGTGGAAAAATTAAAGTTCTTGTCAGTTCAACTGATTTCATGGATTGCCAGCTATGGGGTGGGGGGTCCACAGTAGAGCCAGTATCAGAGCAGTGAATGTCTGATCGCAACGTCAGAATTTCCGCGTTTAACTGCACATGCGCTAAATCCTGAAGTTACAGTCAGTTTCAGAGGGGTAATGATGGCGAACGCTGACAGTCCACCGTCATTACCCACCGCAAAATCCAGGCCGAAGTCATAAACCGTGGAAACAAAGCTGGACCATTGATTTACAATGACTTTAGAACTCCAGATGCATCAATGCTGGTAGGTCAGCTGCCAAGCAAACATACCCATTTGCCCAATCAAAAATCCTACTCATACATACTTTTTCAGCTCTGTGTAGATAGGCAGTACCTCTGGATGACAGACAAAGGCAAAGGCCAAGATGGGAATGGTATATGCGGTCTGCAAATGAGAGACAGAACATTGAATTGATTTAAAATGAACAATAAAATGGGAGCTAGATATCTGCAACATTGGGGTCCAATCTATAGACTTCAGCTTAATTCCTCTTTCTCAATCAAGGAGATAAACAATCCTTTCACTGCCATTATTAAACATTGGGCTAACAATTCATTATAGCCCAGAGAATGGGCGGTAGCAATGACAAAGTTGGAGATTTAGCGGCAGGCGCTAATGCATTAAGACTGCACGCAAAATTTGTGCTCACTGCTCAAAAAAATGATTGGAGCACTAATTCAAGTCTTAAAGGCCTAGCTCACTGGCATTAAACTTAAAGGGCGGACCAATATCGGGTACAGTCTAATCGCAACTCATCATTGCCACAGGCTTTTCCCAGTATTTAAAGGGGAGGTTCATTGATACTGCAGCATCTCATTCTCAGCTTTGCTGGCTGTGCAGTTGCCTCAGCAAGAAGAAGCACAACAAGGAGCAGGTGCCTGAGGACTGAAGCAGGTGTGTTCATGGCAGATCCACCTCAGTTGGGTGGTCAGGGTGATTGAATGCTCCAACAAGTGCTACATACCACCACCTGTAACACAAGCTTCACACACTGCCCAAAGCACCGGCCCCCAGTACTCACCCACCAACAATCTCTACTGACCAACACTCACACCTACATCTCACATCTTGCATACAATGGCAACTATTCAACTATGGCAGGCACAAGGGTCATTAGTTATTAGAATGAATATGAATGTGAGATATGTTTATGCATAACATTTATTAATGGAGTTTGGAATATTTTGTGGTCTCTCATTTCACCTTTGTGCCCAAGAGGATGCTGTGATATGGCATGACACATTCCTGTGATAGAGATGTGGTGAGCAAAAGGGATCTGGGGTTTAAGTCATCCTGGTGTGAGGCTGGAGGTCTCTTTGGCAGAGGTAGCAGAGTTCTGTGACCACCACCTTGGTGATGCGGACATCTAATACACTGCTCCTCGCTTAATTGAAGGTAGGAGAAGAACTGTCAGAATACACTCGGAGGGCAAGGCCTCCTAATGAGAGCCCTGATGTCCCTCCTCATCCCTCTTTACACATGTTCCTATATTTCTCGCTGCCTACGCTTCCTCCATTGTAGATCCTGGAGGGTGAGGTGCCATGCCAGTACAGCCCTCATTAACGTTGTAAAGTGCATCAGTCTCAATCTTTCAACAATAAATGTAGCTACTTTGTAAAAGAAAGACTTGCATTTATATAATGCCTTTCATGACCATCAGATGTCTCAAAGCGCTTTACAGCTAACTAAGTACTTTTTGGAGTGTCGTCATGTGGGAAATGCGGCAACCAACTTGCGCACAGCAAACTCCCACAAACAGCAATGTGATAATGATCAGATAATCTGTTTTTGTTATGTTGGTTGAGGGATAAACATTGGCCAGGACACTGGGGATAACTCCCCTGCTCTTCTTCGAAATAGTGCCACGGGATATTAGTATAAATGTAGCTACTTTGTAATTGCCAGAAGACTGCTGATAAAAAGGAAGCTTTAAATTACTCATAGGAATTGCTCTAGTGGGTGAAACTGACAAGAAACCACTGAAACTAACCTGCTCTGATAGCTGGGAATGATTAATGCTGATTCCTTCAAATAACATCGCTGGAGCTGGCTTCCTGGAACTACACGCCAGCTCTCTATGTTGCCGTCTGGTCGAGGTGCTAAGGTAAATGGCGGCAATCAATTTTCCAGATCGAGCGGCCTGTGAGCGTTGCATGCAATGGGGGGTGGCGGGGGGGCGGATTTGCCGTGCGGCGCTGGATCCGCCTCGCCCCGGGCTATTGCAACTGTTACCACCATTTGCTGGCGCTAACTGGAGGTGCTACAGTACCAAATTTCCCCCACCCCCAGTACGTTCTCCGCCTCACTGCAAACTTGCATCTACGGAAGATCCTGTAGCATATAGAAGTTCCTCTCAACTAGGACCTCAACCATGTTCATAAACCAAATTCTGAAATGCCTTACACATCAATCCTCTGTATTACAGATTCACAATCTCATAAAGTAATGGTTCTGCTGATAGGTTACCTGGGAGTTCATCGTAAACAGCCGTGGGGAACACTGCTCCTCAGTGATTTTGTGAATGTCGCTGTTGTTGCAACTGGTTGTATTTTCATAGTTGACGCTGTCCAAAACGGAGCTGTTTGCATGTATGTTAGTAAATGGGCATGGAATCTGGAACTTCTTGTAGATCACCTAAAACATCCACATAAGGATTGAAATTATTATCGGCAATCATAACACATGAACACTTAGAGGACTTGTATTAAATTATCTCTGCCATTTTAAGACAGGTGACACGGATTAAAATAAACCTGTTTATTGGATTAACTCATTAAAACTTCCGAGAGAGGAATTTGATACAAGCACATTAAGAATTTATACAAAAACGACAACCCGATGATGAGATAATTGAAACTATCTGCTGGAATTGGACCACAGGGCTCTATTCAGCACCTTATTCAGCAGGTTAATGGGATGCTGGCCTTTATATCTAGAGGACCATGGGTTAGAAGTTATGCTGCAGCTATACCAAATCCTGGTTAGACAACACCTGCAGTAATGTGAGCAGTTCTGGGCACTACACCACCTGGGAAGGATATATTGGTCTTGGAGGGAGTTGCAGCATAGGTTTACCAGAATGTTACCCGGACTCCAAGGGTTAAGTTATGAGGAGAGATTACACAAATTAAGGTTGTATTCCCTAGAATTTAGGTTATCTGATCGAGGTTTTCAAGATATTAAGGGGAACAGATAGGGTAGAGAGAAACTATTTCTGTTGGGTGGGGATTCTAGGACTAGGGGACATAGTCTAAAAATTAGAGCCAGACCTTTCAGGAGTGAAATTAGGAAACACTTCTACACACAATGGGTGGGAGAAGTTTGGAACTCTCTTCCGCAAACATAATTGATAGTAGATCAACTGTTAATTTTAAATCGGAGATTGATAGCTTTTTGTTAACCAAAGGTACTAAGGGATATGGGGCAAAGGTCGGTATATGGAGTTAGGTCACAGATCAACCATGATCTCAGTGAATGGCGGAACAGGCTTGAGGGGCTGAATGGCTTACTCCTGTTCCTATGTTCCTATAATTCGTACAATAACATCAACCTTTCACGAGATAAATTAAACTATATTCTGGAATTGGATCACACGCTTTAGTCAGCACCCGAAAATGAAAGTCAAAGCTTTGAACCAGCCAATATTTTCTCCTGGATTAGTCAAAATACTTGTATCTCTCTCTCTGTCCCTCTTCTACTACTTGCAATCTTTGTACAGCTTGTTTGACATGAGCTCTTGCCGTTTGAGCCATCACCAGAAACCCCTAGACTGACTTGCAGCTTCTCGTATTTATTGCAAATGGCTGGAGGGAATAAGTAATTGAGCATTACCCCATGTATAATTCTGTAAATTTACAACGTTAACAGTTGTAAACATGAGGAAAACCACTAGATTAAAAAAGAACAATGACATGCCTCATAATGGCTGCTAACATTTGCAGGACTGAGATCAATAGATTAATGTTAGATAAAGGGATTATAGATCAAAGGCGCGTGAATGGAATTGAGGTACAGAGCAGAATGGCCTACTCCTGTTGCAAATCTATGAGCCACTCGTGTGTTGTCAGATTATCATTGTTCAGAGAATAGAATTCTGCTGTCTGCACAGTCTCCTCACCGAGTATCCTCTACAGATGGAACTTTGCTCCCGACTCCCATCGATCAAGCTGCTGACGTTAACACACTTACCACAATTAGAAAGAAAACCATGCAACTGAGGGAGAAACCGCTGGTGTATCCCAGGTAACCTACAATTAAAAGATGCAGAGAAAGCATTATCCTTCTGAGTGCACCGAATATACTCAATAGAATTCCATCTGATTTCCCCACGGAATTCAAATACAGGAAGTACGATGATGGCTGAAAAGCTCTGCTGGGGAATTTTGTTCATCTGAATTGCCACATAATCCGAAAAGACATAAAAGGCCAGTCTGTACGCACTAAGTGCCCCCTCTTGCAATGTTCCCATTAAGCTGTGCGGCTGCACTACTGGCTTGTCATTGCAAAACTGTATGTGTGTGGTATTTGGAATAGCCCGCTCAGCCACTTAAAACGGCTGCACGGCACCAAAAAAAAAAAATTGGAGGAACTATTGCCTCTCAGTAGTCCCTTGGTTCTGTATTTTTCATGTTAAAACTGCTGGCCACAGACTGCCTGAGAGCAGCCATTTTATGTTGAACCTTCCCCCACACTGTAGCATAAGACACTGTCGTGACATTACATGCTGTGTTCCAGTTACACAACAAATAGAGCACGGACTTCACAAAATGGATTGTTGCCCGGGGCGAGGGGAAGGGATAGAGGGAAGGAGGGGAACAAGAGGAAGGGAGGAGGGGAGAAGGATGAGGAAGGGGAGGAGGAAGGAAGGTCCTACAGATCGTGCCTCTTCCCGGTAATTTTAAAACGTAAAACCTGGGAACAAAGGAAGTGTGTGAGGCATTGTTCACTCTGCAGATATCGTCTCTTTATAATATCAAGGATATTGCAGCAATACAAATAATTCCCATTTATCTTACAGGTCTTGACCCAGTTCCCAGTTTTAGTGGCAATGATCAATGAAGAAATAAAAACTCCTGAGAAATACAGAACAAAAAACACTCAATGAAACATTAATCAATGGATCTATTGCAGTCCTTTGATAACTGTGTAAAATACAGTTGATTGACGTTGACAATATTGTTCCAACCAAACCATTTTCTAACTGTTCAGGTCATCACTCTAGAAAAAAAATGACTTTCAAATGCAAGTTTAACACAAGGAGATAATTGGTGCATTAAATCTCCATTTAAACAGTGAACTAAACCCCAGAACCAACAATAACTTGTATTTATATAGCGCCTTTAATGCAGTAAAACATCCCAAGGCGTTTCACAGGAGTGATATAAGATCATTTTAAAAAATTGACACCGAGCCATACAAGAAGAAATTAGGGCAGGTGACCAAAGGCTTAGTCAAAGAGGTAGGTTTTAAGGAGCATCTTAAAGGAGGAACGAGAGGTAGAGAGGTGGAGATGTTTCGGGAGGGAGTTCCAGAGCTTGGGGCCCTGGCAACAGAAGGCACGGCCACCAATGATTGAGCGTTATAATCAGGGATGCTGAAGAGGGCAGAATTTGAGGAGTGCAGACATCTCGGGGGGGGGGGGGGGGCATTGTGAGGCTGGAGGAGAGGCAAAGCTATGGAGGGATTTGAAAACAAAGATGAGAATTTTGAAATCGAGGTATTGCTTAACCTGGAGCCAATGTAGGTCGGCGAGCACAGGGGTGATGGGTGAGCGGGACTTGGTTAGGACATGGGTAGCCGAGTTTTGGATGAGCTCAAGTTTATGTAGGGTAGAAGGACCCCAATGAAATTCTTGAATGAAAACGAGCGGTGCCTGCACTGTGGAAGCCCCGCCCACTCAGCAGTGGCAATGGCGGCCCTTAAAGTTCGCTTTGCTTTCTCAGATACACAAAGAAAACTGGGGAAATAAACTTTGTGACTTCTGTCAATCCAGGACCAGGGACTACAGTGGAGATCAGGACACCACCAAGGTTGAAGAGTAGATCAGAAGACATGGTAAATGAACAAGTAGTCATTGGGTGGCACCAACCTTGGCCTTCAAGACCCTGTAGACCAGAGAAAGGAGGAAAGAGTGAAGGAAGGAAGGGGGTCCACAGGGTTGAAGTCCTGAGAAAGAATGAGTTAGAGTAAGGGATTCCATTGAATTAATTGAAGGAAGAGTCTAGTTCTCAGTTTTAGACATTGGCAGCACAGGACAACTGCACTAACAGATGCAATTCTGTAGGGGGAGGCGGGGGAACAGGGAAGTCTACAAATACAACAGCTACTAATTAAATGTTCTGGTTCACATTAGCTTTGCCTGCCATTAGCTACGCTGCAGACAGCAGAACAAGCATCCTCCTTCATTGGATACAGATTAAAAATCACTAGCAACAACACACAGTTCAGATGACAAAACACAACTTGAATTTAAAATAAGATTATTTCATAAAAGGCTCCAAAAGCCACGAGAGGATTATTGAAAGATCACCGTGACCCATTTCCGCGGCCCATCTCATTATTAGGAATCTAAGTTGAACCCGATTCAATCTTTCAAATTTCTGCAGAACATCAATAATTAACGAGCATTCATTTTGACAGACAAAGCTCGGACTGTTCACGGCAGTGCAATTACATCTCCTGCGGCTCAGAATTTCTCTGTGCAAGTGCTTTGGAGTTAGCAGCCAGTGTTGCTAACGTCACTTTTCACTAACATTTTAAAAAGGATTCTCAGGGTGTGTGTGGGATAGTTGGGGGGGGGGGGGGGGGGGGGGGGGGGGGGACGGGGGCGGGCGGAGGAGTTGCAGGACAATTTGATGTCCCATTGCACTGGGTGCAAACCCAACAAATTGCTAACAGGTTCGTGACAAGTTCCTGGTCTGGAGGAGGGTGTGCTGTGGTTTCTGATTTTATTAACTATATTCCAGTTCTGGGTCCAGACTCCTCTAAGCCAATGACTGTGGTTTTGCATATAGTTTACAATGTATACCGATTAGTGAATCTGATAATTAACTTAGAAATCAGTCTATTCATTCCACATTAGATTACCTTTCCTATGAAGTTATAACCATCAGGAAAGAGTGAACAGGCTGGGGCTCTTCGCTCTAGAAATGAGAAGGCTGATGGACGACCATTAGTGATCATTAAAATTATGAAGCGGTGTGATAGGGCAGACATAGAGAAGATGTTTCCATTTGTGGAGAAGTTCGAAACCAGGCGCTATAAATATAAGATAGTCACTAATAAAGCTAATCAGGAATTGAGGAGCAACTTCTTTACCCAGTGAGTGGTTAGAATGTGGAACGTGCTACCACAGTAGTATAAAACTTTTACTGTATAAAACACTAGTTAGGTCACAGCTAGAGTACAGTAGAGTTCTGGTCACCACATTACAGGAAAGATGTGATTGCACTAGAGAGGGCACAGAGGAGATTTACGAGGATGTTGCCTGGACTGGAGAAATTTAGCTACGAGGAAAGATTGGATAGGCTGAGTTTATTTTCTTTGGAACAGAGGAGGCTGAGGGGAGACCTTATTAAGATGTATAGAATTATGAGGGGCCTAGATAGAGTGGATAGGAAGGACCTATTTCCCTTAGCAGTCAACAACCAGGGGGCATAGATTTAACATAAATCGGTAGGAGGTTTAGAAGTGATTTGAGGGGAAAGTTCTTCACCCAGAGGGTGGTGGGGGCCTGGAACTCACCCCCTGAAAGGGTGGTAGAGACAGAAACCCTCACCACATTTAAAAGTTGTTTGGATGTGCACTTGAAGTGCAGTAACCTACAGGGCTACGGACCAAGAGCTGGAAAGTGGGATTAATCTGGATAGTTCTTTGACGGCTGGCGCGGACACGATGGGCCGAAATGGCCTCCTTCCATACTGTAAATTTCTATGATTCCATTTTATGATTCACGGGGAGTAGTTGAGGTGAATAGCATAGATATCTTGAAGGGGAAGCTAGAGAAAGGAATAAAAGGATATGCTGATAAGGTGAGATGAAGTAGGGTGGGAAGAGCATAAACACTGGTATAGACCAGTTGGACCGAATGGCCTATTTCTGTGCTGTAATTTGCATGCAATTCTAGACCAATTTTGATATTTCAGCAAATGTCTACATTTAAACAAAAATGTAATGGGGGGGGGGGGGGGGGGGGGGAAATCAATAAACAAATGTACAGTGCACAATGGTTGCAGGCACATGCTACCAGCCAATGCTCCACCATGAGTGCAATACATTGTAGCGCCCATAGGCTCCAAGACCCAGCTTATGTGCTTCAACCAACATTCGCACTCAGGCTTTGCTCATGTGACCGAGGTGTTGGTCCTCAACCACATTATCCAGATTTGCTTCGAGGAGAGGCACGATATTCAGCTAAAAGCACAGGACTGGGAGGGAAATGTGTCCAGGGTGCACTTCAGCTACTTTTACTTGCTAACCAGCAGCTTGGTCCTAGATGCTGTGGAATCCTGTTGTCAGAGAGAATGAGGCACCTCTCCTTAGACCTCTCTGTAATATGCACCCATTCTTGGCCCCATTCCGCCCTCCAGACTTTTTTTTATTCCTTCATGGGATGTGGGCGTCGCCAGCAAGGCCAACATTTATTGCCCATCCCTAATTGCCCTCGCAGAGAACCATTGTTCTTTTCTTGTATAGTTGTTTGGTACAACTGAGTGGCTCGCTAAGCCATTTCAGAAGGTAGTTAAGAGTCAACCACATTGCTGTGGATCTGGAGTCACATATAGGCCAGACCAGGTAAGGACATCAGATGGGTTTTTACAACAATCCGATAGTTTCATGCGCACCATTGTAGATACTAGATTCCAGAATTATTTAATAAATTGAATTTAAATTCCCCAGCTGCCATGGTGGGATTTGAACATGTCTCCGGATCATTAGCCCAGGCCTCTGGATTACTAGTCCAATAACATAACCACTGTGCTACCGCTCCCACTGCAATATCACTCTAGAGCTGACTGGTAGGTGATGCCCCAATGTGGTCTAGAGGGAGTCACCTTCCAAGATTTCCTTTCTGCCAGGTTAGGAATTCACCCCACAGGGAACTGCAAGAGTAAACTAATGTGCTAGCACTCTACCTTGGAATGCCAAATGGACTACTTGTCCCAAATTATTTGGTTTTGAGTTCTTTAAATGGCAGGACCACAGTCCCTAAACTTTAATTGCCTTTAATGGAAAAACTGAAAATTCCTATCCCGATCTAATATTTCAATGTGGCGCAATAACCAATGGCACACTGATCTTCTCACACAGTTTCACAGAAATATTCCGCACACAAGATACTATTACGGAGACTAACCGAGTTGTTTCATTAAGGCCAGAGGCATAACAACCATGATTGTTGCGATGATCACCAGGTAGTTTCCATTCAGGTACCACTCACTGAAACAGAAGAAATAATTAAAATGAAATTTTACACAGATACGCTTGAGAGAAATTAATATCACACATTATGAGTCAAGTGCAGATTTTTCTTTTTAAAGTGAGTGCTGGGAATCTGAAATTACAGCAGAGAACGCTGTGAATATACAGCGAAGACAATGTGAAGATAGGCCACTATTTGGGATAGTAACTTAATCAGGACTAGGGCCGGTGAAGTGAAACTCTGATCAACTCAGAAACCGTTTTGGAAAATACAAACTTCATTTTAACTGAGACAGGAAGTTTTTAAACAATGTCAAAATGTTTCTTTTTCTGATTTATTCCCCTCCCTCTCTTCTTCAAGGAACACTGGTTAGGCCTCAACGCCTGGAGAAATGGGACTGATATTTGGGTCGCAATCGGGGTCCTACAAAAAGTGTAGGGCCCCAATTTACATATCTAAACAGCCTCCTGCCTGTTTTGAGTGGGAGTGCTGGGCGCCCTTTTAAAGTCCTGCCTAAAAGTTAATTCAGGCAGGCAAATGGGTGCACAGGGTCCCCACCTGATTTTGAAATGCTGGTCACCCATTCTTTCAGGCCAGAAACAGGCAGCCAACTGTTGAAAGTCTCTCCCATGGTTCAATGATCTGATTGATGGACTCAACAAGTTGTGTTAATATAATTAATATTACTGTACTCATTGCAATTAAAACAGTTCTCACTAAAGGTTGCTTCCCCTAGTTTTGGGTTGCACTGTGGGCAAGTGACTTCTGCCATTGCAGTTTATGTGCGATGTGGACTCAGCGGTGATCCATACAGTGATTTTCACTCCATGCGTGGAAGCATCTCTCCTCCTCGATGTTGCTTTGACTCAAGTTTGTCATGCTCTTGTCTTGGAGTCAGAAGATCATGGGTTCAACTCCCAATCCAGGAGTTGCAGACGTAAAATAGCTCAACGGGTTGCACTCTGGCCTCTGAGTCAGAAGGTCGTGGGTTCAAGTCCCACTCCAGGGACTTGGAACACAAAAAAATCTAGGCTGACACTCCAGTACAGTGCTGAGGGAGTGCTGCCTTACAGTTGAAACGTTAAACCGAGGCCCTGCCTGTTCTCTCAGGTGGCACTATTTGGAAGAAAAGCAGCGAAGTTATCCCTGGTGTCCTGGCCAATATTTATCCCTTAATCAACATCTAAAACTGGTCATTATCACATTGCTGTTTGTGGGAGCTTGTTGTGCGCAAATTGGCTGCTGCGTTTCCTACATTACAACAGTGACTACACTCCAAAAGTACTTCATTGGCTGTAAAGTGCTTTGTGATGTCCAGTGGTCGTGATAGGTGCCATATAAATGCAAGTCTTTTTTTCTTTCAGTAGATGATAAGTTAAACCGAGACCTTATCGGTCTGTTCCTGTGGTTCAGGGTCATGTTGAAGGTCCTTTGTGAACAAATAGATTAACCGGCCTCTCATCTGTCTGATGATTGTGGGAATCTGCTGTGCACAAATTGATCAAGTCACTCTACTTCAAAGTAAATCATTGCAAATGGAGTGCTTGGAGACATTTTGGAGAGATGTGAAATGCTACATAAATGTGATGCGTCTCTCTCCCCATGCAATTGCCTGGCGAGATTGAGAACACAAACGTTGTATTCCAGCACTCTACAATTGCGTGCACTAGAGAACCAATACAATCCCACCATCGCCTTCCTGTAGGAGCTGAAGGCCAATGCTGCAGTCCTCAATGGACTAACTCCGAAACAGACCTCGTGTGAGAGTATCAATAAGTCACTGACAATAAAGATTCCCTTCATGAAAACCATTGGTGCCTATTTCCAAGTGCACTTCATTTCCCAGTCACTCGAGTACCTCCTGGAATACAGAACAGACGACTGACGCAGCTTAAGGCTGTCTACAGACGGATGTGTCTGCAGACAAGCACTGCACAAATGTTTTAAAAGTTACTCACCACTTGGCAAACAGGACCTTATTCACAACGTGCCTAGAATAACATTTCATTGCCCCTAAAAAAGGAATTTCATTCTTTTTCTTTTGATAAACTGGGCTCAGAACTTGGCTTCATAATCATCAACTCATTAAATAAAATAGTTTAGTATGGGCAAAGTTGGTTTCCATTTTATAATAATTTTCAATAAGAGAGTGATCAACACGGAATGGAGAGCAAGAGAGAGAATATGTATTTATATAGCACCTTTCACAACCTCCAGATGTTCCAAAGCACTTTACAGCTAAAGAAATATTTTTGAAGTGTAGTCACTGTTGTAATGTCGGAAATGCGCGAGCCAATTTGCGCACAGCAAGCTCCCACAAACAGCAATGTGGTAATGACCACATAATCTGTTTTAGTGAGATTGGTTGAAGGATGAAAGCCTTTCTTTTCTTTTCAATGCCTGAAAACATTTTTGGGGGAGGGAGGGGGGGGGTGCGTAGTGCCCCATTTGGGGACGGTAACAGCCACAAGGCTGGACGTCCCGCCCTGCTCGCAGTATTGGGGTTAACGTCCCCGAGAGGAAGTGGAGCGCAAAATAACGTGCTCCACTTCCTCTGTGGGGCGTGAGCGGGGCAGAAGCACAGGAAGGGGGCACACGCTACGCGCTGGGATGCATAGCGATGCCGCGTAGGAGGGACCCTCCCCTTTATTAAAGGGGAGGGCTAAGCTTCAGACTCTGCATGGAACTACCTGGACCACTGAGCAGAGTGCCGGGCTGCAAGATCGTGGCACAGACTCCGTGTTCAATGATGCAACCGGTAAGCCGGACGATTTTTTTTCCTGCAAACGCCACCTCCCCTTTACCTAGCGCCCCGCGAGTGGTCGGCAGCCCGATATGCGCCCCCTGAAGTTGTCACCGTCATTGCCCGGCGCAGCTCCCGAATTTTTGCTCCGGAGCGAAAACGGGTCGCTGTACATGTGATGACGTTGTCACCCCCACAGTGGAGTGGGGTGCTACTGATTACTGCCGCCGCTAAACTCACGCGGAATTTAGTGGGAGTCATTAGTGGTGCGGTGCCTGGGCAAAATGTTATTTATGGAGGTGCGAACGACCCAATTTCTACCCCTTTTTGATTTCTTTGCTTCTTTTTCTTAACAGTTCTTTAAAAGTTCATGTTGTTGAATTGCAGTCTTCCAAATTTGCCGGGTCCACCATTTTGGAAACAAGACTTGAAGCAGTCTGAATCTCCCAGCATGCAGCTGAAAGATCCCTCCAAAAAAACTATTTTGAAACAAAAATGATTTAGAAAGTTGCTAGTAAAATACTGTTGCTGGAAAATGCTACGGGCAAATATTCCAGTGACTCAATCAGGATAAAAACGTCTTTAATAGACTTTATTTATGACATAGATACAATTTAATAAAACAAAATGAAGCAATTCTTTGACAAAGCAAGGGACCTAGGATTGCACTGGCATATCAGAGTAACAGGGCTGTGGGTCGTGCTTGTGATTCACTACAACGTGGGTTACCAATCTCAGCCATGTCCTGGCAATGAGCAGAAAGGTCCAAGAGCAAATTATCTACCCACACCGCAGACCAGAGAGACCAGAGAATGGGAAGGGGGAGAAAATGGAGCACCTGAAATATCTCATTAAAATTAATCTTTAAAGCAAAGCAAAAAATCATTTTTTATTCTGTTCAGAAGTTACTTACTTAAAAGTTAATAATAAAAACACAAATCCTGAAGACAAAGTGCTTTCATGCAGTCAAGCATGGTTTTATGAAAGGGAAATCATGTTTGACAAATTTGCTGGAGTTCTTTGAGGATGTAACGAGCAGGGTGGATAAGGAGGAACCAGTGGATGTGGTGTATTTAGATTTCCAAAAGGCATTTAATAAGGTGCCACACAAGAGGCTACTGCACAAGATGAAAGCTCACAGGGTTGGGGGTAATATATTAGCATGGATAGAGGATTGGTTAACTGACAAAAAACAGAGAGTCGGGATAAATGAGTCATTTTCCGGTTGGCAAACAGTGATTAGTGGGATGCCTCATGGATCGGTGCTGGGTCCTCAACTATTTACAGTCTATATTAATGACTTGAATGAAGGGACCGAGTGTAATGTAGTCAAGTTTGCTGATGATACAAAGATGGGTGGGAAAGCAAATTGTGAGGACGACACAAAAAATCTGCAAAGGGATATAGACAGGCTAAGTGAGTGGGTAAAAATTTGGCACATGTAGTATAATGTGGCAAAATGTGAGGTTATCCACTTCGGCAGAAATAATAGAAAAGAAAATTATAATTTAAATGGAGAAAAATTGCAAAGTGCTGCAGTAGAGAGAGACCTGGGGGTCCTTGTGCATGAAACACAAAAAGTAAGAATGCAAGTACAGCAAGTAATTAGGAAGGCAAATTAATTTTGGCCTTTATTGCAAGGGGGATGGAGTATAAAAGCAGAGAAGTCCTGCTACAACTGTACAGGGTATTGGTGTGGCCAAAGCTGGAGTACTGCATACAGTTTTGGTCTCCGTATTTAAAGAAGAATATACTTGTACTGGAAGCTGTTCAGAGAATGTTCACTAGGTTGATTCCCGAGATGAGGGGGTCGACTAATGCGGATAGGTTGAGTAGGTTGGGCCTATACACACTGGAGTTCAGACGAATGAGAGGTGATCTTATTGAAACTTATAAAGGTAATGAAAGGGCTCGACAGGGAGAATATTTCTACTCCTAGGGGAAACTAAAACTAGGGGACATAGTCTCAGAATAAGGGACCGCCTATTTAAATCTGAGATGAGAAGGAATTTCTTTGAGGATTGTAAATCTATTGAATTCTCTGCCCCAGAGAGCTGTGGAGGTTGGGTCATTGAATATATTTAAGGCGGAGATAGACAGATTTTTGAGCAATAAGGGAGTAAAGGGTTATAGGGAGTAGGCAGGGAAGTGATTGATCTTATTGAATGGCAAAGCAGGTTCACGGTGCCAAATGTCCTACTCCTGCTCTTATTTCTTATGTTCTTATGGCATCTGTGGCTTCCTGGCCACTGCTGACAAACTTAGCAACCAGCCATAATCACCGACAAACTTAGCAACCAGCCATTATCACCGAATAACTTAGCAACCAGCCATAGTTAACTTTAAAATAAATAAGTCGCCAAGAAAGTCACTTGGGCTGCTCCTTCACGTATCCTAGCAACTAGATCAAAAACAGCATGAGTGGCGAGGCAAGCCTCTCTACTCTAGGCCGAGGGAAACCTAGAGAAAGATGAAGAAAATCAACATTTTTAAAAATTGGGAGGGAAATTATGAATTACAGCAGAGGCGATAATAACATCTACAAAAAATAATTTTCCTATTTCATAGAGCCGAGAACAGGTCGTGGAAACCAAACATGGTTTACAGCGACGTTATCTGAAACGCTCCAATTTGTATGTCTGTATAGTACATTTCAAAAATTAATATTTACTTCTACCTTTTACTATTTATTTTTAATTACTCACCTGACATGTTGTTTGAACAGAATTACTGAGGAGCACAGATGCAATCTCAATTGTATCCCGCTTACGGCACTCACCAAGCTCACAAGCCACACACGTGATTCCCTGAGAGTTATCAGGTCAACCCACTCAAGGGATAAAAATTGTATCCCACAGCCCCACACCATAGAGCAACGAGGCACTCTGATTTTAAATTAGCGGGATTATATATTCTTGCTGGGAAAGGGAGGAATCAGGTTGGGTTTTCTCCCTTGATTCCTTTCCAATGAATCATGCTGAAAAGTGAAAGTGTGTGTGTGTGTGTTTATGTTTATGTTTGCGTGTGCATGTGTGTATGTGCACACACCAGGTTTGGAGAGGATCAGGAGTGGCTGTGTTGGCCCTCCCCTGCCATCAAATGTCTGGTTAGCATTCCACTTGGGTAAGGTACTGAAAATTGACTGGCTAATGTGATGTGGCACCCTTAGGAAAAAAAAGAAAAATTTGCATTTATATAGCGCCTTTCACGACCACCAGACATCTCAAAGCACTTTACAGCCAATGAAGTACTTTAGGAGTGTAGTCACTGTTGTAATGTAGGAAACGCAGCAGCCAATTTGCGCCCAGCAAGCTCCCACAAACAGCAATGTGATCATGACCAGATAATCGTTTTTTGTCATTTTGATTGAGGGATAAATATTGGCCAGGACATCGGGAATAACTCCCCACAGCTCTTCAAAATGGCGCCCTGGGATCTTTTATGTTCACTTGAGAGAGCAGATGGGGCCTCGGTTTAACATCTCATCCGAAAGACGGCACCTCCGACAGTGCAGCACTCCCTCAACACTGCACTGGAATGTCAGCCTAGATTTTTGTGCTCAAGTCCCTGGGTTAGGACTTGAACCCACAACCTTCTGACTCAGGTGAGAGTGCTACCCACTGAGCCACAGCGGACACAAAGGATGAGAAAAAAATTGGAATGGAATTGAAAAAAAATCTGTCATTTTTCTTGTATAATTAATTTTTGACTTGTGGGGTTAGAAATTGACATGCACTGTGCCATTTTTCGGGGTGAAAGGGTGCAATGCTGACAAATTTGGCAGTGGATGGCCCGCGCCCAATATGTGTGAATGTTACGACCAGTGCTAAATTCAATGGACCAGTTTTGAGGTGTGGCGGGCGACCGCCAAAAGCAGGCGTTAGGCCTCTTGCATATGTTAATTAGGGCCCAACACCTGTTTCGGGGACCTCTCTGGAAATTGGTTTCCCAATGAGCAGAGCAGGTGTCGGAGCAACATTGTTCCCTCGACTACCAAAGCAGATTGCCTGGTCATTCGCCTCACGTCTGTTTGCCGACAGTTGCTGCAAATCACAGAAAGTAATGAATTGAGTGAAGGGCACTTTGAAGACATTCTGGTGTGGAACGGGGCTGCAGAAGTGCAAGCGCTGTCTTTAACACGTAACACTGTCAGACAGCTCTCAAAGGCCTGGGGCTGGGGTCAGCCGTGACTGTGAGGTTTTAGTTCAGCCGTCAGTGATTTTCCATCCAGCACCTCTGAATGAGCTCTCTGAGAGCAGCAGCCATCCCAGTGTGTGCCAGGACCCAGTGGTCACGGACCTGACCTCCCAAGTTAAATGGATTGCGTGGTTTCACTCCCCAGTCTCTGTTCAACTGAGCCTGCTTGCCACTGATGAGACCATGTAGCAGAGCTGAAGCACAGTGGCGTGATCTCAGAATGAAGCAAAATTAAATCAGCGACTGAAGTAGCAAGTCACATACTTCAGGTGTCAAAGTGTGCAATTCTATTGGATTTTATAGGAAGCACAAACCGGGCAGCATTGAAGTTTAATTTAAAATAATAACTCTGTAAACAATGACCCAATCTGCTTCAATGGCATTTTCCACAAGTTGCCTCTTTTAAAAAATTTGTTGCCGCATCTCTGCTCTTACTATAACCTGGTATTGTTGTGGGAGACCACTTCCTCCCTGGCATGCCGTCAGGTCACTGAGACGCCACGCAAAAGCGGGTCAGAACTGAATTTTGCGCATGTTTCTCAGTGTTTACTCCCTGGCGTCAGACTGCACCCGTTTGAAATACATTCTCTTCCAATGCCAAGCAGGGGTTGTGCTTCCCTGTTTTTCGTTGAGCAGCCAAAGTGAAGGGCCAAGACTCTTGGTGCAGGACAAGAGCGAGAGTTAAAACACTAGTTAGGCTCTAGTTAGGCCACAGCTAGAGTATTGTGTGCAGTTCTGATCACCACATTACAGGAAAAATGTGATTGCACTGGAAAGGGTGCAGAGGAGATTTACGAGGATGTTGCCTGGACTGGAGAATTTTAGCTGTAAGGAAAGATTGGATAGGCTGGGGGTGTTTTCTTTGGAACAGAGGAGACTGAGGGGAGACCTTATTGAGATGTATAAAATGATGAGGGGCCTAGATAGAGTGGATAGGAAGGACCTGCTTCCCTTGGCAGAGGGGTCAATAAACAGGAGGCATAGATTTAAAGTAATTGGTAGGAGATTTAGTGAGGATTTGAGGAGAAGTTTTTTCACTCCGAGGGCAGTGGGTGTCTGAAACTCACTGCCTGAAAGGGTGGTAGAGGCAGAAACCCTCACCGCACTTAAAAGGCACTTGGATATGCACTTGAAGTACTGTAACCTACAAGCCCTTTGTCTGCCAGCACAGACAAGATGGACAAAATGGCCTCCTTCTGTGCTGTAAAGTTCTATGATTCTATGGCAACACCCAGGTTGGAGAGAGCAAAAGGTAAGAGGTGGTAAATCAGGGAATAGTGATGAGGTGTTGCTAATTTTGGCTTTTAAACAATGTGTCCACATACCTGCAAACCCAAATTCAATCTGACTTTCACGTCCAATAGTGTTACTGTCAGAACTCATGATTCACTCAATCGAAGTTCCATCGCAGCATCCAAATAGGATACTTGATGTAGCAGCATTTGAATCACAGCTCGTTATACATAGCAGTACATAGAATTCACAACACCAAGGCAGGCCACTCGGCCCAACCAGTCCGTGACAGCATTTACCCTCCTTCTGCTGTGCCGCTGTGCAACCTCGGGCGAGCACAGAAGGTGCTGTGATGTTAGGTTTGCTGCCTGAACATTTTAAATTTGCCTTAACCTACCTACAATTAAAAAAAAACCTATCCTGACTGGTACTGGACTGCTGTAAATATCCAACTGATGTCCTTTATGGAAGGCCTGGTGAGACAATCAGTTGGTATCAAACCACTACAGCGGTTCAAGGAGACGATCCACCTTCTGGGACAACTCAGGAAGGGCAATGAACGCCGACCTTGCCAACGATGCCCACATCACGAGATTGAATTTTTAAGAAATCTCATCAGCAGCAGTAAAGGTGCTGCAGCATCATGCAGAAGGACATTGTGCCCATTCTCTGCGCATTTTGAAAGTTGCAGAGGGTTATGTAACATCCCGGAGTTAACATGCACGGAGACGGAATTCTCAGGACTGCTCTTGCTTCCCAGGTTCAAGTTCCATTGCCTCTGGGGGAAAGGTATACTTGTATGGATTTCTCGGTTTGTTTTTTTTAAAAAGTGCTCTCCATTGCATTGTGTCAGCGAGATGGCAACCCAGAGCTCATATGCTGGCTCAGTTTTTCCAAGCGGTGTCTGCGGGCCTTGTTCTGGAGCTCGGGCAGGATTGAGGCACCAATGTTGCTGTCGTTCTCCATGCCATTTTGCCTGAAAGAACCCAGTGTTTTCACTTTGGCCCCGACAGTAGCAGCAGTCTTTGGTCTGGGCCTCGTAATCCTGTTACAGACGGCCTGTTTTATGGTTAAAGGCCTGAATGGGTGAGGCTGTTACTGGACTGCTCAACGCCTCAGAATAGAGACTGTAATGGTAGACAGGCCGGCCTAATGCCTTAACCCCTTCATTCCTAGCATGCAGCACATTCATTTCATGGACTGCCAAAATTAATGGGGAAGATTTCCTCTGTGCACCATGTATAATAAAATTGTTGTCCCTGCTATGAAGAACAGATTTATGATTTCTTTACAGAGAGAGGAACTGTTCCACTTACATCGGGACTTTTTTAAACATCTGCTTTAGATCGAAGAATCAATGCGGTATTTAAAGAACGGCTTTGGTAAGACATACAAGTACTGTACACTTTTTATCACCGAACATACCACGCAAGCTCCTTCTCAGATAGTCAAATCCTGAGAAGATGAGAGGGGGAGGAAAAATATTTTTAAACAATTTGAAGACAGTTCAAATTGCACTGCAGCTCCCAGTAAAAGTATCAATTTACCTCACAGAAAGAAAGAGTCGGACAGCAGCACCAACCGTACCAAAGAGCCAGCGCCATGGGCCCAATGGCCTCCTTCGGTGCTGCATCTTTCTATGATTCTTTGAGTCGTACAAATCAAGGATACATCATGGATGTGTGTGTGTATTTAAATCTATTTTTTAAGATTATTTTAAGCTGAAACTTGTGTACAAATATCGAAGCATTATTTTTGTTGTTGTAATAATTCCCTTCATCAATATTTTGATTATCTTAGATACAGCAGAGGGAATGCCATTCGCACTATTGTGTCCGTGCCGGCTCTTTGTAAGAGCTATCCAATTAGTCCCACTGTCCCTGCTCATGCCCCATAGCTCTGCAAAATTTTCTTTTTTAACTATATATCCAATTTCCTTTTGAAAGTTACTATTGAATCTACTTCCACAACCCTTTCAGGCAGTGCATTCCAGATCATTACAAATCGCTGAGTTAAAAAAAAAATGTTCTCATCGCCCCACTCCACCGCAGCCCCACCCCCCCGCCCCGCCTCCAGCTTTTTTGTCAATGATCTTAAATCTGTGTCCTCTGGTTGCCGACCCTCCTGCCATTAGAAACACTTTCTCCCTAACTACCCTATCAAAACCCCTCATCATTTTGATCACCTATTAAATCTCCCTTTAACCTTCTTTGCTCCGAGGGGAACAATCACAGTTTCTCCAGTCTCTCCACATTACTGAATTCCCCCATCTCCAGTACCATCTTCTCCCTTTTGTCATGCTGATCCAGCATGCACCATTCTATAGCCAAGTTGTCAGCCATTTTGCCCTCACTGTGGGTATTCACCCATCTTTCCTCGGCTGCTACACCCCAGCTCTTAATAAATACTAGTCTAGTTTAGTATGATGGCCCGTATCACAGATTTTGTGCCATGACAGCATGCTTTCACAGAACTGCTCCCTCCCCTGGGGATGCTGATGCAAACACTGCTAAAGGTTGCATTTGATTTCCAGATTTGTTCCTTTGCTTTAATCAAACGCGGGCCAAAACCATCATTGGCATTCTGTATCATAACTGTAGGGCATCTGCGCGACTGTGGAACTTCAGGATTTCACCAATGGAACCCCCGGCTGTAACAGAGAGCTTCCAAGTACCTGAGCCAGTTACAGCTAGAGCAGTCCGCATATAGATTGGGCAGCGATCAGCCCTCATATCTCTGCAGCTGTCCTGTTCCGTTCACTGTCAAGGCCGTATTGGGGATTGCGCCATTTCTTTGTTCATCGAGTCAAATGACAAATGTTTAAGAGCAGCTCTGTTTTTGCACTCGCAAACGCACATGTAGAGGCCTTGTGTCTTGCTCTGGTTTAATATTTAATTTTCTTAACCTGTACTCTGGTTCGACAAGGAGGAACTCCAAAAACAAATCCCGTCACCAATGATTTGTCTTTAACTGTTTAACCTACTGAATAAACAGGAAAATCATCATTTGGCAAATATAACAACCGATGTGATACTTGGGTTCATCTCTACCACGGTGAATAACCGAAACTTCACAAAGTTGCACTGTGCATAACCCTTACCCTGCTGAATAAGCAAGAAATCAATACACTTGACAGTGCATAACCCTTACTGTTGCTGAATACACAGCAGTTCCCTACAGTCGCAGTGAGTAACCCTTACTCTGCTCGACAAAAGTCACAGCGCCAATCCTTACCCTGTTGAAGTCTCATTTATTCAGATGCCAAGTTTCCTATCTACATTAAGCATTCCATTTTCCTACCATGCCCTGCTGAAAGGCCATCTCCATACATGTGTATAATCCCTACCTGCAGAAACACCTACACAGCAAGTAATCCTTACCCTGCTGAGTAAAAGGGAAACTCCATATAAAATGCAGTGTGTAACCTTCACCTTGCTGATCAACAGAAGTATTGCATAATTACACAATGAGTAACAATTTCCCTTTGAAGAAACATGAACTCATATCATTAGCTATTCAAAATATACTTTTTTTCTCCCTTTCTTTTCAGTCCCTCTTACATCGTGTTCCATCCAATTATCATAGAATCATAGAAATCTATAGCACGGAAGGAGGCCATTTCGGCCCGTCCTGTCCACGCCGGCCAACCAAGAGCTATCCAGTCTAATGCCACTTTTCAGCTCTTAGTCCGTAGCCTTGTAGGTTACAACACTTAAAGTGCACATCCAAGTAGCTTTTAAATGGGATGAGGGCTCCTGCCTCTACCACCCTTTCAGGCAGTGAGTTCCAGACCCCCACCACCCTCTGGGTGAAGAAATTCCCCTCATATCTCCTCTAAATCTCCCCCCAATTACTTTAAATCTATGCCCCCTGGTTGTTGACCCCTCTGCCAAGGGAAACAGGTCCTTCCTATCCACTCTATCCAGGCCCCTCATCATTTTATACATCTCAATAAGGTCTCCCCTCAGCCTCCTCTGTTCCAAAGAAACCAGACCCAGCATCTCCAATCTTTCCTCAGAGCCAAAATTCTCCAGTCCAGGAAACATTCTTGTAAATCTCCTCTGCACCCGTTCCAGTGCAATCACATCTTTCCTATAATGTGGTGACCAGAACTGCACACAGTCCTCCAGCTGCGGCCGAGCCAGTCTTTTATACAGTTCAAGCATAACGTCCTTGCTCTTGTATTCCATGTCTTGACTAATAAAGGCAAGTATTCCATATGCCTCTTAACCACCTTTTCTACCTGGCCTGCTACCTTCAGGGACCTGTGGGCCTGCACTCCAAGGTCCCCTTGTTCCTATATTGTGTGTCAGCTGTGGCTCAGTGAGTCGCACCCTCAGCTCAGAAGGTTGTGGGTTTAAGTCCCACTCCAGGGACTTGAGCACAAAGTCCAGACTGACACTTCAGTGCAGTGCTGAGGGAGTGCTGCACTGTCAGAGGTGCCGGCTTTCGGATGAGATGTTAAACCGAGGCCCCGTCTGCTCTCTCAAGTGGAAGTAAAAGATCTATGGCACTGTTTCGAAGAAAAGCAGGGGAGCTATCCCCGGTGTCCTGGCCACTATTTGTCCATATCACATCTGGTCATTATCACATTGCTGTTCGGAGCTTGGGAGCTTGCTGTGCACAAATTAGCTTCCGCATTTCCTACATTACAACAGTGACTACACTTATAAAAAGTACTTCATTGGCTGTGAAGTGCTTTGGGATGTCTGTTGGGCGTGAAAGGCGCTATATAAATGCAGGCTTTCTTTCTTTCCAGTCTCCAACTGAAAGGACAGGCAGTCAATCTCCCTTCCAGAGCCATTATAGAATAGAATCATGGAATGTTTACAATTCAGAAGGAGACCATTCGGCCCATCGAGCCCGTGCTGGCTCTCTGCAAGAATGCTTCAAATAGTCCCACTTTCCCGCCCTTTCCCCATAGACCTGCAAATTTTTATCCTTCAGGTATTATCCAACTCCTTTTTGAAAGCCACGATTGAGTTTGCCACCACATCAGGCAGTGCATTCCAGATCATAACCACTCACTGCGAAAAAAAACTTTTCCTCATGTCACCTTTGTTTTTTTTTGCCAATTAGCTTCAATCTGTGTCCTCTGGTTCTCGAGCCTTCTGCCAATGGGAGCAGTTTTTCTCCATCGACTCTGTCTAGACCTCTCATGATTTTGAACACTTCTATCAAATCACCCCTCAACCTTCTCTGCTCGAAGGAGACCAACTTCTCCAGTCTATCTACGTAACTGAAGTCCCTCATCCCTGGAGCCATTCTTGTAAATCTTTTCTGCACCCTCTCTTTGGCCTTCACAGCCTTCCTAAAGTGCGGTGCCCAGAATTTGACACAATACTTCAGTTGAGGCCGAACCAGTGTTTAATAAAGGTTCATCATAACTTCTTACAAGCTGATAGCAAATGAGCAACAGTAGGCAATTTCCTTTCCTCCCTCTGGATAAACACCAGCGGCAGAAATTTCCACGGGGATTTCCTCGATCTTCTGTTATCATGGACCCCATTTCCCCCCCCCCCCCCCGAATCCCCCCTGCCCGGCGTTTACGCCGATCTTCCACTGAAGTTACGGCGAGCGGGCAAGAAATCGGGAGCCCCCGCGCCCCCACCGCCCTCCCCCCAACCCCGCCCCCACACACACCTCCCCCCCACCCCCCTGCCGCCCCCCGCCCCCTCCCCATGGAAATTTTACCTCCAGGCTTCTGCTACGCATTACCAAATTATGTCATGGTTAAGAGCCATGCCCCGACTCCAACTCCCACCCAAAGCCGGCGGGAATGACCTCACTCCTGTCAGGTGGAACTCAAAATTAGGTGAGGGTCATGTTGCTGCCAGAGACCCACAGAAATGGTCCTCAGCAAAGCAAGTAGGGATTTGGGAGGAGCATGTCGGCAGGCCCACAAGGAACTTTAAAAGATGTTTTGAAAAGAACTTACCTCGGACTAGATCCTTGGCCGGAGACCATTCAGGTCGTAGTTGGGTCGACGGTTAAAATGGCAGCCATTTAAACCAGGCCCCCCGCTTCTCTGAGGTGGGTGGCCTTCCCATGCCCGTAGGACAGGTAAGTAAAAATGGTGAGGATCGGGAATATGATGCAACCCCCTTTCATTTCAATCCCCCTCACCCACACCAAGGATGGGGGGGTTAAAATTGGCCCTTAAGATTCTATTCAGATAATGCATCCAAATTTAAAAGTACAAGGAGTTAAGTGTCGAGTGCATGGAGTTTAAATATAATAAAATATTATTTACTAAATACAATAGTGGCACCATGAATATGGAATGTCAATACTGTACCGAACTTTATTTTCATTGTATTCACCGGCTGCCAAATTAAACATCCTGTATCCTTTCTACGATGTCCAAGTGGAATAACAAGCATCTGTTAGATGGCTTGTCCAATGGACCAATGGGTAAATGCACTGTATGGTATGATACGGAGACATACAGACCAGGAAACCTCCAGATTTGACCCATAAACTGAGCTGTCTCAACAACTTATGTTTATAACCTTTAACATATGAAAATGTTCCAAGGCACTTCACAGGAGCGTTATCAAACAACATTTGACACCAAGCCACATAAGGAGATATTAGGGCCGATGAAGGTACATTTTAAGGAGCATCTTAAAGGAGGAAAGAAAGATAGAGAGGCAGTGAGGTTTAGGGAGGGAATTCCAGAGCATAGGGCCTTGGCAGCTGATGGCACGGCCACCAATGGTGGCGCAATTAAAATCAGGGATGCTCAAGAAGCCAGAATTGGAGGAGCACCGATATCTTTGAGGGTTGTATAGCCAAGGAAGATTACAGAGTTAGGGAGGGGAGAGGCCACGGAGGGATTTTAAAACAAGGATGACAATTTTACAATCTCAGCTGGAGCATTGCTGAAGCCCTCTAATTGGCCTTGGTGCCAAGGTTCAGTAATATCATTTATAGGTGTTCACATTATTCTAATTCTCTGGAGCTTGAAGGAATAGCAAAGGTCAGAATTCCCTTGGGACTTCTCCTGCTCTGCTGGTAGAAGATTGGCAGTAACCCCCTTTACACAGATTTTTTAAAAAGGGGTTTCCGCTGAGCTGCTGTTAAAGTACCGGCGGAGCTACGGAAGGCGGCCCAGGATAATTTACCCCCTTCCCCAGTCCCAAACATTTATTTCAGCCTTTTTACCTTTCAGGAGCTCCTACTCACCCAGCTTTCTCCTCAACATTCAGAAAGGCCTGTATCACCAGGGGAAGCTCATACTTCACGATGTAGAGATAACTGGACATGGCTGAAAGCAGACAAAGCAGATTAGGTTGAGCTTGGAGCTGAAATCCAGACAATGAACCACGGCAGATTACATGTCTCCCTTTGGGCAAATGGGCCTCCAGACATTTCAGACACCTTGTCCCAGAGGAACAGAGGCTGGCAGTGTGAGCTGCGAGGAGGATGCTATGAGGCTGCAGAGTGACTTGGATAGGTTAGGTGAGTGGGCAAATGCATGGCAGATGAAGTTTAATATGGATAAATATGAGGTTATCCACTTTGGTGGTAAAAACAGAGAGACAGACTATTATCTGAATGGTGACAGATTAGGAAAAGGGGAGGTGCAACGAGACCTGGGTGTCATGGTACATCAGTCATTGAAGGTTGGCATGCAGGTACAGCAGGCGGTTAAGAAAGCAAATGGCATGTTGGCCTTCATAGAGAGGGGATTTGAGTAGAGGGGCAGGGAGGTGTTACTACAGTTGTACAGGGCCTTGGTGAGGCCACACCTGGAGTATTGTGTACAGTTTTGGTCTCCTAACTTGAAGGACATTCTTGCTATTGAGGGAGTGCAGCAAAGGTTCACCAGACTGATTCCCGGGATGGCGGGACTGACATATCAAGAAAGACTGGATCAACTGCGCTTGTATTCACTGGAATTCAGAAGAATGAGAGGGGATCACATAGAAACGTTTAAAATTCTGACGGGTTTAGACAGGTTAGATGCAGGAAGAATGTTCCCAATGTTGGGGAAGTCCAGGACCAGGGGTCACAGTCTAAGGATAAGGGGTAAGTCATTTAGGACCGAGATGAGGAGAAACTTCTTCACCCAGAGAGTGGTGAATCTGTGGAATTCTCTACCACAGAAAGTTGTTGAGGCCAATTCACTAAATATATTCAAAAAGGAGTTAGATGTAGTCCTTACTACTAGGGGGATCAAGGGGTATGGCGAGAAAGCAGGAATGGGGTACTGAAGTTGCATGTTCAACCATGAACTCATTAAATGGCGGTGCAGGCTCGAAGGGCCGAATGGCCTACTCCTGCACCTATTCTTTATGTTTCTATGTTTCTATGAAAGCTTTCATAGGAGTAATAATTCCTATGCTTCCTGCACAAGATAAAAGCTCAGGGGGTTGGGAATAATATAGTAGCTTGGATAGCGGATTGGTTAACTAATAGAAAACAGAAAGTCGGTATAAATGGGTCATTTTCCGGTTGGCAAATGGTAACTAGTGGGGTACCACAGGGATCGGTGCTGGGGCCTCAACTATTTACAGTCTATAATAATGACTTGGCTGAAGGAACATAGTGTAATGTAGCCAAGTTTGCTGATGATACAAAGATGGGTGGGCAAGCAAGTTGCGAGTAGGACACAAGGAATCTGCAAAGGGATATAGACAGGCTAAGTGAGTGGGCAAACATTTAGCAGATGGAGTATAATGTGGAAAAGTATGAAGTTATCCACTTTGGCAAGAATAAAAAAAGCACATTTTTACTTAAATGGAGAGAGATTACAAAATGGTGCAGTACAAAGGGACCTGGGGGTCTTTGTGTATGAAACACAAAAAGTTAGTATGCAGGTACAGCAAGTAATCAGAAAACCAAATGGAATGTTGGCCTTTATTGCAAGGGGGATAGAGTATAAAAGTAGGGAAGTCCTGCTGCAATGGTACAGGGTATTGGTGAGGCCACATTTAGAGTACTGCATACAGTTTTGGTCTCCTTATTCAAGGAGGGAATACTTGCATTGGATGCAGTTCAGAGAAGGTTCACTCGGTTGATTCCTGAGATGAGGTGGTTGACTTATGAAAAAAGATTGAGTAGGTTGGGCCTATACTCATTATGGCTTAGAAGAATGAGAGGGGATCTTATTTAAACATATGATATTGAGGGGGCTGGACAGGGTAGATGCAGAGAGGATGTTTCCACTCATGGAGGAATCTAGAACAAGGGGGCATAGTTTAAGAAGAAGGGGTCGCCCGTTTAGAACTGAGATGAGGAGGAATTTCTTCTCTGAAGGTGGAAAATCTGTGGAATTCTCTACCCCAGAGAGCTGTGGAGGCTGGGTCATTGAATATATTTAAGGTAGAGATACAGATTTTTGAAAGATAAGGGAGTAAAGGGTTATGGGGAGCGGGCAGTGAAGTGGAGTTGAGCCCAAGATCAGATCAGCAATGATCTTATAGAATTATGGAGCAGATTTGAGGGGCCGAATGGCCTACTCCTGCTCCTATTTCCTATGTTCCTTTGCTACAAAAGTGACCTCACTTCAAAAACACTCAATTGGCTGTAAAACAGTTTGGGACATCCCGAGGTCGTGAAAGGCGCTATAGAAATGCAAGTCTCTTCTTTTTTTTCATTTTTCTCTTAAAAATATACAAGTGGCAAAGCCAATTTTGACCATGCATCTACCCTTTGTGTGGATGGTTACAAGGTTGAGTTGGCAGAGGCTGAGTTCTCAAACATGGCCAATGGCAGATAGAGGGGAAAATAAAAAGAGGACAAAGGATTACATCAACAGAGGATGCGTGTTAGGGACCCAGGCGATAGTTATTAGTCATCCAGCGGGCAGACTTAATTGAAAGCCACAGCTGCTCTATGATGCTGGACCTACCCACTGAATTAATATTGTGTGCAACGGATCACCAATACATGATATAAATAGAAACAGTCGGCTTCAGGTCAGTTTGAAAGGTGCAGACAGACTTGCAGAAGACGCAGGTGTTATGGTGCATACTGATATCAATGAATATGTGATATTAATGGAAGAATGTGACACTATGTTGTAGTATCCTGGCAGTGATTGTGCATTTTCACTGGGTTGTGTATGTTGCAGGGCTGTAGTACACCAATTAAGAGAGATATGTATTTCGGATGAGACGTTAGTGTGGAAGTCTTGTTACAACTGTACAGAGTTTTAGTGGGACCACACCTGGAGTACTGCATACAGTTTTGGTCTCCTTATTTAAGGAGGGTTATACTTGCTTTGGAGGCAGTTCAGAGAAAGTTCACTAGGTTAATTCCGGAGATGAAGGAGTTGTCTTATGAAGAAAGGTTGAGCAGATTGGGCGATACTCATTGGAGTTTAGAAGAATGAGAGGTGATCTTATTGAAACGCGTAAGATACTGAGGGGGCTGGACAGGATGTTTCCCCTCATGGGGGAATCTCGAACTGGGGGCATAGTTTCAGAAAAAGGGGGCGCCCATTTAAAACGGAGATAAGGAGGAATTTCTTCTCTCAGATGGTTGTGAATCTTTGACGTTCTCTACCCCAGATAGCTGTTGAGGCTGGGTCATGAATATATTTAAGGTCGAGATAGACAGATTTTTGAACGATCGGGGAGTCAAGGGTTATGGGGGGGAAAGTGGAGTTGAGGCCAAGATCAGATCAGCAATGAAATTATTAAATGGCGGAGCAGGCTCGAGGGGCCAAATAGCTTACTCCTGCTCCTATTTCTTATGTTCTTATGACAAATCGAGGCCCCATCTGCTCAGCTGGATGTAAAAGATCCCATGGCACTATTTTGAAGAAGAGCAGGAGAGTATCCCCGGTATCCTGGCCAATATTTATTCCTCAGTCAACATAAACACAGATTATCACTTTGCTGTTTGTGGGAAGTTGCAGTGCAAAAATAGCCTGCCACATTACTACATTATTCCTACATTACAGCAGTGACAACACTTCAAAAGTACTTCATTGGCTGTAAAGTGCTTTGGGATGTCGCGTAGTCATGAAAGGCGCTATATAAATGCAAGTCTTTCTTTTCCTTTTTATATGCAAGGGGGAAGAATGGCAGAGGAGAGGGTGAAATTCTACTTTGAATGAAATGCCCATTTTTCTGTACCGACTAACAAGCTAACAATATCAAGATAATACATGCAAATAAAACAGGCAATTTCTGAGATTGTGATTTCTTTAATTATGGAGAAAAACAGGCTTTTTCATTAAATCAAAGGTTTCATTCCAAGGCTTCTATGGAAACCATTCTTTGCAGCCTATGGATAAAAAGGAAGACTGGATATTTGGGCGCTAAAATTCAGTATGCTCTGATATGCCGATGTAAGGAATGGAAGTAGTTCTATGAACGTTATGCACAGTGAATATAATCCCTTTGGCTAAACAAAGGTTATTTTTTTCCTCTGGGTTGAGGAGTTAATGGTCTGGGGAAGGTCTGCCATCGCCCTACATGCTCAACAAACATAATTCTAATATAAACAAAGAATGCTGGAAATCTCAGCGTGTCAGGCAGCATCTGTGGAGAGAAAGCAGATTTAACGTTTCTGGTCGATGACCCTTCGTCAGGACTGGTGTGTTCAGAAAGAACACATTTTTAACAAGCACTGAAAGGGGGAGGGGAGGCTCGCCTGTGACTTTAATTCTCCACTCCACTCAGCCCTCGGTCTCCTACACTGTTCCAACGAAACTCAACGCAAGCTTGAGGAACAGCACCTCATCTTTCATTTAAGCACTTTACAGCCTCTGGACTCAACATCGAGTTCAACAATTTCAGAGCGTAACTGTTGCCAATCTTTGGCTCTCTTTCTCTCTCCTCTCCTCTCCTCCCCTCCCCTCCCCAACCCCCCGCCCCCAGAGCCTGTCTTTTTTTTCTCCTTGTCGCTAATGGCGACTGGCCATTATCCTAACATTCATACCCTATCTTGACTAATGTTTCTCTAACTCCTGGCATTACCATTTCAATTTGGCCCATCATCCCTTTTGTCTCTCTAATCTCTCCTGCCTTCCACCCAATCACAGACCTTCGCTTTTGTTCTTTCTTCCCCTCCCCATTTCA
The DNA here is from genome assembly GCF_044704955.1 of Pristiophorus japonicus. Lineage (NCBI taxonomy): Eukaryota > Metazoa > Chordata > Chondrichthyes > Pristiophoridae > Pristiophorus > Pristiophorus japonicus. The sequence goes on from NC_091988.1 coordinate 57,017,054, forward strand.
GTGCTTCTTAAGAATCTGCTCTTTCCGAACACTCTCCAGTTCTGACGAAGGGTCATCGACCAGAAACGTTAACTCTGCTTTCTCTCCACAGATGTTGCCTGACCCGCTGAGATTTCCAGCATTTTCTGTTTTTATTCCAGATTCCAGCATCCGCAGTATTTTGCTTTTGTAAACATAATTCTAATCTTGATATCTCTGTTCTAATATCTGAATGATAGGGGGATAAACTCAGATGCTGAGTCCATCTTAGAACATAAGAATGTAAGAAATAGGAGCAGGAGTAGGCCATGCGGCCTCTCAAGCCTGCTCCGCCATTCAACAAGATCACGGCTGAACTTCTATCTCAACTCCACTTTCCCGCCTTATCCATATATCCCTGGATTCCCTTAGTGCCCCAAAATCTATCGATCTCAGTCTTGAACATACTCGACGACTGAGCATCCACAGCTGTCTGGGGTAGAGAATTGCAAAGATCCCCAGTCTCAATTGGTACACGGCATGAAACAGCCACATTTGCCCGTGGCTATTTTCCATAGGCGGTTACCCAGTATTGTGTTGCTCCAGTACTGGCTTTCTGCACCTAGAGGTCCTCAGTGAGCAATCAAAATATTGGAGCGTATTAAAAATGGCACTGCAATTGATTTTCAAGCCTGGAGAATTTTCAAAGCTTTGTTTTGACTTCTTACCTCCAATATTCTGCAGGGTGATTGCCACAGCAGCTGCTAGCTTTCCCGGAGTCCCAAAGGCTCTAAAACCGAGCTGCTCGTATGCTCGGATTCCTGAGGGAACGAAAGAAAGTTGATCTCAATCACTGGAAATAAGGCCCAGATTGTTCAGGCAAACATTTGGAAATTTCAAAAGCATTTGTTAAGCCCAAAAGGCGCTAAGACGATAACCTGTTCTACCATACCTGCCCAGGTAAAGGAGGTGCAGCTGGTCTCGTGGCGGGGATGGGTGTGGGGGAGGGGGTGGGAATGGATAACCTGTTAAAGTTTTTAATCGAAGAAATATCAGAATCTGGAACGGATCACAGTGGTTATGTTACTGGGCTAGTAATCTCGTAGGCCTGGACTAATGATCTAAGGACTCGAGTTCAAATCCCACCACGCCAGCTGGGGAATTTAAATTAAATAAATCTGGAATAAAAAGCTAGTGTCAGTAATACTGACCATAAAACTACTGGATTGTCGTAAAAATCCATCTGGTTCACTCATGTCCTTCAGGGAAGGAAATCTGCCGTCCTTACCCGGTCTGGCCTATATGTGACTCCAGACCCACACCGATGTGGTTGACTCTGAACTGGCCACTCAGTTGTACCAATCTGCTATAAAAAGAATGACGGTTCTTCTCAAGGGCAATTAGGGATGAGCAATAAACGCTGGCCTTGCCGGCGATGCCCACATCCTGTGAACAAATTTTTTAAAAAGCCAAAAATCCACAGAACTTTGGCTTAACATTTGCGGTCTTGTATGGCAGATCAGCCAGATACTAGGCTGGGTCCCAGTTATATGAACTTTCGAGGATGGCATTGTGGGGTAGCGTCGCTGCCCATCCTTTCCGATGCCATTGTTGCTAAACAAGGGTAGAGGGCTGGTTCCCGCACTCCAGCCATCACACAGATGAGGTATATGGGCAGACCAAGCATTCATGGCAAAGCTGGATGCCTGGGAACTGGCATTACTCTCAATCTAGTGATGGTGCAATAATGTGTGGAAACTAAAGAAGGGCTGGAGATAAATCGAAGTGGCAGATGGTCAAACACAGCAGGCAGAAGTCTCATTTATGGGCTTATGTTAGTGCTAGGGTTGCCAACTCTGGTTGGATGTATTCCTGGGGGTTTCATCACATGACCTCACATCTTCTACTCAAAGAAAATGGGGGAAAAAAACACCGTGGGCTAGAAATTCACTTTTTAGCCGTAGCGGTATTTTTTTTCAAGCATTTATCACCACAAATACCGCTAATCACACCGCCATTTTTTAAAGGCCTAAGTTTCGTCACAAAATGTGCCCAGAGGTAAAAATCGGCGTTACACGAGGATTCACGGCGGAAACTGCAGTCCTCATCAACTTTAGCCCAAGGCCGATTACTACTGTGAGGCCTTGGGAGGGAGGAAAACACGACAAAATAGCGCAAAACAAAAAAAAAAAAAAATCACAAAACATTTACAAGATCCTTAACTAAGTAATAGCTGTAAAAAAAAAAGTAAAAATAAAAACTTTAATTTATCTTTTTTGCAGGTCTTCATATGTACCGCTGTTCTTGGGCTGCAACGCAGCTTTTCTCAGGCGTTTTTTTCCGCCCAGAATACGGGTGTGCCAAATGTCCAAACTACGGCGATTGCGGTAGTTCCAGTCTTGCACGCCTTCACTAATCCATGGCACTAATTCTCCCAGTTGTTCCGGTCAATCTCGGCTGACGAAATACACTGTGCTGCTCTCTGCTCATGCTTTACTGAATGCAAGTCAAACAGCAGGGCAGCAATAAGCGTGGGGCTAGAGCTGGACGAGGCAGCGGTGGGGGAGAGGGAGACTTCAGACATGTAATCGGCTTAATACTTTGGCAAAAATAGTGGATCACCGTTTTTCACCATAAACAGCGAAATATCGCCGAAAAAACAGGTGCAAGGTTGGTGAATTTCAAGCCCTATGTTTTTGAATCCCCTATGATTTTTTTCCCAGATTGCTCACAGCAATGTCCAAAGCATTAATCTTGGATTCCTGGAGAGTTGGCAACTGGGAGTGCTGCTGGGAGTAGTGCTGCTGGGAGGTGCAGGAAACCATCCTGCGATTTTCCTTTGGAAAATTCCAAAATTAGCAATCTTAGTCATGCCATGGTATAGCGCACTGGAGCGCCAACATTCAGCTTCTTATCCTCCAGCAGTGCCACACATACATTACACAATATTGCAGTTCTTTACATCATCAGAACTTGAACCGACAGCTGTTCAACCAGCTTAGGAGATCTCTAAGAACATATCTGCAACAGAGCATCAGCGGTCACTTGTACCTTAGAGCATCATTTTTTAGCGAAGGACCTTTGCTGCATTCCACATATAGGCGCTTCGGTCTAGGGGCATGATTCTCACTTTGGGTGCGAGCGCTCTAGGGTTCAAATCGTGGACGAAACCACCTTTCTCCCAGAGAAAGGAAATCAATATTAATCCTGCCATTTTTAGCCATGATGGTCCGGCCATCATGAGGTGTGGGCCAGGCTTGATAGACCAGCTGGTCTTTTCCTGCCCATCAATTTCATATATTAGTAAGCTCGTATTCCCTCTTTTTCCATCTCCGCCACAATAACATTCTTAGGGTGAGAAATTCGGTGCATTTGAGCCTCCAGTTAGCCTAACGGGGTGTTAATGCCTTACCGCCCGGGCGCGACGCAGGCAATGACTCCCGCCATATTCAGTGGGAGTTTAGCAGTGATGCCCCGATCTCCTGCTCCCGGAGATCGTGATGTCACCACGTGCGTATTGCCCCGTTAACGCCTCTGCCCCGACATTGGCTGGGTCGATAACAGCGATAGTTTCAGGGGACGCGTATCGGGCGGCCGGCCACCACCGGGGCAACATTTAAAGGGGAGGTGGCCGAGTGCAGAAAAATTTCCTCATCTTTTCGTTGCCACTCCGGATGCGATTTCTTCGCAGGATCGGGGCCGCGATCGCACGGCACACCCACTCCCCGGTGGTCCGGGTAGGTGCCGCCTTCTTTTGTAGAGTCGGCAGCGTGGACCCTTCCCTTTAATTGAGGGAGGAGCCCCCTTGGGCGCGGCTGCTGAGGCGTTTGCCCCGTTACCACCGCAGGAAGCAAGAGGAACGCTTCCACCTCCTTCCAGGGGCGGAACCCGAATTTATCGAGTGGGATGGGACTGCCAGGCCTGGCGCAAAATTTCATGCCTCGCGGATGTTACTGCCCCCAAACGGGCCGATAATGAATTTCATCCCCTTAGTATTCTGCAAAAAGACCCAAACGTCAACTCCAACGGATGTGCTTAATATATCTGCAAATCAAGCCAAGCACGTGCACAGTGATATCAAAGGACACAATAACACAGCTGCATTTGTGTTGAATGAATTCTTTAGTAAATTAAGCGTGATTTGTTTCCTCTTAGGCTGGGCATAACGCAAAGCACAGAGAGCATCCATGTTAAGTCACTTCACTTACCAACTACCCCAGAAGCTTTCAGAAGCAAGTGGATGGAGTAGGAGGAGAGCAGGGCCACAGTCGTCAATAGAAAGCTAAAAGAAAACAGGATGAAAGGAAATATTAAGGGTCATTTTCAACGTCAGTCCTTCTTTAATCAAATCCTATTTGTGGCTTATGCATTCGTAGCCCTCATGTATTAGGGTTAAATTATTGACTACAGGCTTTTCCATTGCTGTCGAGACCTTTAATATTCTAGCAACATTTTATTGAACACAGTTACCCAAGAATCGTGCTTTGCAGCATGGGCTTTACCCAGTGAGGTGTGTGATTTTTGAATGTGTCCCTTGTTAAGTTTGTCCTTCATAAATCATGGAAATAATGGGCTCAATTTTCCCCAATGATTTGCGCCGTTTTTTTTTGACCGAAGTTAAAATCTACAGTTTCCCCAATCAATTTGCACCAGCTAGTTACGATTTTTTTTTAGGTATTTTTTTTCTGCCAAAGGGGGCCTATTCTGGCCATTTTGGCAAGTTTGGCCAGATGAGAGTTACTCCAGTTCTGCTTAGGCCAGCGTATGTGGCCTCTGCAGAAAAACCTTCTAGAGAGTTAAAAGAAATCGGCGCAGGTAAGTGCAGTAGATGCCCGGACAACAACAGCAGGAAAGGTAAGAGAGGAGGTGGAAGGGGGTGGGGAGGGGAAAGCCTTTCGGGTGTAGTTAGGTGTGGGGACCAGGAGGGAGGAGGCCATTTGGCCTGGGATAGGGGAAGGGTCGCGGACCAGCAAGCCCTTCGGTCTGGGCTAGGAGCGGGACCGGTAAGGCACTCGGGGCCAGGGTTGGGCAGGGGATCGGACCGGCAAGCCTTTCGGCCAGGGCTAGAGGCGGGGAGCGGGACCGGCTTTAATAATTGGAGGTAAGTTGCTGCAATATGTTTTAATGTGTTTTTAAGTTGATGCAATGAGTTTTAATGTGTTGTGAGCTGGCTGTATGTTTCACTTTGCAGCCTCAGCTCGCATAATGTCCTTGGTTACCCGTGGTAACCCGATCTTTTTGGCGCAGATTAAGGCTCCACCCCCAAAACTAAGGGACAGGTTAGGCCACGCCAAAATGAGGAAATCCAACGAGGAAACTTAGAACTTTTTTTTTGGCGTACTTGGGCCCCCAAAAAACAGGCGTAACTCCAAGTACGCCCAAAAAAAGCTTTGGGGAAAATTGAACCCAATGACTGGTAACTCAAGCACAGGATTATATAGGATAGGGTTACATAGGATATACAGCACAGAAACAGACCATTCGGCCCAATCAGTTCATACCGGCATTTATGCTCCAATCGAGCCTCCTCCAGTCTTTCCTCATCTAACTATCCGCATAACCCTCTATTTCCTTCTCTCTCATATGCTTATCTAGCCTCTCCTTAAATGCATCTATACTAGTTGCCTCAACCACTCCCTGTGGTAGCGAGTTCCATATTCTCACCACTCTCTGGGTAAAGAAGTTCCTTCTGAATTCCCGACTGGATTTGTTGGTGTCTATCTTATATTGATGGCCTCCAGTTATTCTCTTCCTCACAAGTGGAAACATTCTCTCTGTATCCACTATCAAAATCTTTCATAATTTTAAAGACCTCTATTAGTTCACCCCTCAGCCTTCTTTTTTCAAGTGAACTGCTCATCACAGTTCGAAGTTCCATTTCCTGCTGTCCAATCCTTCAATATTTTTTGAATTGTAGCCCTCACACAGAGTTAGGAGGAGATTGTGGAAGAGGATATGAGTGTGTCACTGGGGAAAGGGAAGCTCTGTACAGACTCCTATCTCAACGTGCATTTCCCTTTGCAGGAAGATGCCTGGAACTTAGTTGCGTGCCGGCCACTCGAAAGTGTAGTAGAATGGGATGGGTTGATTCATCCATCCGCTTCCCCCTCTGCTTCCCCGTTTCAGTGGGAAGCGTCTCGCTTACACCACTCAGCAACTCAAAAATTGGGAATCGTCACAGGCCCAGATGTGTCCTTTGTGGCACAGTGTGTCGGTGCTTCCTGTAGCACACCCAAAACAGGCCGATCTCTTTCTGCCTAATTGAATCGAAGCTCCACTTTCAAACTTACCGTTATTGACAGCAAAGAAAAAAGGAAGCGACCTCTCCACCTGTTCGGGCTGCAGCAGCCACTGGCCTCTTACAGTGTCCACCAAAGCAGAGGTGGCAGCTGTGGGAGCCGGAAATGTGGCGGGTTTCTGTTTCAGAGCCAACGTCCATGACTAGTCTCCCAATCACAGAAATTCCCCATGCCCGAGTATCGTTTACTGAGCACTCTGCATCCTCCTCGGAGAGCTGAAGTCATCGGAATGTTCTCGGAATTAGAATCGCTTGCTCCATGTGTTTTGAAACACATGGAATGCACTCGTCTTGCATTCCAGTGTTAAGATTGGATGATAAAAAAGCCTGGGGCAGCTGGTCAGCTGACTGGATAAAATTGGTGGGACTGGTGAGAGATGCAGGGTTTAAGAGGCTGTAGCCATTGGGCCCTTTCGTCTCCAAGAACTAGTCTTCAGCCTGCCATTCCACATTGGCCATCCTCCCCACCAGTCTGTTCCACACACAAGTTCAATCTGCCCTTCCTGTGCTGGAATTGTCACAAAAGTGAGAGGGGGAGGTGGGGGTTGGGGGCGGGGTGGTGTTGAAATTTTCACACAAAATCTCTGGTCTCAGGCTGTCACTAACCAGCAGCTCAACATAATAACCCATAGAACAAGGTACAGCAATTGGATGGACAGCATTTAGCGTTGTGGCAAGTCAGATTAATTTAATTTAAATCCCTTTAACGCTGTCCTACAATATTTAAGCAGCACGGTCATTTCTTATTCATAGAATCATGGGCCGGGAAATTGGGGAGCGTGCTGTTTGGGAGCGCTAACATCCGCAAGGCGAGAGTTCCTTCGCCAGCTGCGGAAGTCCCATCCCGCTCACAAAATTTGGGTTGCCGCCTCCGAAAGATGAGCGCAATAAAAACGCGCTCCACTTCCTCTCTGGTGTGCTGAGGGGGTGGGAGCAGAGGGAGCGGGACACAGCGCTACGCACTGGGGAGGGCAGTGCTGCCGCATGGAAGGGCCCTCCCCTTCATTAAAGGGGAGGGCCGAGTAGCAGACTCTGCGAGGCCCTGCGTGGACCACCGTGGAGCGGGGAGGCGTGCCCTCAGCCCGGCGCTCAAGCGGAGTGCGGGGCTGCCAGATCGTGGCACGGACCCCACGGTCAAACAGGCAGCAGGTCGCGACAGGCAAGTCGGCCGATTTTTTATTTCTGCGCACGCCACCTCCCCTTCAACGTGGCCGGCCGCCATGTTCGCGCCACCTGAAGCGATCGCTGGCATCGCCCGCCACAGCTTCAGGGGGCGTTCCTGACATTTTGCTCCGGGGTGAAAACGGGTCGCTGCGCACGGTGACGATGTTGTCAGCGCTGGCGCAGCGGAGCGGGGTGCGACCGGTTTTCCCCACCGCTAAACTCCCGGGGAACTTAGCGGGAGTCGTTAGGGGGCCCTGCCTTGTTTGCTTACACCCACAATACCACAGCTTTTATTGAAAAACAATGAGATGGAAAACATTTTAACCGCCCCCCCCACCCCCCCCCGCATCACTTTTTCTCCAACCCCCTCTGGTGAAGTTGGGAATTGGCAGTGAAGTGGAGGTGGGTGGGAGATTGGGAATCACAGGGCAGACCCTTATCTGACAATTCCTTGCAAAAGTGCATGCTGAATATTTCCATCCCTGCTCTCCTGAAGGCCCCGACTCATCCCAGGGCTTGATATGGTTCTACCAGTGGCCTCAATCACCTGGACATCACCCAAGTAGCCATTCTTCATGTGAGGCTATAAGCTGGCCATTAAACCTGTGAGGGTGATTGTGGCCTCCGGTCAACACTGATGGGCTTTCTGGCGTGGAACAGTAGATGAGAATTAGGGATGAGAGCTGCGGCTGATATCTTTCTTGATCATCTCTGGAGCGCTCTGTGGTAATTCTGCTGCTGAGACAGCTGAGATTAGGTAACTCAGCACAGGACCAAGTTCAGCACTAAATTGGCAATCTCGCTCACTCTCACCCCTTCCTCTCACTCTCAGAACCATGACCGGGTTCCCAGTGCCCTCACCTTTCACCCCACCAGCCTCCACGTTCAAGGGATCATCCCCTGCCATTTCTGCCACCTCCAGCATGATCCCACCACCAATCACATCTTCCCCTCCCCTCCGCTCTTAGCATTCCAAAGGGACCGCTCCCTCTGCGACACCCTGGTCCATTCCGCAGTCACCCCCAGCAGCCCCACCTGCTCTGCTTCCCACGGCACCTTCCCGTGCAAGCGCAGGACAGGCAACTCCCGGCCCTTTACCCCCTCCCTGCCTACTGTCCAGGGCCCTGCATACTCCTTCCAGGTGAAACAGCAATTTACTTTTAATTTTTCAATTTAGTATACAGGTAGAGCGTCCGAAATCCGGAAACCTCGGGACCGAGGCCGTTCTGGATTTCGTGTATTTCCGGATTTCAGAGCGTCTTTGCGACGTCCTGAGTCCAGAACACACGGGCCAAGGTTCGGGTATTTCCGGATTTTGGAACATCTTTTCGATGCCCAGAAACACTGGTAGGTGGGGAGCGTGGGGGGGGGGGGGTCGGACGGCCGAGGTAAGGGAGGGGGGGGTGGTCGGGAGGCCGAGGTGGGGGGGTGTAGGTCGGGCGGCTGTAAGATGGGGGGCTGAGGTGGGAGAGTCCAGATTTCGGAATATTTTCCGGTTTCCGGACAACCCCGCCACGGATTGACCCGGTGTCCGGAACAGTCCAAATTTCAGAACTCCAGATTTCGGACGCTCAACCTGTACTGTATTCGCTGCTCAGGATGTGGTCTCCTCTATATTGGGGAGACCAAGCGTAGATTGCTTTGCTGAACACCCCCATTCAGTCTGTAAGTGTGACCCTGAGCTTCCGGTCGCCTGTCACTTTAACTCTCGACTCCACTCCACTTCCACTCTGATATCTCCGTCCTTGGACTCCTGCACTGTTCCAATGAAGCTCAACGCAAGCTCGAGGAACAGCACCTCATCTTTCGTTTAGGCACTTTACAGCCTTCTGGACTCAACATTGAGTTCAACAATTTCAGAGCATTACCTCTGGCCATCTTTGGCTCCCCCACCCACCCACCCCCGCCGCAAATCTTATCTTCTTTTCCTCTTTGTCTCTAATGGCAGCTGGTCATTACTCTGCCATTCACACCCTATCCTGATTAACCTTTTTCTAACTTCTGTCATTACCATTTCAATTCGGCCCATCATCCCTTTTGTGTCTCTAATCTCTCCTGCCTTCCACCCTATCACAGACCTTCCCTATTGTTCTTTCTTCCCCGCCCCCTTTCAGTGCTTAAGAATGTGCTCTTTTCGAACATTCACCAATTCTGATGAAGGGTCGTCGACCCGAAACGATTAACTTTGTTTTTCTCTCCTCGGATGCTGCCTGACCCACTGAGATTTCTGTTTTTATTTCAGATTCCAGCATCTTGCTTTTGCTCAGAGAGGACCCATGTGTGAAATTGGAAAATATCGGTGCTAATGCAGTAGGGAGCGCTCTTCTGAGGCTGAGACACATTAGGGGCAATTTTAACCGATGCACCCAATCCCATGGGATTCTGGCTCGGCAAGTTAGGTTAAAATGACCCTCATTGTTGAGAAACAGCAGATTAGAGAGAGCTTCACCCCGCATCAGACCTTACCTCTGAGTACTTGATGCCAACTGCAAGCATTGCAAAGTGTCTCTCTTCTCCAGCACGAATACCCTCAACTCTGCTGAGCACAAGCTTCACAAAACAGGGAATTGAATGTGGGACCCTTTCTGATTTGTGTGGGCCAATACAGTACATTGATGCATTGTGAACCAGAGGGAGTCGACTTTTTGTCGGTAAAGTGAAACAGTGACAACAATGACGCGTTTTATGAGTTTCTAAGTTTAAGAACGAACACATTTTCTGAAAATTGTTCTTTTCCAGCAGCAGTCTGATGTTTCACAAATCATCAGTCAAGTAACTGTACTGTCTGTAGTATGGTTGTTGCTGAACATACAAATTAGGGTATTCTAATGTCTGGTACCAGTGTGATTGCCAGAAAGGTTCCATTGACAAAAGCTCTGTTCTCACAGAAAAAACACACTTCAGTGTAGGAACATATCCATAATAATTTCAGACATCAGCGCATTCCAATAGGGTTTTTATATTGTTAGAGTAATTTTTCTTGTCAAGCCTGTGTAACATTTTAATCACAATCCTCTTTGTTTTGATGAATTCCATCAACAGAGTGAGGGAATGGAAAACTTTCCAATCATTAGCATTCTGTGTTGGGATCGAGCACTCCGAGGCAGTGTTCCCCCTAATATATTTTTGGGGTGCACGGCCCCTTTAAGGGGCCTGCACAGGAGTATCATCAGCAACGCGGCTGCGCAGCTAAACGAGAACAATCCTCCTCGGTAAGGCAAGATGTAGAGTAAAGTTCACTCAGCTCTGCTCTCCCTCAGAGGATTGCCAACTGTACATGGGCATGTTCTGGAGAATTCATCACATGACCATCTACAAGGCACAAGTCAGGAGTGTGATGGAATACTCACCCCATTTGCCTGGATGAGTGCAGCTCCAACAACACTCAAGAAGCTCGACACCATCCAGGACAAAGGAGCCCGCTTGATTGGCACCCCATCCACCACCTTAAACATTCACTCCCTCCACCACCGGCGCACCGTGGCTACCGTGTGTACTATCTACAAGATGCACTGGACCAACTCGCCATCATCATCATCATCATAGGAAGTCCCTCGAAATCGACTTGCTTCCACTGCAAAAGTGAGTTCTCAGGTGACTGTACAGTCCAATACAGGAATTACAACCTCGGTCACACAGTGGATGAAGGAAAGGGTGTGTGGGGAGTCTGGTTTGCCACACGCTCCTTCTGCTGTCTGCGCTTGGTTTCTGCATGCTCTCGGCGACGAGACTCGAAGTGCTCAGCACCCGCCCGGATACTCTTCCTTCACTTAGGACGGTCTTGGGCCAGGGATTCCCAGGTGCCAGTGCGGATTTGGTCTTAAGCAAAAATGCTTTGAAGGTGTCCTTGAAATGTTTCCTCTGCCCACCTGGGGCTTGCTTGCCATGTAACAGTTCAGAGTAGAGTGCTTGCTTTGGGAGTCTCGTGTCGGGCATGCAGACGATGTGGCCCGCCCAACGGAGCTGGTCGAGTGTGGTCAGTGCTTCGACGCTGGGGATGTTGGCCTGATTGAGAACACTGACTTTGGTGTGTCTGCCCTCCCAGTGGATTTGCAGGATCTTGAGAAGGGAGTGCTGGTGGTACTTCTCCAGCGCTTTGAGATGTCTAGTGTATAGTGCATATTCAACAGAGGAAGAAAAAGGATTTAATTAGGAGGGGGAAAATAGAGTACGACAGGAAGCTTGCAGGGAACATAAAAACTGACTGCAAAAGCTTCTATAAATATGTGAAGAGAAAAAGATTGGTAAAGACAAACATAGGTCCCTTGCAGTCGGATTAAGGTGAATTTATAATGGGAAATAAAGAAATGGCAGACCAATTGAACAAATACTTTGGTTCTGTCTACACGAAGGAAGACACAAATAACCTTCCTATTATACTAGGGGACAGTAGGTCTAGTAAGAAGGAGGAACTGGAGGATATCCTTATTAGGCAGGAAATTGTGTTAGGGAAATTGATGGGATCGAAGGCCGATAAATCCCCGGGGCCTGATAGTCTGCATCCCAGAGTACTTAAGGAAGTGGCCCTAGAAATAGTGGATGCATTGGTGATCATTTTCCAACAGTCTATCGACTCTGGATCAGTTCCTATGGACTGGAGGGTAGCTAATGTAACACCACTGTTTAAAAAAGGAGGGAGAGAGAAAACGGGTAATTATAGACCAGTTAGCCTGACATCAGTAGTGGGGAAAATGTTGGAATCAATCATTAAGGATGAAATAGTGCATTTGGAAAGCAGTGACAGGATCGGACCAAGTCAGCATGGATTTATGAAAGGGAAATCATGCTTGACGAATCTTCTGGAATTTTTTGAGGATGTAACTAGCAGATTGGATAAGGGAGAACCAGTGGATGTGGTGTATTTGGACTTTCAAAAGGCTTTTGGCAAGGTCCCGCATAAGAGATTGGTGTGCAAAATCAAAGCGCATGGTATTGGGGGTAATGTACTGACGTGGATAGAGAACTGGTTGGCAGACAGGAAGCAGAGAGTCGGGATAAACGGGTCCTTTTCAGAAAGGCAGGCAGTGACTAGTGGAGTGCCGCAGGGCTCAGTGCTGGGACCCCAGCTCTTTACAATATATATCAACGATTTAGATGAAGGAATTTAGTGTCATTTCTCCAAGTTTGCGGATGACACTAAACTGGGTGGCAGCGTGAGCTGTGAGGAGGATGCTAAGAGGCTGCAGGGTGACTTGGACAGGTTAGGTGAGTGGGTAAATGCATGGCAGATGCAGTATAATGTGGATAAATGTGAGATTATCCATATTGGGGGCAAAAACACGAAGGCAGAATATTATCTGGATGGCGGCAGATTAGGAAAAGGGGAGGTGCAACGAGACTTGGGTGTCATGGTTCATCAGTCACTGAAAGTGGGCATGCAGGTATAGCAGGCGGCAAATGGTATGTTGGCCTTCATAGCTTGGGGATTTGAATATAGGAGCAGGGAGGCCTTACTGCAGTTGTACAGGGCCTTGGTGAGGCCTCACCTGGAATATTGTGCTCAGTTTTGGTCTCCTAATCTGAGGAAGGATGTTCTTGCTACTGAGGGAATGCAGTGAAGGTTCACCAGACTGATTCCAGGGATGGCTGGACTGTCATATGAGGAGAGACTGGATCAACTGGGCCTTTATTCACTGGAGTTTAGAAGGATGAGAGGGGATCTCATAGAAATGTATAAGATTCTGGACAGGTTAGATGCGGGAACAATGTTCCCGATGTTGGGGAAGTCCAGAACCAGGGGAAATAGTCTTAGGATAAGGGTTAGGCCATTTAGGACTGAGATGAGGAGAAACTTCTTCACTCAGAGTTGTTAACCTGTGGAATTCCCTGCCGCAGAGAGTTGTTGATGCCAGTTCATTGGATATATTCAAGAGGGAGTTAGATATGGCCCTTAGGGCTAAAGGGATCAAGGGGTATGGAGAGAAAGCAGGAAAGGGGTACTGAGGGAATGATCAGCCATGACCTTATTCAATGGCGGTGCAGGCTCGAAAGGCCGAATGGCCTACTCCTGCACCTATATTTCTATATGGTCCATGTCCCTGAGCCTCCAAGATCGTTCCATCCTCTGTCATTGAACTACAGTACATGGACGACGCTTGCGTCTGCGCACAGAGGCTGAACTCCAAGCCGTCGTCAACAACTTCAGAGGCATACGAAAGCTTGGGCCTTGCATTAAACATCCGTAACACAAAGGTCCTCCACCCACCTGACTCCGCCACACAACACTGCCCCCGGTCATCAGAATCCATGGCTCGGCCTTGGACAACGTGGACCATTTTCCATACCTTGGGAGCCTACAAGGGCAGATATCGACGACAAGGTCCAACACCACCTCCAGTGTGCCAGCGCAGCCTTCGGTCGCCTGAGGAAGAGAGTGTTTGAAGACCAGGACCTCAAATCTGGCACCAAGCTTATGATCTACAGGGCAGTAGCAACTCGCCAAGGCTTCTTTGGCAGCACCTCCCAAATCTGCAACCTCTACCACCTAGAAGGACAAGGGCAGCAGACGCATGGGAACACCATCACCTCCAAGTTCAACCTCCAAGTCACACACCATCCTGACTTGGAAGTATATCGCCGTTCATTCATCGTCGTTGGGTCAAAATCCTGGAACTTCCTTCCTAACAGCACTGTGGGAGCACCTTCACCACATGGACTGCAGCATTTCAAGCTGACAGCTCACCATCACCTTCTCAAAGGCAATTAGGGATGTGCAATAAATGCCAGCCCTGACAGCGATGCCCACATCCCAGGAACGAATAAAAAAAACTCCCATCTCTACCGGCTCTGTTCAGTCAAAAATACTTTTTTCTCCCATATCCAATTTTTAAAATAACTAATAAATTAAAGTGTTCAAAGAAAATGAAAAAAAACCATGATTTTAATAAAAAAGATCCCCGTATGATTTTTTCGCTAAGAAAACGTCCAGGAGATTAAGCTCGAATTCCTGGAGAATCCAGGAGTGTTGGCAGCTGTACTGGCTCAACAATGTGTCTCAGCCCCAATCTCAATTGCCCTACAGCAGCAGCCTGGTATTTTTCAATTTCCCACACCAATCCGCTCCGAGTGAAAGTGCCAGTTTGTGGCTGAACTGAGGCCAATTGTTTTTTCTGCAGAGTGACCATGCCGTCAAGACTGCGTAAAACAACTTCAGCTCTTTATCTCGGTGCCCTGTGTAATCTTAAGCCTTACTTATTTAAAGAAGGCTTAATGGTCATCCATCAATAAAATGCGGCATCATTTTATTATTAGCGTCTTAAGCCGATTACTTGTCTGAAGTCTCCTTCTCCCCCACCGCTGCCTCATCCAGCCCTAGCCCCACACTTATTGCTGCCCTGCTGTTTGACTTACGTTCAGTAAAGCATGAGCACAGAGCAGCACAGTGTATTCCGTCAGCCGAGATTGACCGGAACATCTGGGAGAATTAGTGCCATGGATTAGTGAAGGCGAAAGAGAATCATTAAATCCTCCTTCCTTTCTCAAAGAGCTAAAATGAGGAATTAAATCCCAGTAACCCCATCTCGCCCTTTTTTTAAAAAAAAACTACGTACATAAGAAAACATTTCATACAGTGTGCAAAAGCAGCCAAGTCAATCATATCGGATAACTGGGTCCTGTATAAATCTGGTTTGTGCATGCTGTGCAAACTGACTGGTTATATTGCCATCATATTAGAGAAGCGGACATCCGAGAGCCATTCCGACTGTCTGTGATGGAGGAGTTAGCATTCATTATACAGTAATGCGTAAACATCCTATTCTCATATCTGTCAAATTAAACTCTGCAGCATTTCAGTTGGTAACACAGGTCTCCAAATCCCCTTCTCTGATAAATATTTTGATCAGTCCTATATTACAAAGGATTCTTAAACCCAATATATCAAAAAATGTTTCAAGATAGTTGACGCAACTCTAGATTCAGACCCGGGTCTCTAAACTGCTCTGCATTGGAACTCCTTGATGCACAAGTCCAAACCCCTCCGACTCCACCAGTCTCTATTAACCATTCTTGTTCAGTAACTCTCAAAATTACTTATGAGTAATAACAGATTGGCTTCTGCATTTTGCACTCCAGCTCAAGTCCCAAATGTTCTTCAGTTTCAATGATTTGGTGAGCAGAAAATAAGATTACGTTTAATACCGTACATGTACTGTTTACATTTACATGGGGGTTTAATCAGGCTTAAATTCGGAACACAGGAACAGATATGATGATGGATAATTAAGCAACTAACAGGAGGAGGGGACCCAATAACATCCCCATCCTCAATGAGGGCAAAGCCCAGCGTGCGAGTGCAAAAGACAAGGCCGAAGCCGTGGCAAATGTCGTCAGCCAGAAGTGCCGAGTGGCTGGTCCTCAACATAACTGATGCCAGTCTTCAGTCAATTCCATTCACTCCATGTGATATCACTGAATGCACTGTACACAGCAAAGGCTACCATTCCCAACAACATCCCAGCTGTGCTCCAGAACTAGCCGCACCCCTAGCTAATCTGTTCTAGTACAGCTACAACACTGACATCCACCTGACAATATGGAAAATTGCCCAGGTACGTCCTGTCTCCAAATACTGCCACATCAGCCTACTCTCAATCATCAGCAAAGTGATGGAAGGTGTTATAGGCAGTGCTATCAAGCGGCACTTACTCACCAATAACCTGCTCACCGATGTTCAGTTTGGTTTCCGTGGGGCCACGTGACTCCAAGCCATATTACAGCTTTTATCCAAACATCAATACAGAGCTGAACTCCAGAGGTGAAAGGAGTGCCCTTGACATCAAGGCAGCATTTGACCATATGTGGTACCAAGGAGCTCAACAACTGAAGTCAGTGGGGATTAGGAGGAAAACGCCACTGGCTGGAATCATACCTGGCACAAAAGAGGATGGTTGGAGGCCAATTATTGCAGCCTCAGAACATCGCTGCAAGGGTTCCTCAGGGCGGGTTCCGAGACCCAATTATCTTCAGCTGCTTCATCAACGGAGGACCTTCCCTCCATCATAAAAGTCAGAAGTGGAGATGTTCACTGATGATTGCAGGGTTCGACTCCATTCGTAACACCTCAGATAATGAAGCAGTTTACACCCGCATCCAGAAAGACCTGGACAACATTCAGACTTGGGCATGTAACATTCGTGCCACACAAGTGCCATGCAATGACCATCTCCAGCAAGACACAGTCAAACCACTACCCACCCCCTTGATATTCAATGGAATTACCATCACCGAGTCCCCCACCATCAACACCCTGGGGGTCACCATTGACTAACAACTCAACTGGAATGGCCACATAAATTAGAGGTCAGAGGCTGGATATTCTGTGGCAAGTGGCTCACCTCCTGAATCCCCTAAGCCTCTCCACCACCTACAAGGAACATGCCTGAAAGAGGTACAGAAGAGATTTACTAGAATGATACCAAGGATGAGGAACTACAGTTATGTGGAGAGACTGGAGAAGCTGAATTTGTTCTCCTTAGAGCAGAGAAGGTTATGAGGAGAATTGACAGAGGTGTTCAAAATCATGAATGGTTTTGATAGAGTAAATAAGAAGAATCTGTTTTTAGTGGCAGAAGGGTCGGTAACCAGAGGACACAGATTTAAAGTGATTGGTAAAAGCACCAAAGGCGACATGGTGAGCTGTTGTGATCTGGAATGCACTGCCTGAAAGGATGGTGAAAGCAGATTCAACAGTAACATTCAAAAAAGAATTAGATAAATACTTGAATGGAAACAAATTATAGGGCTCTGGAGAAAGAGCAAAGGAGTGGGATTAATTGGATGGCTCTACCAAAGAGCCGGCACAGGCATGATGGGCCAAATGGCCTCCTGTGCTGTATCATTCTGTGATTTTATGAAGTCAGGAATGAGATGGAATACTCTCCACTTGCCTGGATGAGTGCAGCTGCAACAGCACTAAAGAAGCGCGATACCATCTGCGATATACAGGCCGCTTGATTGGCAGTCCATCTACATGCACCCCCTCCTCTGCCACCAGTGCACCGTGGCTGCAGTGTGTACCATCTACAGGATGCACTGCAACAACTCGCCAAAGCATCCATGACAGCAGTTCCCAAACCCGCGACCTCCACCACCTAGAAGGACAAGGCCAGCAGATGCACGGGAATATTCCTCCAAGGAAACCATCACCTCCAAGTTCCCCTCCAAGTCACACATCATCCAGAGTTGGGCATATAATCACCATTGCTTCATTGTCGCTGGGTCAAAATCCTTGATCATCAACATCATCATCATAGGCAGTCCTTCAAACTCGAGGAAGACTTGCTTCCACTCTAAAAGTGAGTTCTCAGTTGACTGTACAGCCCAATATGGGAATTACAGTCTCTGTTACAGTTGGGACAGACAGTCGTTGAAGGAAAGGGTGGGTGGGGAGTCTGATTTGCAGCACGCTCCTTCCGTTGCCTGCGCTTGATTTCTGCATGCGCTCGGCGACGAGACTCGAGGTGCTCAGCGCTCTCCCGGATACGCTTCCTCCACTTAGGGCGGTCTTTGGCCAGGGACTCCCAGGTGCCGGTGGGGATGTTGCACTTCAATCAAGGAGGCTTTGAGGGTGTCCTTGAAACGTTTCCTCTGCCTACCTGGGGCTTGCTTGCCTTGTAGGAGTTCTGAGTAGAGTGCTTGCTTTGGAAGTCTCGTGTCGGGCATGTGGGGACGTTGGCCTGATCGAGAACACTGACGTTGGTGTGTCTATCCTCCCAGTATATTTGCAGGATCTTGTGGAGGCAGCGCTGGTGGTATTTCTCCAGTGTTTTGAGGTGTCTACTGTATATGGCCCACATCTCTGAGCCATATAGGAGGGTGGGTATTACTACTGCCCTGTCAATCATAAGCTTGGTGCCAGATTTGAGGACCTGATCTTCAAACACTCTCTTCCTCAGGTGAGCGAAGGCTGCATTGGTACACTGGAGGCAGTGTTGTACGACGAGGTCCTCCAGCCTCGAAAAATCCCTGGCCCGAGGCCCTGCGGACGACAAACTTGTCCTCCTCGGGCGACTTCAATGCCAGAGTCGGTAAGGACACAGACCTCTGGGGAGGTGCGATCACCAGAAGGGGGGTAGGGAAAACCAGTGATACCTGCTCCTGACAAAATGCCTAGAACACGACTTCTTCATCACCAACACCTTGTTCCATCAAAGGGACAAGTATAAGGCATCGTGGCAACACAAAATCCTAGAACTCCCTACCCAACAGCATTGCAGGAGCACCTTCGTCACATGGACTACATAGGTTTAAGAAGTAGGCCCACCACCAACTTCAGGCATAGGCAATAAATGCTTGCCTTGCCGGTGATGTCTACATCTCGAAAAATGAGTTAAAGAAATCATTTTTATTTTGAGCATCAGGTGACAAGCTCAGATATAAATAAACATCAAGTATTGCGTAGACATTGAGTAGGTTGTTATATTAATGTTTTATCACACACACACAATCTTAGACCTCTCTGTTACTTTACTTTAGTTTTTTCTTTTCTCCTCATTCAGCTTCAGTTTCTCCTTGTGTCACACACCTAACCAGACTGAAGAGTGCAATGTATGCACCCGAGAGTATGCTCACAGGTTTATGGAGCTGTTGAAAGGGGCACTTGATGTACATTTGAACCAAAACAGTTGTGGAGCTGTTGAGTTGGGAGTGGCTTAGCCAGTCACGTGACATCCACAAAACTCAATGGGTTCGGGGGAGCCACAAGGAGGCAGGTGGTTGTGAGCCTGGTGGATGAACTGGTCTCTCGCGAGAGACCATCAGCGGCAGGTCGGGGCCAAACAAGGAGCAGCGAGCGGCGGCCCCTGCACAGTGGCGCACCACTACAAGGTACAGCGCGAGCTGGTGCAAGAGGGCGATGGCAGTGAAGAGGGACGTCATCAAGGTCAAGGTCAGTGATTGGAGCATGGACAGATACAGCAGGAGCAGCGAGGTTGGGGCGAAGGAGCGGCGAGAGAATGTAGAGGGATGTGATCGGGACCCGGGAGAGGCGTGAGTTTGGGACCAGAAGAGGCAGAGGCCCAGGGCCTGCCCACACTGCGATATGTGTGCACATTGGCGCATGCAGCAGAGCAGGTCTCCAGTCGTTCTGGGTAATCCTTGCCATTGGACCAAGACCTAGCTCTGTCAAGCCAGTGTAGTGGCTGGTGTGCAACAGCCACCACATGTTAAAAAAATCCACGTACAGGCATTTTCCACCCTTCAAGATGTAGTTCAGGATCTGGAATACTAGGTCCTTCATTGAAACACCGGTGAACTCATCCCTTTTTGGCATGGAAGCAGGTCATCCTCATTTTGAGGGACTGCCTATGATGGTGATGATGATGATGATGATGATGATGATGGTGGATGAACTGGTAATGTGTGGTGCGATTGTTAAACCTTTGCTAATAAACCAACTAGTTCTTAATAGAAATATGTTTCTATGAATTCTTACGCAAAGAAATCATGATGCAAATACAGTACAAATAGTAATGGTCAGAAACCTATGGCTCGGCTGTCGCGAACAGTACTGTATAACAAGCCACCAGGAGGCATGTGAGTGTACTCATTGGTGACTGCTTGCCCGCTTCTCCTCCATTCCGCGAGGAGAAGCACATGAACCGTTTCCCCCTCCTGCCACAGAAAACCCGAGATAAGTCAACTCACTATGTACTCAATCACAGCTACTTTTAAGGCACCTTTCAGCTGGATAGATGTCAGGCTAATAAGAACATAGGAAATAGGAGCAGGAGTAGGCCATATGGCCCCTCGAGCCTGCTCCGCCATTTAATACGATCATGGCTGAACCGATCATGGACTCAGCTCCACTTCCCTGCCCGCTCTCCATAACCCCTTATCGTTTAAGAAACTGTCTATTTCTGTCTTAAATTTATTCCATGTTCCAGCTTCCACAGCTCTCTGGCAGCGAATTCCACAGATTTACAACCCTCAGGAGAAGAAATTTCTCCTTATTTCAGTTTTAAATGGGTGGCCCCTTATTCTAAGATCATGCCCTCTAGTTCTAGTCTCCCCCATCAGTGGAAACATCCTCTCTGCATCCACCTTGTCAAGCCACCTCATAATCTTATACGTTTCGATAAGATCACCTCTCATTCTTCTGAATTCCAATGAGTAGAGGCCCCATCTACTCAACCTTTCCTCATAAGTCAACCCCCTCATCTCCAGAATCAACCGAGTGAACCTTCTCTGAACTGCCTCCAAAAGCAAGTATATCCTTTTGTAAAGATGGAAACCAAAACTGCACACAGTATTCCAGGTGCGGCCTCACCAATACCCTGCATAACTGTAGCAAGACTTCCCTGCTTTTATACTCCATCCTCTTTGCAATAAAGGCCAAGATTCCATTGGCCTTCCTGATCACTTGCTGTACCTGCATACTATCCTTTTGTGTTTCATGCACAAGTACCCTCAGGTCCCGCTGTACTGCAGCACTTTGCAATCTTTCTCCATTTAAATAATAACTTGCTCTTTGATTTTTTTCTGCCAAAGTGCATGACCTCACACTTTCCAACATTATACTCCATCTGCCAAATTTTTGCCCACTCACTTAGCCTGTCTATGTCCTTTTGCAGATTTTTTGTGTCCTCCTCACACATTGCTTTTCCTCCCATCTTTGTATCGTCAGCAAACTTGGCTACGTTACACTCGGTTCCTTCTTCGAAGTCGTTAATATAGATTGTAAATAGTTGGGGTCCCAGCACTGATCCCTGCAGCACCCCACTAGTTACTGATTACCCACCCGAGAATGAACCATTTATCCCGACTCTCTGGTTTCTGTTAGTTAGCCAACCCTGTATCCATGCTACTATATTACCTCAATCCCATGTACCAACGAAGGTGAAAGGACACAAGTATGATAATGATATCTTGTCAATCCAAATTAATTGTTTAGGTGGAGTGAAGAACATGAAGTAAATCTCAAAAAGCACATTTCAGAAGTTTATCCTTCAGAAGATATGGCACAAATATCGTCCCTCCAGAGAGTGATCACAAAATCCAGGCTGACACTCCAGTGCAGTGCTGAAGGAGCGCTGTGCTGCTGGAGGTGCTGTCTTTCAGATGAGACGTTAAACTGAAACCCTGTCTGCTCTCTCAGGTGGACGTAAAAGGTCCCACAACACTATTTAGAAGAGCAGGAGAGTTATCCCCGGTGACCTGGCCAATATTTATCCCTCAATCAACATCACTGCAGCGATTCGAGAAGGTGGTTAACCCCACCTTCTCAAGGGCAATTAGGGATGGGCAATAAATGCATAGCCAGTGACGCCCACATCCCATGAATGAATAAAAAAACTAAAAACAGATCATCTGGTCATTATCACATTGCTGTTTGTGGGAGCTTGCTGTGCGCAAATTGGTTGCCGCGTTTCCTACATTACAGCATTGACTACACTTCAAAACTACATCACTGGCTGTAAAGTGCTTCGGGACATTCAGAGATTGTGAAAGTCTTTCTTTCATTTACAGTGAACCATGTGCAGTTTTGGTCACCACATTACAGGAAAGATGTAATTGCACTAGAGCGTACAAAGAAGAATTACAAGGATGTGCCTGGACTGAAGAATTTTAGATATGAGGAAAGATTGCATAGGTTGGGGCTGTTTTCTTTGGAACAGAAGAGGCTGAGGGGAGACCTTATTGAGTTGTATAAAATTAAGAGGGGCCTAGATAGAGAGGATAGGACGGACCTATTTCCCTTAGCAGAGGGGTCAACAACCAGGTGGCATAGATTTAAAGTAATTGGTAGAAGGTTTAGAGGGGATTTGAGGGCGGTGGGGTCTGGAACTCACTGCCTGAAAGGGTGGTAGAGGCAGAAACCCTCACCACATTTAAAAAGTACTTGGATGTGCACTTCAAATGCTGTAGCCTACAGGGCTACGGACCAAGAGCTGGAAAGTGGGATTAGGCTAGTTAGCTCTTTGTCAGCCGGCATGGACACGATGGGATGAAATGGCTTCCTTCCATGCTGTAAATTTTTATGATTCTATGAACCCAGGCCTAGTCCTGAGCCCAGCCAGAAACATCCTAAAATGGCTATGTTAAATGATCGGAAGACCACTTACTCAGGCAAATATTTAAGGACAAATGGAGGGAATGGGATCTCTCACTCTAACAGTATTTTCTAAAATAAGTTAGTAATAAATATTAAAATAGTGTTCCAATACAAGGCTGGCTCCTTCAAGTGAATGATCAACCAATTAATACTGCCCAAGCAGAGGATTTGCACTGCCAAATAATAGCGAGCAAACTTCTCTGAAGTTAAAGCTTCATTTTGTAGGCATACATTTATTTTGTGTTTGCAATGGTTTTGGCAGTGTTCCTAATTGAGCACTGGAGGTAATATCTACATGTTCACAGATCTGGGGCTCTTCAGCACTTTGTTGATACCACCACACAACAGTTGGGCCTCTGCTGTACTGTCAGTAAATATTGGGATAGTCAAGTGCAATGTCGCAAATCTGTGGGAGGAGTCCAGGATTGGCCCAGGGAGGAGGGGAAAGCGAACAGTTTTCACAAACAAAAGGGCAAGACTTGAACCCTGTTATGTGCGCTGCTGGGACGAACCACGAGACTGATGGCAATCTCGTTCTCTTCCACCTGATTAGTTACTGCTATTATTTAAAGAGAGGCGTACTATGCCTGCTGACTGATTGAGGACATCAGCTCAGGCTTCATGACGTGGTCCAATATTTTATTTGAATCTCTGCCCGTTGCTGTTGCAGACACACACAAGCACGAGCCAAACACGCAGTCACAACCAAGGGGAAGGTTTTTTTTTGAAAAAAAAAAGAGGACGAGGAGAAAGCAATTTCCATCTGTGCAACTAGGCGTCCTTGCCATTGGCAAACTCACAAATGTATTTTTATCCTTTTCAGAGACCCGTATTACGGATGGGGCTGGATTTCTTTTTTCTGCTCTTGGTTTGCCTGCGGGAACTCGCAGGACATGACGGTATGGATTAGTGTTGTCCTGCTACTCCTGGTCAGTTGATCTGTGGAACTCGTTTCTCCCAGGTCTTCCACGGAGGGCACTGGTGAGCATCACATTGACAAGACCGCTTAAATATTGCTGCCGACATACGCAGTACGGGAGCAGGGTGTCTCAGTTCAAGTTACAGATCAAATGAAAAGATAGCTCTACAAAAGGAGGAAAAGAGTGGTACCAGGAGAGACTATAATGTGTCCATTTCTCTCCTGGCATTGACTGCGAGCATGCTCGAGCGTCCATACACCTTCCATTTTATTTCGAAGGTCTTGATTTTCTGTCACCAGCTGCGGCCCCAGCCAAAGGGAAGGAAAAAAACCTACCCGCCCTCCCGGACCTCCGCCAAGGCTGCTCAATCATTGCCCAAAAAGGGCTGAAAAGTGACCTCTCTCACCTTGCGGGTTGAAGCAGCTGGCTCAAACTCTGCATGTCCGTCCAACAGCACCTCTGGGGATAGAGAACTTATCTTGTGCGTATATAGTCTCAAGTCAGCATCCGGTTACTGTGGGCCACCACACTGGCATTTTAATGTGCAATTGTGCAACCTGGTATATCTATCTCTGCAAGATCCTGCAAATCCCCGGGAGGATAGATGGACCAACGTCCATGTTCTCGATCAGGCCAACATCTCTAGCATCGAAGCACTGACCACCCTCGACCAGCTCCATTGGACAGGCCACATCGTCCACATGCTCGACACAAGACTCCCAAAGTAAGCACTCTACTTGGAACTCCTACACGGCAAGTGATCCCCAGGTGGGCAGAGGAAACATTTTATGGACACCCTCAAAGCCTCCTTGATAAAGTGCAACATTCCCATCGACACCTGGGAATCCCTGGCCAAAGACTGCCCTAGGTGGAGGAAGAGCATCCGGGAGAGCACTGAGCACCTCGAGTCTCGTCGCCGAGAGCATGCAGAAAACAAGCGCAGGCAGTGGAAGGAGCGTGCGGCAAACCAGACTCCCCACACACCCTTTCCTTCAACGACTGTCTGTCCCACCTGTGACAGAGACTGTAATTCCCGTATTGGACTGTTCAGTCACCTGAGAACTCACATTTAGAGTGGAAGCAAGTCTTCCTCGATTTCGAATGACTGCCTATGATAATGATGATGATGATATCTATCTCTTATTTCAATGTGTGATGCAGCTTACCTCACGCTCTGAATTTGCCAATCGCTTTACCAAACACATGGTTTGTCTCATCCAAATATGGACATATGCCCAGAGTAACAGAAGATTTGGCCTCTACAATGAAATACGTCACAACTTCACATCCTTATTGAAGCCAACAATTAGAATGACCATTATTCTTGGATTAATGTACTTTCTATTGGTGAAACAATTACATTAAAATATTTAAGATTTCAAAAGTTAAAAATGGCTTTTGTACTCTGTCAATGCTACCATTCAGCCAAGGCAAATACTTAAAGTAGAAGAGAGTATTCCAGTGAGTGGGACCTAGGTGGTTGAAGGCATGGCTACCAATGGTGCGGGGAGTGGTCAGGGGGATGAACAAGTGATGAGATATAGTGCTCATAGGCAGTTCCTCGAAGTCGAGGATGACTTGCTTCCACTCTAAAAGTGAGTTCTCAGGTGACTGGGGAGTCTAATGCAGGACCTAGTGTCGCTATCACAGGTGGGGCAAGACAGTGGTTGAATGAAAGGGTGGTCTGGGTTGAGGCACGCTCCTTCCGCTGTCTGCGCTTGGTTTCTGCTTGTTCTTGGCGATGGGACTCAAGGTGCTCAGCGCCCTCCCGGATGCTCTGCCTCCACTTTGGGCAGTCATGGGCCAGGGATTCCCAGGTGTCAGTGAGGATGTTGCACTTTATCAAGGAGGCTTTGAGGGTGTCCTTGAAACATTTCCTCTGCCCACCTAGGGATCGCTTGCCGTGTCGAAGCTTCGCATAGAGCGCTTGCTTAGGGAGTCTCGTGTCGGGCATGCGTATGATGTGGCCTGACCAACGGAGCTAGTTGTGTGGGGTCAGTGCTTCAATGCCAATTATGTAAGAATTGGCAACAGTATATTGCTGTCTTACACTGGAGCTGTAAGACATACACAGTTTGTACAGGAAATAGTTGCTATTTGCATTACTGTTGTACCCAGCAAAGATATCAAGCAACTGAGTGTCTTCAGCTCTACCACAGGCACTCTGCTTCTTAAATATCAGTTCCTCTACTTTGGTGGGCATACCGATTACCCAGGATTAACAAACATGTGTGAGAGTCATACACGGCCCCACAATGTGCCAGACGTGAGTAAATTGTTTCCTTTCACCCACTCTGCACTGTACAGGAGTTGACATGTCGACACAAAGGGAGTGAATTTCCTTGTGGTGGGGCTGGTCTCCCAACCGGCTGTCGGAAAATCACTGGAGACCCCATTCACACAATTAAAATTTCCGTCAAAGGTACATCGGTCGATCAGGAGAATTATTGAGGAAATTCCCAGGGAAAATGCACAGATGTAGTGGAGGGAATTACTACCTTTAATCCAGGATGTTTGGCACTATATTTATTTTCTGGGTGTAAAGGATAATAGTTAACATCGATAATTTAATTCCTGATTCTTGGAATCATTCACTCTCAAAAGATAAGCACAACTAGGTGACTATTCAGCTACATCTGATACTGTGAAACTTGGGCCCAACTCTTGTACATGTCAGTTTAATAAGAAACAGTTCACTCCTGCCTGGTGCTTGTTAAATGACAATTCAGAGTACATGTGTGAAATTTCCCCTCAATTGTATGACTTTTCACATTCCCGAGCAGAGAAAGTCGTGGACAATAATAAATATTATCAGTGTCAAACTAAAAGGGTGCAGTATGCAACATCCTATCACTTTAATCAGGGGATCACAGCACAAACAACACATTCCCACATTATTGTGCTCGGGCTGATAATTGCTCCCCCTCTCCACAATCCATTCCGCTCAGCTCTAACATGCTGCTCACTCAGTTATTATCCCCACCATTAAAGTGACCCAGTTTAGAATGAACACGAACTACAGAAGCCTCTCAGCGAAATTCCTGGGAGTCTTGCGTATAAAGCTAAGCATAATGGACAGGGTTTTATAGCTGTGGTGCAATCAAGGGGTTCAGAAGCTATCATAGACTCCTGCAGCTTCACTCTTATTGCCTAAATCACTGAAGGCTTCTAGAAGAAGAAATTAGATGTGCATCCTAATAGCACATTCCTAAGTGATAACATGTAGAACTAAAATACTGAAAATAGGCACAGGACACCTTATTATTTCATGCATCTTGATGGAATAGCTCATATAACTGAACTGGTTCTCGGTGTTTTTTCGAACATCCCTCAGAATCCATTCTTCAAACAGTATGTGTATTGTTCACGCTTGTAGGCTACGTGCATAAACCCCAGTCCACAGCACTGACGCCATTACTGTACGAGTCAACAGCACCTCTTTATGCTAAACCTATTTCCCAAGTCAAAGCAGTCTCAGATTCAACATAAACATGAAGCCTCGCAAAAGTCTGACAGGCTGTCGGGTTTAATTCCAGTGTGCGTTGGTCAAAATGGGAAAAGATCACCTCTTTGCCAAGGACTGCTGCAGATAGCAAATTAAGTGACTGCTGGAAACCTCAGTCCAAATGACAGGCCAGTTAATACCACGTTCCTGTCTCTGCAATCTCTCTACACTCTACAACCCTCTGCACTCCTCCAATTCTGGCCTCTTGCACATTCCTGATAGTCTTCCCCCCGCACCCCCCCACCCTCCCCCACCCCAACTCCCAGCCACCTACCACTAGTGGCCGTGCCTTCAGTTGCCAAAGCTCTGGAACTCCCTCCCTAAACCTCTCCGCCTCTCTATCTCTCTTTCCTCCTTTAAGACACTCCTTAAAACTTATCTCTTTGACCAAGCTTTTGGTCGCCTGTCTTGTTTGATAATGCTCCTGTGAAGCACATTGGGATGTTTTACTACAATAAACGTGCTGTATAAATACAAGTTGTTGTTATGTTACAAAAGAGAAACACCTAACACAGCTTCCTTTCTGACATTTCACTAGCTCTGACCCACCTGCACCCTCCTCCCCAGTATTTTTCCAATTAAAAACATTTCCTCAAAGATTACAGGGCAGAAATGAGAATGAGATGAATTTGAGATAGACTGGAAAATTCCTGCACGGGAATGTCATCAATAAGTTTGTGTACGCTATTCAACGTGGCTCCACTCTCAAAGGCTTTCATTCTACAAATGCACAGAACTATGGTAAACCAACCCATACCTCTTTAGCTACTCATCCTAAATGTGGTGAAACTCGTTTCTATATGATCATTTACTTTTGAGACATACCTATTACTATAAGTAATTTCGCAATCTGTATTTTTGGCCATTTCTAGCATTCAGCCTATAATAATTTACTGCAAGTCGGTTAGGTTTGGCTTTTTTTTTAAAAAAAAAGGGTTATTTTCCCCAGGCCATTTCTCTTGTCTTCCTTAGGAAGTGAAAAAAATCAGTCCCTAGTTTTTTTTAAATACTAAGGAAACCAAGGGATATGGGGATAGCGCGGGAAGGTGGAGTTGAGGTCTTATTGAATGGAGGCGCAGGTTGGAAGAGCCGACTGGCCTAATCCTGCTCCTATTTCTTATGTTCTAAATGGACACCCTTGTTTTCTCTCTCCCTGGAATGGACCTCCCACTCTCCCCAGTCTTTATGCAATGTGATGCATCTGCCCGATAGTCACCCTCACCGAATGCACTGCTTCCATCGAGTGAACACATGCCCTTACAGTCATTCATAGGACTGTTCTTTCCCCCGTTGCTGGAGAAGAGAGCATAAAACAGAAGTGAGAGGGAGAGGACTGAAGGTGGCCTGCCATAGATTGTGGAGCTGACATCTGCAGAAGAGACGGCAATTGAGATCAGTGGCATCTCTGCGTCCCGGATCACTGGAGATGGAGACTGGGGCAGAATTTAACATCTCTGATCCACATCTCATACAAGACTCAGTCATGTTGACTTGATTTCAGCAACGAGTGAAAAATGATAAACGTAATTATGCTGAATGGCAACATTGTTACAGTGCCAGTACTAGTTCATATTCATTTCTTCTCTCCCCGCCACCCCAGGGGCCTCACGTGCAGAGCAGCAGGCTGTCGACTTTCCTGATGACGATTTCTCAGGGGACCAGATTCCGTCTGCGGGTGTGCCGTCACAGGACATACTACCAGGCACCAGTGCAAATATTCACACTCCAGCGGGTCCCATTAGCGAGTTAGTTGGGTTTTCAGTGTCAGCTGTGGCTCAGTGGGTAGCACTCTCGCCTCTGACTCAGAAGGTTGTAGGTTCAAGTCCCACTCCAGGGACTTCAGCACAGAAATCTAGGCTGACACACCAGGAAGTGCTGCACTGTCGGAGGTCCTGTCTTTCGTTCAACCAAGTTTGCTCTCTCAGGTGGATGTAAAAGATCCCATGGAATTTTTTGAATGATGGATGAAAGCCCTTGTGGTTGGCAAGTTGACCTGGTGGTCCTCGGATTGCCAAGTGTGTGCAATCGGTGGAACCCTGCACCTGTGGGAAGCCTGCCAGCGTTGCGAATCTGAGTGCCCGCTCATTCTGGCTATTGACGTCGCAGAGGAAGTCTACGTAACTCCCAGCTCTGGCAAACAACCCACCATCACATCTGCCTTATGAAATTTAGGTGCAGCCAACTGGGAGGCCCTCGAGATGTCTCCTGTGGCGCCCTGGAAGGAGCCAAAGAAATTGAGGGCGGGGGTGACTTTCCCAACGACCGTTAATGCGTGTCCAGCAGGAGCAACTCTTCTGCTCGGAGGCTGCAGATATCCACGGCCACCTGACGTATCAATCTGAGCCTCCGGAAGCACTGCTCTTCAGAGAGGTCAAGGAAGCAAAGTTTCTGTCTGTACATCCTGCTAGGTGGGTAGTGCCTCCTGAAAGCTCGGCCTCTGTCGCTTCACCTCTCTCGTCGCCCCACCACAGCACTACCTTAGTGCTGTGAATGGCAATTGTCTTACTTGTCTGAGGTACAATCTAAAGCAGCCATGGCACCACCTATCCTTAAGTTCTCTATGTGAGCACCTCCAAACTTTTGCAACACGTCTGACACCACAAGAACTCTCAGCGAACCATTTACCGGAGGGAACGGAGAAAGCAGCTGTGAGCACTGAGCCTTTATTTATATTTGGACACCTGCCCTTTAACCATCCCCATGAAGTGCCTCTCAATTTCGTCTCCGATTTACTGACAAGTTTCTCAAGACCCTGGAACTCTGTACTGGTGGTACTAATTTCAAATCACAGTCAAAATTCGAAGGAAGTATCCTCATTAACATGTTATAATAAAAGACCCGCCTCTTGAGATCGGGTTACTCAGCTGCACCCAAGCCGCCTCCGTTAAAGCCAGAAGTGGGCAAGTTGGAGCTTGGTTGGGGTCTGCTTTCCCAGTTTTGATATTTTAACCCATCACCCGCCACTAACCCGTCCATCATTGGAGAGTTAAAATTGCCCCCAAAGGCAACAGCAAATGGAAATGCAACAGTGAATATTATCCAGGCTGTGAACTCGAAGACTTTCACACTTGCTATGGCATCATTAAGTTATACATCTTCAGATGGGTTTCAAATACTTACACACTGAACATCATATATTATATGTCTGAATGTTATATTCACTGCCATTTTGGGGGGGGGGGGCGGCAGTGAAGAGAAGGCTGTTTTGGAGTTATTTAATTTTTCCTCTTTTCCTTACAACTTTGCATATCAAGCAACCTAGAGGACAGGTAGTGCAGGATGTATCTATGTCTTGTTATTCCATGGCATATCTCCCCAGTACCAGACCAACAATTGCATGTGTGGCGATATGTGCTTAACATGTTTGTGCCTGTTGAAGAGTCTCAACCTCAATAAATGAAATCACTGGTGTTTGAATACAGCCCTGCATAAACTAACCCAACAGGTAAACATGACCCATAGAAAATGAATGATGCATCAGCACGTCACATTGAGAAGCAAAGATTAAACCCTTCATTTAAAAATGTTTTCCTGGGGTTTGCAGCCCAAATTTATGCTTATCCCTACCTCCCTTCTACAATTTCACAGTATCTCACTCTGTTATAAGGACAGAACAGACCTTAAAACATGTAAATAATGCCAATTAGTGTCAGCTGTGGCTCAGTGGGTAGCACACACGCCTCTGAGTCAGAAGGTTGTGGGTTCAAGTCCCACTCCAGCGACTTAAGCACATAAATCTAGGCTGACACTTCAAGTGCAGTACTGAGGGAGCGCTGTACTGTCGGAGGTGCCGTCTTTCAGATGAGATGTTAAACCGAGGCCCCCCCGTCTGTTCCCTCAGGTGGACATAAAAGATCCATGGCACTATTTTGAAGGAGAGCAGGGGAGTTACCCCCGGTGACCTAGCCAATATTTATCCCTCAATCAACATAACAAATAAACAGATTATCTAGTCATTATCACATTGCTGTTTGTGGGAGCTTGCTGTGCGCAGATTGGCTGCTGCATTTCCTACATTACAACAGTGACTACACTTCAAAAAATACTTCATTGGCTGTAAAGCTCTTTGAGACGTCCGGTGGTTGTGAAAGGTGCTATATAAATGCAAGTCTTTCTTTTTTTCTTTCTCAAACACATTAAATAGGTCAGGTGACCTGCAGTTGCACTTGGCAGATGGAGAAATGGGACCATCTGTTGATAGTTAAATAATCCCACTTTTCCCCAGACACCTACCCAAAGCCAGCTCCTCCTTCTCAGCAGGAGAAGTCTGAATGTGGCTGTCAATTGAGGCTGGGATTTCAACTCCAAACGAGGCTCCCAGTTGCCAGCTCAAAGCCCAAGATCTGCTCCAATGACACAACCATTTTTAGCACTCGGTAACATTTGAAAAAGCTGTCACTGAATTAGAAGCTGACATGTGCATCTGTATTTCTTCGACTATAATGCTATCTGAGCAGAGTTTCAAAATCAAACCTTAAGGAAGTGGCCCTAGAAATAGTGGATGCATTGATCATCATTTTCCAACATTCTATTGACTCTGGATCAGTTCCTATGGACTGGAGGGTAGCTAATGTAACACAATTTTTTTTAAAAAGGAGGGAGAGAAAATAGGTAATTATAGACCAGTTAGCCTGACATCGGTGGTGGGGAAAATGTTGGAATCAATTATTCAAGATGAAATAGCAGCGCATTTGAAAAACAGTGACAGGATCGGTCCAAGATGGCATGGATTTATGAAAGGGAAATCATGCTTGACAAATCTTCTAGAATTTTTTGAGGATGTAACTGGTAGAATGGACAAGGGAGAACCAGTGGATGTGGTGCATTTGGACTTTCAAAAGGCTTTTGACCAGGTCCCACACAAGAGATTAGTGTGCAAAATTAAAGCGCATGGTATTGGAGGTAATGTATTGACGTGGATAGAAAATTGGTTGGCAGACAGGAAACAGAGAGTCGGAATAAACGGGTCCTTTTCAGAATGGCAGGCAGTGACCAGTGGGGTGCCGCAGGGTTCAGTGCTGGGACCCCAGCTATTTACAATATAGATCAATGATTTAGATGAAGGAATTGAATGTAATATCTCCAAGTTTGCAATTGACACTAAGCTAGGTGGCGGTGTGAATTGTAAGGAGGATGCTAAGAGGCTGCAGGGTGACTTGGACAGATTAGGTGAGTGGGCAAATGCATGGCAGATGCAGTATAATGTGGATAAATGTGATGTTATCCACTTTGGTGGCAAAAACAGGAAGGCAGAATATTATCTGAATGGTGACAGATTAGGAAAAGGGGAGGTGCAACGAGACCTGGGTGTCATGGTACATCAGTCATTGAAGGTTGGCATGCAGGTACAGCAGGCAGTGAAGAAGGCAAATGGCATGTTAGCCTTCATAGCTAGAGGATTTGAGCATAGGAACAGGGAGGTCTTACTGCAATTGTACAGAGCCTTGGTGAGGCCACACCTAGAATATTGTGTTCAGTTTTGGTCTCCTAATCTGAGGAAGGGCGTTCTTGCTATTGAGGGAATACAGCGAAAGTTCAACAGACTGGTTCCCAGGATGGCAGGACTGACATATGAGGAGAAACTGGATCAACTGGGCTTGTATCCACTGGAGTTTAGAAGAATGAGAGGGGATCTCATAGAAACATATAAAATTTTGATGGGATTGGACAGGTTAGATGCAGGAAGAATGTTCCCATTGCTGAGGAGTTCCAGAACCAGGGGTCACCGTTTAAGAATAAGGGGTAAGCCATTTAGGACTGAAATGAGGAGAAACTTTTTCACTCAGAGAGTGGTTAACCTATGGAACTCTCTACCGCAGAAAGTTGTTGAAGCCAGTTCGTTAGATATATTCAAAAGGGAGTTAAATATGGCCCTTACGGTCAAAGGGATCAAGGACTATGGAGAGAAAGCAGGAAAGGAGTACTGAGGTTGAATGATTAGCCATGATCTTATTGAATGGCGGGGCAGGCTCGAAGGGCCGAATGGCCTGCTCCTGCACCTAATTTTTATATTTCAATGATTCCAATGACATCCAAAACCATGTGATCAAAAATGACACACGGCTTTCGAAATCTTCCCCTACTTAATGTATCTTTAGTGTTGGTGGAGAGGGAAGAGTTAAAATATTTGACTGATTAATGAATGTAGCAGGCTGAATGATTAATAGAATGGTGTAACCCTTCATAAGTAAGAAAGAAAGACTTGGATTAATATAGCCTCTTTCATTGACCACCGGATGTCTCAAAGCATTTTAGAGCCAATTAAGTACTTTTGAAGTGTAGTCATTGGTGTACTGTAGGAAATGCAACAACCAATTTGCGCACAGCAAGCTCCCACAAACAGCGTCGTGATAATGACCAGATAATCTATTTTTTTGTCATATTGATTGAGGGATAAATATTGACCAGGACATTAGGGATCACTGCCCTGCTATTCTTCGAAATAGTGACATGGGATCTTTTACGTCCACTTGAAAGAGCAGACGGTGCTTCGGTTTAACGCCTCGTCTGAAAGACGGCCGCTCCAACAGTGCAGTGCTCCCTCCGATGATGATGATGGGAGCGTCAGCCTACATTTTTTTTGTGCTCAAAGCCCCTGGAGAGGGATTTGAACCCACAACCTTCAACTATAACATATTAGAAGAAATCTCCCTGTACAATCTGTATTCAGGTGTGACGTCCGAAATCAGGAAACCTCAGGACCGAGGCCGTTCCGGATATTTCCGGATTTCGGAACATCTTTACCTGGGCCGGCCAAAGTGGGTAGGGGAGGGGTGGGTCAGTTGGGCAGAGGCCAGGGGGTTTGGTCGGGCTGCCAGAGATCAGCAGGGGGGTGGTCGGGCCAAGGTAGGGGGCGGGAGTGGGGAGTCGGTCGGTTGGGCCGAGGCGGGGGGCGTGGGGGAAGATTCGGTCAGGCCACCAGAGCTCAGTCGGGTAGTCAAAGTACGGGTGGGCTCGGTCATGTGTTCTTCCCCCCCCCCCCCCCCCCCGCCCGCCCCCCACATCCATCCCCATTCTAAGGTATCTGTTTCAATGTACTTCCAAGCACCAAGAGTAAACAACTTGTCTAGAGGCATTCCTGCCTATATTTCTAGAAAGATGGCAAACCGAAGTACTCAGAACTTAGGATGAGCAAAGGGAAGTAATCAATTATGCCAGCATATTCTTGCTACTGATGCTTCTCCCTCCGTCCTACCACTCATGGACATGCATATTCATGTTCACGTTACTATGTGGCATATTAGTGCAAAGGCGGGCTTACTTTTTCCAGGAAAGCCTCTCTTTGAAATTGGGCTATAATAACATGGCCTGAGAAGAAATCACCCATGCCGTCACATTTTTTGAGGAGACTTCAATGGGCAGCAAAGCCTATTATGGTTAGCCTCTTAAAGGGGAAGCGCACACAAGGGTAATATGTTATCAAAGGAGAACATAACATGAGAATTTAAGAGATGGGAGCAGGAGTCGGCCATTTGACCCCTCGAGCCTGCTCCGCCATTCAATAAGATCAAGTCTGATCCGATCTTGGCATCAACTCCAATTCCCTGCCCACTCCGCATAGGAGAGTAGGCATGTTTGCTTTGAAGGAGTAAGATGTGGGTTCATTCTGTGCGGAAGTGGTCCAAATATAGATATCCTGAGAAGCTGATTGCTGAGGGAGCTTTCTGTAGATTGGCAGCTGTTTGTAAATTCCTAGCTTCTGTGCTTGGGGAAAAGCTAAACCAAGAAAAAACAGTAAGAAAAGTCTGCCTTTTTCTGTTTCGATGTGGTGAAGCGTGACAGGCATGTACCAGGCACAGGAGTATAATCAGACGGTCCTCCTCCCCCAATTAGGATGCTTCCTTGTAATTTCCAAATATCATCACTTGTATCAATCACCTGAACCCCTCTATTAGATTATTACCTATAGCTCACTTATTCTGTATAATAATACAAATGTGACATCCAAGATCCGGAATCTGGAATGTTTTGTAATCCGGACACCAGGCCGATCCGTGACGGGGTCGTCCGGAACGAGAAAATGTTCCGAAATCCAGACTCCCCAGCTTCGGCCCCCCATCTTGGCGGCCCGACTGACCCCACCCCCCGACCTTTGGCAGCCCGACCGACCCCATCCCATCTTGACCTCCGGTGGCCCACCCGACCACCGGCAGCTTCACCGACCCGACCTCCCCTCCTCGGCCTGACCGAACCCCCCCGAACTTTGGTGGCCCAACTGAGCTCCGGTGGCCTGACCCAAAACCCCCACCTCAGCCCGACCGAGCCCCCCTGAACTTTGGAGGCCCAACTCAGCTCTGGTGGACTGACCGAGCCCCCCCCACCGACCACCCGGCCTTGGCCTGACCGAGCCCCCCCGAACTTTGGTGGCCCGACTGAGCTCCACACAATCCAAGTTTGCTTTCATTGGATAGGCAGCCAACAGGGTTCACCTAGCGTGTAAGGGATGCAGAATTTCATTGAGCTCGGGGATGGGGAAGTACGGGGATGGGAAGAATGCCTTTGGAAGATATTGTTTAACTTTAGCTTTGTGGTGTGTAGCACTGCCAAAAAGATGAATAAGTGACTGAAAGGCCAAATTTCAACAGTAGTGGACAATCTAAATGTGCCTTTGTTGCGTGGATTCTCCCAGTTGTCAATCTCAAATGGTTGCACAGACAAACAATAACACCATCACTGCACCTTCCTCATGATCCACAATTGATATGGAGAAAGTGTCCCCAAACTGCTGTCTATAGGCCATTTCTCGCTAATGAGTTTTAATGAATCCATAAACATATTTACAAATTATGCATTTACAGATTGGGTAAAACAGTGCAATAGCGCATGGACAAAAATAGTGGGGCTGAAATCTAATTTGCTGCAAGCAACGATTCACGTAGCTATCACAGACCCTTCAATAGATCACCACAAACAATTATTTCTTTTTTCTTTTAGGAAGACAGCTCCAAATATTAGGTTACATAGGAACATAGGAAATAGGAGCAGGAGTAGGCCATACGGCCCCTCGAGCCTGCTCCGTCATTCAATAAGATCTTGACTGATCTGATCATGGACTCAGCTCCACTTCCCCGCCCGCTACCCATAACCCATTATTTAAGAAACTGCTGATCTCTGTCTTAAATTTATTCAATGAACCAGTTTCCACAGCTCTCTGAGGCAGCGAATTCCACAGATTTACAACCCTTAAAGAAGAAATTCCTCTTCATCTCAGTTTTAAATGGGCGGCCCCTTATTCTAAGATTATGCCCCATAGTTCTAGTCTCCCCTATCAGTGGAAGCATCCTCTCTGAATCCATCTTGTCAAGATACCTCATAATCTTATACGTTTTGATAAGATCACCTCATTCTTCTGAATTCCAATGAGTAGAGGCCCAACCTACTCAACCTTTCCTCATAAGTCAACCCTCTCATCTCCACTTTGATGGAGTTCAGACTCGTGCCTGTGATTCACAGGAGACCGAGTTGTTGACTATGGCTGAAAATGTTTGGGGAAACCAGCAACTTCTCCACATGGGAGGGGGAGGGTCATTCCAAGCTATCCTTGTATACTCCCTAACAGTCAAATAGTACAGATAGAGGTCCGTTGGTGGGTTACCTGCCTATTCTCTCAGTCATGGATGGTGTGTGGACAAAGCATGGGAGAGAGAGAAAGATGAAAGAGGAGAGAAAGATGCGAAATACCAAAGGGCAGAAAACGACAGTGGGAGTTGTGTACAGACCACCAAACAGTAGTAGTGAGGTTGGGGACAGCATCAAACAAGAAATTAGGGATGCGTGCAATAAAGGTATAGCAGTTATCATGGGCGACTTTAATCTATATATAGATTGGGCTAACGAAACTGGTAGCAATACGGTGGAGGAGGATATTCTGGAGTGTATTAGGGATGGTTTTCTGGACCAATATGTCGAGGAGCCAACTAGAGGGCTGGCCATCCTAGACTGGGTGATGTGTAATGAGAAAGGACTAATTAGCAATCTTGTTGTGCGAGGCCCCTTGGGGAAGAGTGACCATAATATGGTAGAATTCTTTATTAAGATGGAGAGTGACACAGTTAATTCAGAGACTAGGGTCCTGAACTTAAGGAAAGGTAACTTCGATGGTATGAGACGTGAATTGGCTAGAATAGACTGGTGAATGATACTTAAAGGGTTGACGGTGGATAGGCAATGGCAGACATTTAAATATCACATGGATGAACTTCAACAATTGTACATCCCTGTCTGGAGTAAAAATAAAATGGGGAAGGTGGCTCAACCTTCCCCGTTTTATTTTTACTCCAGACAGGGAAGGTGGCTAACAAGCAAAATTAGGGATATTGTTAAATCCAAGGAAGAGGCATATAAATTGGCCAGAAAAAGCAGCAAACCTGAGGACTGGGAGAAATTTAGAATCCAGCAGAGGAGGATAAAGTGTTTAATTAGGAGGGGGAAAATAGAGTATGAGAGGAAGCTTGCTGGGAACATAAAAACGGACTGCAAACGTTTCTATAGATATGTGGAGAGAAAGAGATTAGTGAAGACAAATGTAGGTCCCTTGCAGTCAGAATCAGGTGAATTTATAATGGGGAACAGAGAAATGGCAGATCAATTGAACAAATACTTTAGTTCTGTCTTCACGAAGGAAGACACGAATAACCTTCCGGAAATACTAGGAGACCGAAGATCTAGCGAGAAGGAGGAACTAAGGAAATCCTTATTAGTCAGGAAATTGTGTTAGGGAAATTGATGGAATTGAAGGCCGAAAAATCCCCGGGTCCTGATAGTCTGCATTCCAGAGTACTTAAGGAAGTGGCCCTAGAAATAGTGGATGCATTGGTGATCATTTTCCAACAGTCTATCGACTCTGGATCAGTTCCTATGGACTGCATGGTAGCTAATGTAACACCACTTTTTTAAAAAAGGAGGGAGCGAGAAAACGGGTAATTATAGACCGGTTAGCCTGACATCAGTAGTGGGGAAAATGTTGGAATCAATTATTAAAGATGAAATAGCAGCGCATTTGGAAAGCAGTGACAGGATCGATCCAAGTCAGCATGGATTTATAAAAAGGAAATTATGCTTAACAAATTTTCTAGAATTTTTTGAGGATGTAACTAGTAGAGTGGACAAGGGAGAACCAGTGAATGTGGTGCATTTGGACTTTCAAAAGGCTTTTGACAAGGTCCCACCCAAGAGATTAGTGTGCAAAATTAAAGCACATGGTATTGGGGGTAATGTACTGACGTGGATAGAGAACTGGTTGGCAGACAGGAAGCAGAGAATCGGGATAAACGGGTCCTTTTCAGAATGGCAGGCAGTGACTACTGTGGTGCCGCAGGGCTCAGTGCTGGGACCCCAGCTATTTATAATATACATCAATGATTTAGATGAAGGAATTGAGTGTAATTTCTCCAAGTTTGCAGATGACACTAAGCTGGGTGGCGGTGTGAGCGGTGAGGAGGATGCTTAGAGGCTGCAGGGTGACTTGAACAGGTTAGGTGAGTGGGAAAATGCATGGCAGATGCAGTATAATGTGGATAAATGTGAGTTTATCCACTTTGGTGGCAAAAACATGAAGGCAAAATATTATCTGAATGGCGGCAAATTAGGAAAAGGGGAGGTGCAACGAGACCTGGGTATCATGGTACATCAGTCATTGAAATTTGGC